>NC_133328.1:200685620-200987912 GCF_042186555.1 Aquarana catesbeiana | reverse complement strand
AGTTTGTGAAACACATAAGGATACTTCTCCACAATCTTCACCTTAACCCCAGTCAGTATTCCGGACACTCCTTTCGTATCGGAGCAGCCTCCGCAGCATCCCGCCATGGGGTCCCAGACCACGTCATCAAAAGATTAGGCAGGTGGAAATCAGCCTGCTTCGCCCGGTATATCCCCAATCCTCAAGTAGAGATGGCACAGGCATTTTCAAAATTGGCTCAATGAATAACTGAAAACCAATAAATATTATACCCCTACCTGAATGTTTTTGCCCCCTTATTTTGGCATACCGGCCATTAGACCAAGGCACACTTTCAGGTCCATTTCATATGGTAAGTCCACACTTCCAGGCTATTTCTGATGGTAAGTCTTATGTTAACTATAAATGTTATCTATGTCCATATCGGACATAGGGCTCCAACCATAAATATATATATATATATATATATATATATATATATATATATATATATATATATATATATATATATATATACAGTGGGGACGGAAAGTATTCAGACCCCTATAAAATTTTTCACTCTTTGTTATATTGCAGCCATTTGCTAAAATCATTTAGGTTCATTTTTTTCCTCATTAATGTGCACACAGCACCCCATATTGACAGAAAAACACAGAATTGTTTACATTTTTGCAGATTTATTAAAAAAGAAAAACTGAAATATCACATGGTCGTAAGTATTCAGACCCTTTGCTCAGTATTTAGTAGAAGCACCCTTTTGATCTAATACAGCCATGAGTCTTTTTGGGGAAGATGCAACAAGTTTTTCACACCTGGATTTGGGGATCCTCTGCCATTCCTCCTTGCAAATCCTCTCCAGTTCTGTCAGGTTGGATAGTAAACGTTGGTGGACAGCCATTTTTGGGTCTCTCCAGAGATGCTCAATTGGGTTTATTCAGGGCTCTGGCTGGGCCATCCAAGAACAGTCATGGAGTTTTTGTGAGGCCACTCCTTCGTTATTTTAGCTGTGTGCTTAGGGTCATTGTCTTGTTGGAAGGTAAACCTTCGGCCCAGTCTGAGGTCCTGAGCACGCTGGAGAAGGTTTTCGTCCAGGATATCCCTGTACTTGGCTGCATTCATCTTTCCCTCGATTGCAACCAGTCGTCCTGTCCCTGCAGCTGAAAAACACCCCCACAGCATGATGCTGCCACCACCATGCTTCACTGTTGGGACTGTATTGGACAGGTGATGAGCAGTGCCTGGTTTGCTCCACACATACCGCTTAGAATTAAGGCCAAAAAGTTCTATCTTGGTCTCATCAGACCAAAGAATCTTATTTCTCACCATCTTGGAGTGCTTCAGGTGTTTTTTAGCAAACTCCATGTGGGCTTTCATGTGTCTCGCATTGAGGAGAGGCTTCCTTCGGGCCACTCTGCCATAAAGCCCCGACTGGTGGAGGGCTGCAGTGATGGTTGACTTTCTACAACTTTCTCCCATCTCCCGACCGGATCTCTGGAGCTCAGGCACAGTGATCTTTGGGTTCTTCTTTACCTCTCTCACCAAGGCTCTACTCCCCCGATAGTTCAGTTTGGATAGAAGGCCAGCTCTAGGAAGGGTTCTGGTCATCCCAAACATCTTCCATTTGAGGATTATGGAGGCCACTGTGCTTTTAGGAACCTTAAGTGCAGCAGAAATTTTTTTGTAACCTTGCCCAGATCTGTGCCTTGCCACAATTCTGTCTCTGAGGTCTTCAGACAGTTCCTTTGACCTCATGATTCTCATTTACTCTGACATGCACTGTGAGCTGTAAGGTCTTATATAGACAGGTGTGTGGCTTTCCTAATCATGTCCAATCAGTATAATCAAACACAGCTGGACTCAAATGAAGGTGTAAAACCATCTCAAGGATGATCAGAACAAATGGACAGCACCTGAGTTAAATATATGAGTGTCACAGCAAAGGGTCTGAATACTTAGGACCATGTGATATTTTGTTTTTTCTTTTTTAATAAATCTGCAAAAATGTCAACAATTCTGTGTTTTTCTGTCAATATGGGGTGCTGTGTGTACATTAATGAGGAAAAAAAAGGAACTTAAATGATTTTAGCAAATGGCTGCAATATAACAAAGAGTGAAAAATTTAAGGGGGTCTGAATACTTTCCGCCCCCACTATATATATATATATATATATATATATATATATATTCCTTTTATTTTATGTTCTCTACATATTCATTAGTTCTGTAAGCTCCTGAAGAAGCGCAAGTGTGCGCGCAACATGTTGAGCGGAAAACCTTCTTGTGAACTCTGATTGGACTCAATCACTCCATGCACTTTACTTCTTGTGGATAGTGCTACTGGTTATATGTTATCCTAATTACCATTTGTTTAATTCCAATATCTCAACTGGAGGTGGTATTTGAGTCCCTAGGGTTATACGTTTTATGTCATCCTTTGTATGATGTGTGATCTCTTTTATGTGTTGTTAAAAAGTTTTTTAACCTTATCCAATTAAAAATGTCATACTTTTATTCTAAACATGTGTACCTACAAAGTAGATTTTTGTAATTTCTAGTTCTTTCCCTCATTTAAGGGCTTGTTGGCCCACTTCCAGAAAAATCAGTTTCCCTCACAGGGGGGTTTTCACCATTTGTCTTCCATAACAAAAGCAAACATTCAGCATTTCTGGCCTACACATGCAACATTGCCGCTGTGGCCTTTCACTTTAGGCCCTTGTCTGTCACCCACAGACCATTTTCTTACCAACACTCAGGCTTGGGTCTCTGTCTTTTTCAGGACAGGCATGCACTCCTCTGGTTTCTCCCTGGCACACCTGGACTCCTCAGGAGGGTGGAGCCCAGAACCATGGTCTGGTCACTACTAATAGCCCAGCACACCCTGACCAATCAATGTGCTGGTGGTTCATAAAATCTGAACCCAGGACTGGAGATTTCACTAAGAAATCTCTGGGCTCCAGGTCCCAAAACAGATTTTTATAAACCATAAAGAAACTGAAAAGCCAGTTTCCTCCTAATTAGATTAGTATCACCTCGGTGGGGCATCTCCATGCCACACTTAGCCTAAATATATATAAAATAAAAATTATTGCGCCAGCCTAAAGAATGATCTGACAACACAACAATAATACTAATTGTAAAGGAGTATGTGCATAAATGTGTAGCGCTAGAAGTATTTGTTGTGACAACCTGGAAGTAATACCAGGCAGATAATTAAGCAAACTAGTGTGATAACCCAACGCTTTTCATCCACACAATGCCCCAGTTGAAGTCCGTGTGGACGAAACATGTAGGGTCACCACATTTGTTAAGCTTTACCTACTGTGCATTTTGATCTGTTTACATGAGTGCCTTTTTATAGTACTCATCTGTCTGGATGCTATATTCTTTATTTAAATAAACTCCATAATTTTTGATCTATGCCATGTGGAGGCCCTTTTTCTCTTTTTTTATCTTAAACAACCGCTGCTCGCATTACTGCCTGGAGAAGTGTGGCTGGTGACTATTTGCATTCCTGATCTTTACATCCACTGGTCATCAGAGAAGGAATCGGAGTGTATCCCACTGAAGTCTGATCCATGCAAACCGTGCTTGCATCCACGCTTGTACGATTCACCGCCGCTGGCGTGTGGATCCACTACTCAGGGTAAGAGTACTGAATCCCCCTATCCCCAGATGGTGGAGGCACAATCCCGGGTGTTGTTTTAACTGCTGGATTGCTCTGATTGTTATACATCTGAATGAAGCATTGCCATTCCATTTGAGACTACATTGAGGTTCCATCTTGGTGTCCTATCTACATGGACTTGTTTTTTCTGTCTTCATTTGGTGGACTGATTTCTCATTTCACACTGTATCACTTATTTACAAACATCTTTGTTTCTAATGAGAAACAGTATTTTTGATGTGCGTTTGTGTATATGATAGCGACATTTTTATGTCGGCTATATAACATTTCCCTGTACAATATTATTTTATGTATTATTTTATATATATTCAATAATATTTATCTGTGTGTGTTTCATGTTTTTGTGCACATATTTGACACTAGTGACATGTCATTGTGTCATTTAGATTGCCTATCTTTTCACTTATACCTAGATCTCATATGTTTTAGTCTTTTTTGCATATATTCATATGTACTTGTTACTAGTAACACATCACTGCATTTCTAGATTGTTCACTTTTTATTTACACACTGAACTGTATTTTTGTATATCCACTTATGGTTCTTTGATTGTTTAATTACCTGCCTGGTATTACTTCCAGGTTGTCACGACAAATACTTCCAGCGCTACACATTTATGCACACACTTAGCCTAATCCTAACAATTAATCCTTACCCTAACATTTTAAAAAATCTATTCTGGACCCTCTAACTGTACCCGTAACACTAAAGTACTACCTAAACCAGAACCTTAACCATAATCCAACCCCTAAAAGTGAATGTAAAGGCAATTGTATTAGTTTTGAACAGAGTGGGGAAGGCTGGGATCTTCCATAAAACTTATATTGATGTATGTGTGCCATTTGGGAGATTCACCCCTATATTTCTCCTGGCGACTGTTGTCACTGAGAAAGTAAGTGAAGGGAAATAAAAAAAAATAAAATAAAGTTATCACAAAAAAAAGAGGCGAGGGTCAGTGTTCAAATGTTTACATCTGTTCTAGTGACATTTGTCTAAAATGCATAATTTCCCTAAATTAGTAGAGCTTTCCTCTCACCTCCTGCTGCATCCAAAACTATGAAAAATAAGTTTTATTATACAGTACATACACGTTAGCCTCCAAACTATTAGAACTAGCTCTAACCTAAATATTAATTCAATGTTTTAAGGAAAATAATTAATTCAAGTTACTACCCAATTTATCAGGAGCTAATAGTATCAGTTATAAAATGTGTTAAGGATGCCATACATGGATCAAAATCCATCAGCTTCAGCAGGGGCAGGCCAAATTTTGATCCATGTATGGACACCCTGGTTGTACACAAGTCGATTTATCAAGTGATTTGTGTACAACCAGCCTGTTTGGCTTTTCTCGAACAATTAGTTCCACCAGCTCAAGCCAGTAACACTAATCATTGTGCTCTGCCAGCAGGGAAAGCTCAATAGCAGGAAGGATTTTCCCTGACTGTGTTGATGGGGGAATTGAGCAATTTTCTTTCCTTTCACCTGTGGATGTCTGATATAAATAGTTTAGGCCATAGCAGAAATGTTAAAGAGCCACAAAAGCAAAATGTTTTTTTTTTTTTCTTCATTTTTGCATAGCGTGAGGGAAGGTTATAAGAACATGTTGTCTGTGAATAGTGCTACTTTATATGCTGTATGAGGTATTTTCAAGCCCTGAATCCCTTGGTGTTGTCTGATCACTGAGGGATAAGAATAAAGGATACCTCTTCCTAGTAACATTGGAAATGTAGAACTTATCTGACAGGATGTGGGTGACTTTGACCCCAGAATAGGGGTTAGGGTATACTACTTTATTCACAGCGCTGTCCTAAAACCATATCAATCTATCTATTTCACCAAAAAAAGTACAGTGAACTAATTCAAAGAAACATACATGCAGCAAATATTGTGTACTATCATACAATACTACTGTTTTACATTAAGATAAAAAAAAACCTTCTGTGTGCAGCAGTTCCCCTCAGACCCTCTAATACTTATCTGAGCCCCATTTCGATCCAGCGATGTTACACGAAAGCCTTGGCTGTTCAAGACTCTCCCTTTGGATTGGCTGAAACACAGGCGCAGAGGGTGCCATTGGCTCCAACTGCTACCAATCAAATCAGTGAGCCAATGAGGAGAGAGAGGGGGCAGGGCTAAGCCGCAGCTCCATGTCTGAATAGACACACAGCAGCGGCTCAGCTCGGGTGCCCCCATAGCAAGTGGCTTGCTGTGGGGGCATTCGGCAGGATGGAGGGGCCAGGAAGGCCAAAGTGGGACCCAAGAAGAGGAGGATCTGGGCTACTCTGTGCAAAACCACTGCACAGAGCAGGTAAGTATAACATGTTTGTTATAGGCAGTCTCTGACCGTCTCCTGTAGTATGTCTGCAGTATGTCTGGGGGCTCTTTCTAACAGACTCTAACAGAGGCCCTCTCTGTGTCCTTTAGAGAGACCCCCCCCT
The DNA here is from genome assembly GCF_042186555.1 of Aquarana catesbeiana. Taxonomy (NCBI): domain Eukaryota; kingdom Metazoa; phylum Chordata; class Amphibia; order Anura; family Ranidae; genus Aquarana; species Aquarana catesbeiana. Next base: position 200,981,807 of record NC_133328.1, on the reverse strand, counting down.
CCAGGTCCCATTAGAGTACTTTGCTTCTCTTCCTGTATTTTGTTTATTGTTAAGAGATTGTGAGAGGATTCCAGGGTAACGAAGACTCCTTAGGGAAGCATCTTTGTGAGTTGTTGCCATAAAAAAATTTGTAAAGGGGAGGAGTTAGCAAGATGACCACGCCCATGTGGGGACACCAGAAATATTTCTGCACCCAGGCATCTGTGACCCTAGGATCGGCCCTGATACAATGTACATGCATATCACAATGTATGAATACTTTACTTTTTCAAAATTATTTTCATAGATATCTTTGGGCAAATTTTTTGCAAGACAAAAGCAGATTAGTAATAGACAAGTATTCTTACAAAGGTGTGGAACTTAATGACTGAAATATAATGAATATAATGAATATAATGTATGAAAATAATGACTTTGTGACTGAAACCAATTTTGTATATCAACTTTCACCTATCAATTGTTAGCGGTACCATTAGCGGTAACCCTGAGCCACACTCGGTATTGCATTGCAGAATCCTGGTCCAGGTAACTTATCTTGTCACCAGGATCCTGCAATGTCCCCCTGCTATGTCCATGTCTGTGTGCCGGGCTCCATTCCCTGCAAGCGTCGCAATGCATGGTGGCGGAGCCCACGGCAAATTCAAAAAGTACAAAATACATAATACATACAGTACACTGTAATCTTACAGATTTCATTACTGTATCAAATCATTAAACCTCCCTTTTGTCCCAAGTACTTTGTCCAGTGTCCTGCATGTAGTGTTATATTATAAATATATTATATTATATTATATTATATTATATTATATTATATTCTGCCTAGAAACTTGAGAATGTCCATAGCAAACAAAAAGTGTCCCTTTACGTCAAAAGTGATTTTAGACCAGCTAGAAAACAGCAATAGTAAATTAGAACACTTGCAGAATTGAGGGATAGTGAATCGTGGGGAAATTAATTTTATTATTATTTTATTATTATTTTTATAGTTATTTATAGTTATTTATTATATTATAATTTATGATTTTGTGTTTCAAACTTTATCATACCCGGGATGTCTACTACACTCTTGTTTGGACAGATTTAAGTGTGTTACAGGCATACCCCACTTTTAAGTACACAATGGGGTTTATTTACTAAAGCTGGAAAGTGCAAAATCAGGCTCACTTCTGCATAGAAACCAATGAGCTTCCAGGTTTTATTACCAAAGCTTAATTGAAAAAGCTGGGGTTAGAAGCTCATTGGTTTCTATGCAGAAGTGAGCCCGATTTTGCACTTTCCAGCTTTAGTAAATAAACCCCATTGTGTACTTAAAAGTGGGGTATGCCTGTATTACTAAGACTTACTATTTATTTATTATTTATTATTATATAAAACGTCAAAGTTCTATGCAAAACAATGTACCACTTTGAGATTCAATAATCTGACATAATCATACCGCCAGGGAGGCTACAGTGGTAGATACCACTTTGTGAATAGAGCCCATTGACTTTTGTTGTCATTTTAGATTGCTGTACTCCTTGGCTCTAAATGCGGTGCCCTTGCTGGGCTGTGAACACCTCTTTAAATATGAAAATAATGACTTTGTGACTGAAACCAATTTTGTATATCAACTTTCACATATCAATTGTGAATATGCACCTCCCATTTTGTGAAAATATAAAGCCATTTTTTTCATAGCTAGTGTCTAACAGAATAAGAGATAACTGATTTTAAAATGGCTGCATCCACAACAAATTTATCAGTATCCCAACAAATAAAAGGGATGGTCCTCTTAGTGTATCTTGGGCAATGGATTAGCTCTATTTTAGGGCTCCTCATGAGATTATGCATGTTTACATTCAGACATTAGCTTCCATTTTAATAGAGATCCAGCTCAATTGTTCTTTTCTGATGCCCACTATAAGCAGGAAGGAAATTACGAAGCAAAAGAGCAACATTAAAATACCCAAATCTCTCAGGAGGCAGGAGGCGGAGCCTAGCGGAGCAGACATGCATTGTTAGAGCTCCACACCGCTGAGGAGAGAAGAGAAGGACAAAGCGGAGCCTGCAGGCTCAAAAGGTATCCATTTGAACCTTTTTGCCCCAGAGGGAACAAACTGTGAAAGTTTGGGCAGGAAATATGGTACTGGGAGGAAACCGTGGCAGAAATAAAAATCACCTACAAAGGGCTCACAGGCACTCACTGCAGCTGAAGCAGCTCCAGTCACCTCACAAGATACAGCATCAGGGCGCTCTCACAGACAGAAAATGTCACAGCAAGACTCTCCATTTGAGTCAGATACAGAACAAATCCTCTCACAAACTTCTCCACAAGCCTCCTCAGTATCCCCAGTAATATTATTACAATTTGAAAAGATGCTTCATAAGGCTTTAAAACAAACCTCAGACCAAATAACAAAAAGCCTAACCAAAGAAATAAGAGAGCTGGGAAACCGCACCGCAGCCTTAGAAATAAAAATGGATGAAATTAAAATTACAACCCAAGAAAATATAACAGAATTGGAACAATTAAAAAAAGAGAATTTAATACTTCAAACTAAGCTCGAAGATTAGGAAAATAGAGCCAGACGTTCAAACTTGCGCATAAGGGGAATACCTGAAACTGTGACAGACCTGCAATCTACTATTACTGCTCTATTACAAGAACTAAAGCCAGATATCCCTATTGAACGTTTAGAACTGGACAGAGTACACAGAGCCCTCACAGCCAAAAAGAAAGATGGACCCCCACGTGATATAATCACAAAATTTCATTATTACAGAACGAAAGAACAAATACTAATTGCTGCAAGAGAAAAAAAGGAACTTAATTTTCAAGGACACAATTATCAAATTTTTGCTGACCTATCCCAACTTACTATTACTAAAAGACGATCCATGAAACCCCAACTAATGGAACTGCAACACCACAACATTATGTATCAATGGGGCTTCCCCTTTTCAGTCAGATTTAACTACCAAGGTACAATTTACAGAAGCAGATCAGCAGATGAACTACAACAAACCCTTTTAAAATTAAATCTGACAGAACCCACAAGCAGCAACACTCCCACACGCAGAAGAATGGCGTCATCTTCACCTTCAGGCAGCACCCAGAAAATTTCAGAACAAAATGGGAATCATCATTCTCACAAAAGAGGCCGTTATGCCACATCATCCATGGACCAAGAAGATTCAATGGACTGACATCCTAATTCCTGATATCTCTTCATTTATTATACTAAGAGATGGTTCTCTATAAAAAAACTGTATTTATAACTGAATGTAACTGCATTCTGATAGTCACACACTGTGTGGGATCATGTTACATTCCAGTTATATTTCTTATTACTTCTGATTCATATAGCCTTAGAATATATAAGTGAAATAAGGAAATTCTTGTTCAGTTATATATTATCAGGTAATAACAATAGATTTATTACTTTTTAGGACAAATATGTTCAATAATCCAGAAGTAATGGAAGCTTTTTCTTTCTTTTCTTAAAACAAATATATTATTACCTAACTAGTTCCTAGAATTATGTTTTTGTTTATTCTAATCTGAAGCAATACAACCTCAATTTTATGAGTTAACATATCTAAACAGTTACATATGAATAAAATATGTAATTGTTTACTCTAAAAGGGTTAAAATCCCAAAATAATTCAAACTATCTTCATCAATACCAAAGTTATTAACAGTACCTTTCTAACTGAATTATTTAGCCTAGGGCAAGACTAACCATATACAACCACCCTGGAATAAATAATTTCAACAAAAACTATATTCTGCACTCCAATTAATGAAACATCATTTTAATGTCTTTTGACATAGCACTTCTCTCCTGTAAGCGGAAGATCCGTGTACCCCCATTAGCCCTCCTCATTCTCCCAACCATATTATGTGGGAGTGTGACGAAGGCACTTATTCCCCTGAGAGAGATATTTATTCTCTTTCACGGGTAAATTGTGATTACTTGCAAAAAATAATTTATACAATGTATCATCTAATCTCATATGTTTTTTGTTTACTCTTTACTCCAGAATTCACTGGTTTCTTTTCTATCTATTCATCTCTTCAGTCCACACAGGTTGATCTGCGCAGTCAGCTCTGCATAACAAAAAGTAAGTCAAAACTATTTGATCTATTGCCATGGCACCACTGAATATACTTTCCCTGAATGTTCAGGGAATAAATGTCCCTCAAAAAAGGACCAAAGCCTTCCGTACTTTCCATAACAAGAAGGCTCACATAGTATGCCTCCAAGAAACACACTTCACCAAAGATTCTACTCCAAAATATATTTCTCCTTTTTATCAACAAATTTACACGGCTTCTGCCTGTACCAAGCAAAGGGGAACTCTAATTGCATTTCACCGATCCACACCATTCACCTTATCATCAGAAATTAACCACTTGAGCCCCGGACCATTATGCTGCCTAAGGACCAGAGGTCTTTTTCCAATTTGGCACTGCGTCGCTTTAACTGCTAATTGCGCGGTTATGCAATGCTGTACCCAAACAAAATTTGCGTCCTTTTCTTCCCACAAATAGAGCTTTCTTTTGATGGTATTTGATCACTTCTGCAGTTTTTATTTTTTGCGCTATAAACGGAAAAAGACCGAAAATTTTGAAAAAAAATGATATTTTCTACTTTTTGTTATAAAAAAAATCCAATAAACTCAATTTTAGTCATACATTTAGGCCAAAATGTATTCGGCCACATGTCTTTGGTAAAAAAAATGTCAATAAGCGTATATTTATTGGTTTGCGCAAAAGTTATAGCGTCTACAAACTAGGGTACATTTTCTGGAATTTACACAGCTTTTAGTTTATGACTGCCTATGTCATTTCTTGAGGTGCTAAAATGGCAGGGCAGTACAAAACCCCCCCAAATGACCCCATTTTGGAAAGTAGACACCCCAAGGAAATTGCTGATAGGCATGTTGAACCCATTGAATATTTATTTTTTTTGTCCCAAGTGATTGAATAATGACAAAAAAAAAAAAAAAAAAAATATTTACAAAAAGTTGTCACTAAATGATATATTGCTCACACAGGCCATGGGCCTATGTGGAATTGCACCCCAAAATATATTCAGCTACTTCTCCTGAGAACGGGGATACCACATGTGTGGGACTTTTTGGGAGCCTAGCCGCGTATGGGACCCCGAAAACCAATCACCGCCTTCAGGATTTCTAAGGGTGTAACTTTTTGATTTCACTCTTCACTGCCTATCACAGTTTCGGAGGCCATGGAATGCCCAGGTGGCACAACCCCCCCCCAAATGACCCCATTTTGGAAAGTAGACACCCCAAGCTATTTGCTGAGAGGCATATTGAGTCCATGGAATATTTTATATTTTGACACAAGTTGCGGGAAAGTGACACTTTTTTTTTTTTTTTTTTTTTTTTTTGCACAAAGTTGTCACTAAATGATATATTGCTCACACAGACCATGGGCCTATGTGGAATTGCACCCCAAAATACATTTAGCTGCTTCTCCTGAGTATAGGGATACCACATGTGTGGGACTTTTTGGGAGCCTAGCCGCGTACGGGGCCCCGAAAACCAATCACCGCCTTCAGCGTTTTTAAGGGCGTGAATTTTTGATTTTACTCTTCACTGCCTAACACCGTTTTGGAGGCCATGGAATGCCCAGGTGGCACAAAACCCCCCCAAATGACCCCATTTTGGAAAGTAGACACCCCAAGCTATTTGCTGAGAGGCATGGTGAGTATTTTGCAGCTCTCATTTGTTTTTGAAAATGAAGAAAGACAAGAAAAAACTTTTTTTTTTTTTTCTTTTTTCAAATTTCAAAACTTTGTGACAAAAAGTGAGGTCTGCAAAATACTCACTATACCTCTCAGCAAATAGCTTGGGGTGTCTACTTTCCAAAATGGGGTCATTTGGGGGGGTTTTGTGCCACCTGGGCATTCCATGGCCTCCGAAACTGTGATAGGCAGTGAAGAGTGAAATCAAAAATTCACGCCCCTTAGAAAGCCTGAAGGCGGTGCTTGGTTTTCGGGGTCCCGTACACGGCTAGGCTCCCAAAAAGTCTCACACATATGGTATCCCCGTACTCAGGAGAAGCAGCAGAATGTATTTTGGGGTGTAATTTCACATATTCCCATGGCATGTTTGAGCAATATATCATTTAGTGACAACTTTGTGCAAAAAAAAAAAAAAAAAAAAATTTGTCTCTTTCCCGCAACTTGTGTCGCAATATAAAATATTCCATGGACTCGACATGCCTCTCAGCAAATAGCTTGGGGTGTCTACTTTCCAAAATGGGGTCATTTGGGGGGGTTTTGAACTGTCCTGGCATTTTATGCACAACATTTAGAAGCTTATGTCACACATCACCCACTCTTCTAACCACTTGAAGACAAAGCCCTTTCTGACACTTATTTTTTACATGAAAAAGTTTTTTTTTTTTTGCAAGAAAATTACTTTGAACCCCCAAACATTATATATTTTTTTAAAGCAAATGCCCTACAGATTAAAATGGTGGGTGTTTCATTTTTTTTTTTTCACACAGTATTTGCGCAGCGATTTTTCAAACGCATTTTTTGGGGAAAAAACACACTTTTTTAAATTTTAATGCACTAAAACACACTATATTGCCCAAATGTTTGATGAAATAAAAAAGATGATCTTAGACCGAGTACATGGATACCAAACACGACATGCTTTACAATTGCGCACAAACGTGCAGTGGCAACAAAATAAATACATTTTTAAAAGCCTTTAAAAGCCTTTACAGGTTACCACTTTAGATCTACAGAGGAGGTCTACTGCAAAAATTACTGCCCTCGATCTGACCTTCGCGGCGATACCTCACATGCATGGTGCAATTGCTGTTTACGTTTGACGACAGACCGCCGCTTGCGTTCGCCTTAGCGCAAGAGCAGGGGGCGACAGGGGTGCTTTTTTTTTTTTTTTTTTTTTTCTTTATTATTTTTTTGCTTTTTTATCTTATTTTTAAACTGTTCCTTTCATTTTTTTTTTTTTAAATCATTTTTATTGTTATCTCGGGGAATGTAAATATCCCCTATGATAGCAATAGGTAGTGACAGGTACTCTTTTTTGAAAAAATTGGGGTCTATTAGACCCTAGATCTCTCCTCTGCCCTCAAAGCATCTGACCACACCAAGATCGGTGTGATAAAATGCTTCCCCAATTTCCCAATGGCGCTATTTACATCCGGCGAAATCTAAGTCATAAAATGCTCGTAGCTTCCGGTTTCTTAGGCCATAGAGATGTTTGGAGCCACTCTTGTCTCTGATCAGCTCTATGGTCAGCTGGCTGAATCACCGGCTGCATTCTCAGGTTCCCTGTTGAGACAGGAGAGCCAGAGAAAAACACGGAAGACGGTGGGGGGGGGGGCATTCCCTCCCACGGCTTGTAAAGGCAGTCTAGAGGCTAATTAGCTGCTAGGATTGCTTTTACATGAAAGCCGACCGCTGGCTGAAAAGAATGATACCAAGATGATACCTAAACCTGCAGGCATCATTCTGGTATAACCACTCAAAGTTGTGAATGGCGTACCTGAAGACAAAAAAATGGTTAACAATAAAGCACAGTAAACAATAAAGTATAAATAATTACATACCTGAAAAACAAACATGATAAAACATAATAACAATAACAATAACAATAACAATAAAACACTGCAGAATAGAATACAGTAAAAAAAGAGCAGAACAATAGAGAGAGAGAATAGAGAGAGAGAACAATAAAACGACAACTATTTTTTTTTATTTTATATATATTTTTTTTTTTTTTACACTTTTTTTGTAACTAACTTTTATAACTGTAACCGGTTCCAGGTTCGGGTCTCTCAAAATGCGATGGCATCTTGGGAGACCCTGTGAAAGTGTGCCTAGTCTGTGCAATGCTGTACCCTACGCTAATACTCAACTAGTGTATGGTAGCGTTCAAAACATTCACCAATGCAAAGACCAGGATTGTCAGGACAGGAGGGACAATAATAGCGGGTGTCACGCCTATATCCGCGTTTGCTGCAGACACAACATCTTTTTGGGGGGGGTTCGTTGGGTAGGGGTACTCGGGAGCACATAAAAATGCCTCTCATGCAGCCGACTGCATTTCGTTGGGGGATGTGAATGGGGGAAGTACGGGCGCTGCAGAAGCGGTGGGTTCCCAATTAGGATTGGCGAATGCAGCAGGAAGGGCACTATGGGCACGACGGGCCTGTGTTTGTCTTTTTGGTGGCAGCGGGACACTACTTGTGCTTGTCAGCTCACCAGCTTGAACTGCACTTATGGGACTCGCCACGTCACCAAGTGTTACTGCAGTGCTGGTTTGACTACGACCGGGGTGTACTAGGCCGCTGGTGCTTGCCAGTTCAATAAAAAGCTTCCAAAAAAACTGTTAACGATCGCAGGGATCAGGCCTGACTCTGCGAACGCTGCAGTTATGCGTTTAGTGTTTTGTAAGTGACAGTGATCGATCGATACTGCACTTGGGTGGGCTGGACTGGGCCGGGCGGAGGGGCAAAACGCAGGTGCTAGCAGGTATCTGGGTTGATCCCGCTAACACTGCGTTTTTGGGAACCCTAAACTGCTGGGGACGCTAGTATAGATCTGATCTGATCGGATCAGATATTGATCCGTTCAGATACTATACCACTAAAGGAGGCGTATGCTGCGTGCGTGGGTGTTAGTGGTACTGGCGCTAACCTGACGCTGCCTGGGGCCGGTGCTTGCTAGTTCACCAAAATGCTACCAAAAAAACTGTTAGCGATCGCAGGGATCAGGCCTGACTCTGCGAACGCTGCAGTTATGCGTTTAGTGCCTTGTAAGTGTCAGTGATCGATCGATACTGCACTTGGGTGGGCTGGGCTGGGCCGGGCGGAGGGGCACAACGCAGGTGCTAGCAGGTATCTGGGCTGATCCCGCTAACACTGCGTTTTTGGGAACCCTAAACTGCTGGGGACGCTAGTATAGATCTGATCGGATCAGATATTGATCCGATCAGATACTATACCACTAAGGGAGGTGTACGGTGCGTGCGTGGGTGTTAGCGGTACTGGCGCTAACCTGACGCTGCCTGGTGCTTGCTTGCCAGTTCACCAAAATGCTACCAAAAAAACTGTTAGCGATCGCAGGGATCAGGCCTGATTCTGCGAACGCTGCAGTTATGCGTTTAGTGTTTTGTAAGTGACAGTGATCGATCGATACTGCACTTGGGTGGGCTGGGCGGAGGGGCAAAACGCAGGTGCTAGCGGGTATCTGGGCTGATCCCGCTAACACTGTGTTTTTGGGAACCCTAAACTGCTGGGGACGCTAGTATAGATCTGATCAGATCAGATATTGATCCGATCAGATACTATACCACTAAGGGAGGCGCATGCTGCGTGCGTGGGTGTTAGCGGTACTGGCGCTAATCTGACGCTGCCTGGGGCGACGCATATCACTGCCGGGCGATCAGGGGGCTAAACCTTTATTAGGTAATAAACGGCGGGTGCCCTGACACTATAAAAAATAAACGAACTAACCTGCGTCACCCGTAACGGTTATACGGTGATCAGTGGTGAAAGGGTTAACTAGGGGGCAATCAAGGGGTTAAAACATTTATTAGGTAGTATATGGGGGTCCCTGTCACTATAAAACGCTGACGGCGAACCTAAATATTTACCTCACTAACTAGCGTCACCAGCGACACTAATACAGCGATCAGAAAAATGATCGCTTAGCGACACTGGTGACAGGGGGTGATCAAGGGGTTAAAACTTTATTAGGGGGGGTTAGGGGGGTACCCTAGACCTAAAGGGGGGTAATACTCACTGTTCCAACACTGTAACTGTCACAAACTGACACTATGCAGTAATCAGAAAAAAAAAAAAAAAAAAAAAAAAACCTGCTGGTGTCAGTTTGTGACAGGGGGGGGGTGATTGGGGGGGGATCGGGGGGCGATCGGGGGGGGGATCGGGGTGTTTTGTATGCCTGGCATGTTCTACTGTGTGTGTGTGTGTTGTGCACTCACATTGATGTCTTCTCCCCTCGGCGCTGGAACGGAAACTACCGAGCCGAGGGGAGATGACATCATTTCCTTTGCTGCTGTTTAGCATACAGCAGCAAAGGAGTGTTCCCATTGGCCGGCGGCGATCGCGAGGGGGGGGCCACGAACGGATGGCCTCCCCCTCATCTCGGATCGCCGGGGAACAGAACGGGACCGCTTCGGGCACCGGGGGGGGGTCCGATCGGACCCCCCACCCGCGAGAGGCAAATCACGTACATGTACGTGATTTTGCCTGCCCGTGCCGCCTTGCCGACGTAAATCGGCGTTAGGCGGTCCTTAAGTGGTTAAAGACCCAGAAGGTAGATACCTGATACTCATGGGTTATATAATGGATACAGCAATCACGGTGATTTCCTACTACGCTCCTAACAAACAACCTACACCATTCCTCTCACATATATTACAAGTGATTAATACACACAAAATAGGAACAGTAATAATGTGTGGGGATTCGAACCAGGTCCTCCTCCCATTTCTAGATAAATCACCTTTTACACCATCCAAAATAACCTCTAGATTACCTTTTTCTCAACTTCTTTCCAAATACAATCTGGTAGATTCATGGAGAGAAAGTAACCCAATGAAAAAGAAATTCACTTATTTCTCGCACCCTCATCAAACCTTCACCAGAATAGATCATATTTTTCTAACAATAGAAATGATACCAGAAATTATTGCATCAGACATAATTCCGATTCCGTGGTCTGACCATAATGCAGTATACACTACTATAGCCTCAGCCATACCAAAAGCGCATGACCCAACGTGGTACTTACCGGACATAATGCTCAAACACCCACTACATCAGATGGCCATTGAACAAGCTTTAAAGGAATACATATAAATTAATAATACAACAGACATCTCCCCAATAACACTGTGGGAAGCTCATAAGCCTGTCTTGCGTGGTACAATACAAAGACAAATGGCACTATTTAAACGGGAACGCAAAAATCTAGCAAAAAAACTAGAACTCAATTTTAATGCAGCCTACATATCATTTCAAGATAATCCATCTCAGAGTACAAAATCTCATCTGGAAAAATCTAGATTGGAATACGATCTATTTCTCACTGAGTCAGTTGATAAATCCCTCAAACGCTCCAAACACAATTTCTACATGAATACAAACAAACCAGGTACATATTTGGCTCGGGCATTAAATTCAACTAACAAATCTTTCAAACCAATACGTTTGAAATTATCAAAAAATGTTTACACTTGTAATCCAGTTAAAATAGTCCATAAATTTCACTCACATCTCGCAACTTTATACAAGACAAACAATGAATTTAATCCTACAGAAGCTGAATCCTTCTTCTCAAAAATAACCTTACCTGAGTTATCTCAGAATCAAAAAAGCAGTTTGGATGAGCCTATAACTATAGATGAAATTGCTAATGCCATAAAAGACCTAAAACTTAACAAAAGACCAGGCCCAGACGGCTACTCGGCTCTATACTATAAAACATTCTCAGAAATACTCTCTCCCATTCTCACTGAAACTTTTAACAAACTTCTAGATGGACATTCTTTTCGGCAAGAAACACTAATGGCAATTGTTTGTATGATCCCAAAACCCCTTTCTTTTTCAAAATTGTTTATTTGTAACAGGGAATCATTTCACCAGGGTACATTTGCATATAACAAGATACAGTTGCCTTTCCAATCGAAACAGCATTGGGTTATATGTACAACTCAAAGTTATGCGCACTAGACAGGAGAGAAGATACAACACGTCTGTAAGTTGTGTGTGGTTGGTAAACGTTTATAGATGTGGAGAATCTATTCATTAAAGACATGTGTCATATATATGATCTGCATTTTGCTATCTCTATATATTCGTGTATCCCGTTATTGGAGTCCAGGTGTTCTTAAGAATTGTACTCCTTGCGTGAACGTTCCCCTGTCGGATTTGTCTTTTCCAGAAAAGAAATAGTAAGTATTCTGAGAAGAAGTAGGAAATTAAGATTAGAAGGTGAGGAATCGGAGTGATAGAACAGAGAGGAAGTGGGGGCAGAGAAAATGTAGGGGGCAAGGGGGGGAGGGTAGGGGAGGGCAGGGGGGTGGGAGGGGTGTGGGGGGGGGTAAGAGGGTCGACGACCCGCAGAGATGGGGACGAACGTGTCTTAGGTAATTCCTAAATCTGGTATCAACCTGCCATCAGGTTTTTCCCCTCATCCGAGTATTTGAAGATGTTCCAGAGTTGCCAAGTTTTGGTGTATTGCTCCTGTCTATTTTGGCTTGTAAGAATTAGGTCCAAAACCCCTTTCTGATGATACTTCCTGTGTGAATTATCAGCCTATCTCTCTGTTAAACCTCGATATTAAATTATTAGCAAAAATAATAGCAAAACGCCTCAATAGCATTATAGGAAAATTAATACATAGAGATCAAGTAGGCTTCATGCCAAATAGGCAGGCGATAATATACGCAGGGCAGTGTTATTGGCACATATTGCTAAAAAACGGAAAATCCCTTTATGTTTTCTATCTCTCGATATTAAGAGGGCATTTGACACAGTATCCTGGCAATATATGCAATATTCATTACAAAAATGGGGTTTTGGACCCCACTTTTTAACATGGATCAAAGCATTATATAATAAACCCAAAGCCTATATAAAATATGCTGGATACAAATCTGAAGCCTTTAATATCGAAAGAGGTACCCAACAGGGTTGCCCATTATCTCCCTTATTATTTGCCCTTATACTCGAACCCATGGCCCAATACATCAGAACAAACCAAACTATAACTGGCATTGAAGTAGGAGGTATTACACACAAATTATGTATATTTGCAGACGATATATTACTTTTTCTATCATCACCACAGGTCTCTGGTCCTAACTTAATACCAGCTCTTGATGGATTTGCAGCCCTATCCGGCCTTATGATTAATCCTAAGAAATGCCTAGTGCTTAATATTTCACTCACAAACATGGAATTGATCCCGGCTAGGGCTGCACTCCCATTCACATGGGCAGAAAAATCAATCCCATATCTTGGAATTCATTTAACAGCATCTCATTCTGACTTATTCTCAACCAATTATCCTCCTGTATTAAGACAGATCACAAATCTAATAAAACAATGGTCGCAACTTCCTTTATCCTGGATAGGGAAGATTAATGCAATCAAAATGACTATTCTACCCAAATTGCTTTATCTATTCAGAGTCCTCCCTATTCCAATTCCTTCTTATTTTTTGAGAATAGTACAAAAAAGAGCAACTTCGTTTATATGGGGCTCTTCTAAACCACGTATACCTATACACACACTACATCTTCCCAAAAATAAAGGAGGCCTGGGATACCCTAATTTTACTAACTACTACAGAGCAGCACATTTGGCCAGTCTGTCCAAATACCATGCAAAACAGGAAATCCCATTATGGGTATTTATAGAGGCTTCAGAAAATGACCCTCTATTAATATCAAATTTATTATGGCTTGATCCTAAAGACCGCTTTAAAATTCATAATCCCATAACTAAACACTTCTTATCTCTCTGGGATAAACTAAAAACCAAATATCAGTTACAATCTCCACACAATCCTCTCCTTTCTTTTATCAGAAATCCGGCCTTTTATCCGGCATGGATCTACCCAAATTCTTTTAAAGCTTGGACAACATCAGGCATTCAGACACTAAATGACTTCATAGCATCTAAATCATTCCTTTCATTCCCATCGCTTAGAGAAAAATATGATCTACCAAACTCTGAGATATTTAGATATCTCCAAATCAAAAATTTCTATACACCATTCCTAAAGGGGGATACACCATTATCCCAATTATCCATTTTTGAATCAATCTGTACAAAAGATCCATTTGCTAAAGGTACAATTTCATCACTTTATAATCAATTATATGGAGTAGCAAATCTTAATAGACCCTCTTACGTTCAGGTGGGAGGAGGACCTGGGACGAACTTTAGAAGACACGGACTGGTCTAACATATGGCTCACATCTAAGTCATCTTCACCCAACATCTTAGCACTGGAGACAAATTATAAAGTCCTAACTCGCTGGTACCTTGTACCCGCTAGAGTGGCAAAATATTCACCTAATACCTCAACTCTTTGTTTTCCAGGATGCCCAGAAATAGGCACATATTTACACATATGGTGGACGTGCCCAGTAATCCAAACCTTCTGGAAGGAAGTCTTCGTGATTGCATCTAAAATATTTAAAAAAATAATACAACCAGATCCATATTTAACTTTACTTAATCTAAAACCGGAATGGTTAACACTCTCTCAATTCAAACTTATGATCCAACTAATAACGGCTGCAAAACAAACAGTGGCCAAGGCATGGAAATCTCCTACATTGGTACTAGCAGAAACAATTCACAGAATGAATAATACAATGTCCCATGCTAAGATGGTAGCCATCGATCAAAATCAAATTCCAAAATTTGAAAAACTTTGGCATCCTTGGATAAAACAACAGTTCCTGTCAAACTTCAATGACTCTGTCCTGTTGCCATGGTAACAGATTAAATGACTTACAGAGACACCCATTCTAAGGCTTCAAAGAGAACTAAAAAGAATAATAAACTGACGAGCGGGACAACCTTGTGGACCATACCTCTACCTTTCAACCCTTTTTCTTCTTTCTCTTTCCTTTTCTCCACCTTACGATTAAAGCTCATTATCAGAATTTATTTGACCTATATACACTCTACTTGTAAACAATATGTATAGTAGGTATAAATCATTTAAATACCTACAAAAGTAACTAAGGAAATGATATATATCTTTAATTTAGGTTTACGCGAACCCAATGTTTAATATTTGAAATTTCATGATATTTACCTATATAAACCCTACTGTAAAACAATGAGCTTACTTTATAGATCCTTGTAAACTTACTTTATGTATCTTTATAACATTGTATACTCAATAAACTTCTTTTGACAAGGAAAAAAATACCCAAATCTTAAAGGCAGCATGTTTTAGAGGTTGTTTTACTGCAGTCCACGCTTAAATTTAATATAAACCATCAAACTAAGCATGGCAGCTAATACTTCTATTCCAAATTAAGGCTCAGAAAATGTTTAGTCTGCCCCTGTCCTTTCTTTGTTTTTTTTGCATAGTTACATAGTTAGGATACAACTGTCAAAGCATTAAACATTCTCAAAATGAGCATAACAATAATAGACACATACCTAGAAGTATATGTGTATACTATTGAATTCTTTTGAGTACCTGTAAGTTCTTCTGAATTCTGGGGCACTCCAATATGCAGATGTTGACACTTTCCTGCAATGGCGATGTCTGTTCTGTTCACATTAACCTTAAAAATTTTGCTATCGGCTAGTAAGACACAGTGGGGTTGATTTATTAAAACTGGAGAGTGCAAAATCTGGTGCAGCTGTGTATGATAGCCAATCAGCTTCTAACTTCATCTTCTTCATTAAGCTTTGACAAAAAACAAACTGAAAACTGATTTTTTTCTGAGTTTCTGTGCAGAGCTGCACCAGATTTTGCACTCTCCAGTTTTAGTAAATCAATCTCAGTTAATCACAGTGATGGGCCAGTAGAAAAATGAAGGAAATAGGAAGGGTAATCAGAACCTTTCTGTATGTTCAACAATCAAATATTTTTTATATGTAATTCTTTTTATACACCATTGTATCAAATAATTACTTTGTGCAGTGTCAGTGTATAAAAGACTATACGATCAAAATATTTATTAAATTAATTATTTAAAGGTTAATGTACTGTGTGAAACTAGTACTATGGTGACTAAAATTGTCTTACTTCACAAATTACTTTTTTTCCAATGATCTACATTACCTGGCCTCTCTCCCATTTCTTCCTTAGTCTACAAATGTTCAGAGTTTTATGATTAAATACCAAGATGTAACAATTTGCCATATTCCTAATTCCATTTCATAAACTAAACAGCATCAATAGCACAGTTGCTGAATTTATGTATTCCTTCCTGTGTGGAAGATTGAGTTTTAACTTTTCAAATGCATTACACCCAGTTATTTTTCTATTATGTAGCTTCAAAGCCTTTCAAAAACACATTGCATTTCTGATTATATCTTCCCATGTGGTCAGCAAATACATCTTCTTTCTATAAATTATGGATTCTTCAATATTTCTGTCTCTTTTCTAGTCTACATAAAATCTTTTAATAACAAGGTTCTTTGTCTGCCCCTCAAATCTGCAAGCACACTAGCACCATAAATCAGTTTATATGGCATAGAAGTCTGCAGTTACCGTGCAGTATTTTTTTTTTTTTTGATAAAATAACCTTGTGCCCAATGGCATAAAAATAAATCCAGTGGCCTCAAAATTAGGATATGTTCTTTATGTTTCAAATTCTAGTGTAATAGGTTTGTGGTTTAAATTAATTACAGCTTCTTCACATTGAGTAAAAAGCTAATTTTTTGTTGTTGTTTAATATGTGTTTGTTGAAGAATTTTGCAACAACAAGATGATCAATAAAGGTCCATAAAGATCAAAAAAGTATTACAAATATCATTCAGCAGTCACATAAAGATCACTAACATGATATATCTACTGAATAAACATGTTTGTTAGAAGTAAAATGTTGAAAAAGTCACAATGCACTACTATAATGCCAAAGGAAATGACGATTAGAACAAGAGGGAATAGGTAAGTGGGGGATGGTGGGGGGGGGGTCCCGATCATGACCTTTTATCAAATATAATATAATAAATCCAGTGTAATATATAGCAATCCCCACGTATAAATATTATGCAGGTTTAGGACCCATTTACACTTGTGTGCTTAAAAATACAGTATGCATTTTTACGCATTTTTAATGCAGCAAAGGCACATCAGAGCCCTTAGAGACAAGATCTATGTAATTAGTAGTTTGTCATTTTGCCCTTGTACAAATCATTAGTAAGACCTCATTAGGAATATGCAGTTCAGTTTTGGGCACCAGTTCACAAAAAGGATATCGGGGAACTGAAAAAAGCGCAGAGAACCAAACTGATAAGAGGCATGGAGGAGCTCATCTATGAAGAACTATAAGAGGAACTGAATTTATTCTCTCTTGAGAAGAGGAGATTAAGGGGGGATATGATCAACATGTACAAATATATAAGCGGTCCATATAGTGAACTTGGTGTTGAGTTATCCACTTTATGGTCAACCCAGAGGTCAAGGGGGGACTCTTTACACCTAGAGGAAAAGAGATTTCATCTCCAAATATGGAAAGGTTTCTTCATCGTAAGAGTTGTGAAAATGTGGAATAGAGGTAGTTCTGGTCAGCTCAGTAGATTGCATTAAGAAAGGCCTGGATTCTTTCCTAAATGTACATAATATAATTGGGTACTGACATTTATAGGTAATGTTGATCCAGGGAAAATCTGATTGCCTCTCGGGGGATCAGGAAGGAATTTTTTCCCCTGCTGTAGCAAATTAGATTATGCTTTGCTGGGGTTTTTCACCTTCCTCTGGATTAACTGTGAGCATAGGATTGTGTATATGGGATTGTATGATATTATTTTTATTTATTTATATTTATGGTTTAACTAGATGGACTTGTGTCTTTTTTCAACCTGATTATGTAACTATGTTTTGAAAACAAACCAACAGGTTCATGTTTAGCTATAATGATTAGGTGCTTCGTGTTTAAGCTGTGTGAGTTCTTCCACAAGGCATATATTGTCTATTTTCTGGAACCATTGAATGACAGAGGTAACAGACCTTTGTTTCCAAGGTGTGGCTATAAGAGATTTACAGTATCTCACAAAAGTGAGTACACCCCTTACATCTTTGTAAATATTTTATTAGAACTTTTCATGTGACAACACTGAAGAAATTATACTTTGCTACAATGTAAAGTAGTAAGTGTACAGCTTGTATAACTTGTAAAAGTGAGTACACTCCTAAGGGAAAATGTCCAAATTGGGCCCAATTATCCATTTTCCCTCCACGTGTGATATCTGACTCATTAGTGTTACAAAGTCTCAGATGTGAATGGGGAGTAGATGTGTTAAATTTGGTGTTATCACTCTCACTCTCTCATACTGGTCACTGGAAGTTTAACATGGCACCTCATGGCAAAGAACTCTCTGAGGAACTGAAAAAAAGAGCTGTTACTCTACATAAAGATGGCCTAGGCTATAAGAAGATTGCCAAGCCCCTGAAACTAAGCTGCAGCATGGTGGCCAAGACCATACAGTGGTTTAACAGGATAGGCTCCACTCAGAATGGGCCTCGCCATGGTCGACCAAAGTACTTGAGTGCACATGCTCAGCGTCATATTCAGAGGTTATCTTTGGGAAATAGAGGTATGAGTGCTGCCAGAATTGCTGCAGAAGGGGTGAGGGGGTCAGCCTGTCAGTGCTCAGACCATACCCTGCACACTGCATCAAATTGGTCTGCATGGCTGTCGTCCCAGAAGGAAGCCTCTTCTAAAGATGATGCACAAGAAGGCCCGCAAAGAGTTTGCTGAAGACTACTGGAATTACTGAATTACTGGAAACATGTCTTGTGGTCGGATGAGACCAAGATAAACCTATTTGGTTCAGATGGTGTCAAGCATGTGTGACAGCAACCAGGTGTGGAGTACAAAGGCAAGTGTGTCTTACCTACAGTCAAGCATGGTGGTGGGAGTGTCATGATCTGGGGCTACATGAGTGCTGCCAGAACTGGGGAGCTACAGTTCATTGAGGGAACCATGAATGCCAACATGTACTGTGACATACTGAAGCCCTCCCTTCGGAGACTGGGCTGCAGGACAGTATTCCAACATGATAACGACCCCAAACATGCCTCCACTGCCTTGAAGAAGACCACTGCCTTGCTAAAGAGGGTAAAGGTGATGGACTGGCCAAGCATGTCTCCAGTCCTAAACCCTATTGAGCATCTGTGGGGCATCCTCAAGGTGGAGGAGCGTAAGGTCTCTAACATCCACCAGCTCTGTGATGTCATCATGGAGGAGTAGAAGAGGACTCCAGTGGCAACCTGTGAAGCTCTGGTGAACTCCATGCCCAAGAGGGCTAGGCGGTGCTGGAAGATAATGGTGGCCACACAAAATATTGACACTTTAGGCCCAATTTGGACATTTTCACTTAAGGGTGTACTCACTTTTGTTGCCAGCGGTTTAGACATTAATGGCTGTGTGTTTGAGTTATTTTGAGGGGGCAGCAAATTTACACTGTTATACAAGCTGTACACTCACTACTTTACATTGTAGCAAAGTGTCATTTCTTCAGTGTTGTCACATGAAAAGATGTAATAAAATATTTACAAAAATGTTAGGGGTGTACTCACTTTTGTGAGATACTGTAGCTGCATTGAGAGATGTGGAGTCATAAAGTGCTTATATAGGCTTATTGATTCATTTGTAAAATTAAATAACATTGACCACAGTTTTGGTTCAACAGCAGAGCCCAACATCTTAGCTATCAATGTTAACATCTCCCTGGAAAAAGGTTTGATAAATAGACAATACAACCAAATATGCGCTTGTTTCCTTATCATACCACAAGTTCTTTTGTAATAAGGTGAGGAATTCGACAACATAGAGTGAAGCTTGACTGGTGTATGACTGGTGTATGTCAAAAGTTTATAGTTAAAGTGGTTGCAAAGCAACTTTGTAAAGTACATGCAATCCCTTCTGTTAGAAAATGTTCTATGCCTCAGTGTCTGTGCTTTGTAAAATATATGATGATTTCTATCTTATTTCATAGGGCTGCTCAGCTGCTCCCTCTCCCGATCTGACAGCTACAGCGAGAGGGGATGTGAATCCCTCGCTGATATCAGCTAGGAGGAGTGGAGGAGAGGAGAAGAGCAGTGAGCAGTCACATGAGTGCCAAGCGGCACTATGAAAAAGGTATTAATCGTCATATTTTTTACAAAGCACAGACACTGGGGCATAGAATGTTTTCTAACAGAGGGGATTGTATGTACTGTACACAGTTATTTTAGCAGCAGGGGGAGAGGGACAGGCACTGTCACGATCTTTACAGGAACAACATCGATACTTTTTTTTTTAGGGTAACAAACACTTGAATCTCTTCCATCTTAGAAGATTTTGAGGATACATGAGATAAATGGAGAACTTTTGCTTTTTGATTGTCTGAAATATGTTTCTGTATGCCAGGTATGTAGACCCATAAAGATGTACGAGAAATTGGTATAACTGAGACATGTACCTCACAGGTGGATTAGTAGAGAGCAGGATGAACTCAAGTGTATTTAAAGTGATTCTTTTTTTTTTTCCACAAAAAATTTTTTATTTCGTATTTAAACAGTAAAACATACAAAACAAGAATTTTGTCTTGAGACAGCAGTCGATAGAATAACATGGAGGGTATCTATGTCATGACACAATATAAAGCATATTAACAAAAAATGAACACAATCGAATCATATATGTATAAATTTGCGGAGAAGGGCGGACGATGGTACTTTCTATTGTCCCCTCCCCCCAGCCCTCCCCTCACCAAATTGAGAGGCGAGAGAAGGTACAGTATCTCGAACATGTTCAAGCAGTAATGTTCAGTGTATCCCAACTGGACACAGACAGGGTATCCCTCCATGTGGAGAATATAGAAAAAGAAAAGAATAGAGGGATAGAAAAAGAAGGGAGAAATTGGGGTAGAGGATAAGGCAAGAGGGGGAGAGGAGAGGGGAAAGATAAAGCAAAAATATGAGAAAAAAAAAAGGGGGGGGGAGGGGAACGGAAGGGGGAAGCGAGTGGGGCCGCACCTGTCCCTCCCCCACCTCAGCCCATTTAAAGTGATTCTAATGGAAAAAAATAAATAAACAACAAACATGTCATACTTACCCGCTCTTTGCAATGGTTTTGCATTGAGCAGCCCCGATTTTCTTCTTTTTGGGTCCCTCCCCAGCAGTCCTCCCCCTGCCAAGTGCCCCCGGGAGAAAGCCTCTTTCTATAGGGCACTTGAGTAGGTTCTCTCCTGAGCCATGTTCTGTTTGTCCATTCACACATGGTGTGCGGCTCAGACCCGCCCTATGCTGGATCCCGCTGTTGTGTGAGCCAATAAATAGAGAGAGACCCAGGACAGCCTCTGCTCTCATGCACATCGCTGGACCAAGATGTGGCTCAGGTAGGTATAAGGGGGTAATGGAGGGTGCACCCAGAAAATTTTTAGCTTAATGCATAGAATGCATTAAGGCACAAAAAAACCTTGAGCCTTTAGAACCACTTTAAACTGCTTTAGGGAGAGATCTCACAAATTGTGACAGTTGAGTGTATCTCAATCCAGCTCCTTTATAGTGAAGTTGCCAGTAGCACCCCTTTCATGTAAATATATATACACACACAGATATATACACATGGGGTAGATTTACTAAAACTGGTGCACTCAGCATCTGATGCAGCTGTGCATGGTAGCCAACCAGCTTCTACCTTTAGCTTGTTCAATTAAGCTTTGGCAATAATACCTTGAAGCTGATTGGTTTCTATGCATAAGTGAGCCTGCTTTTGCCCTCTCCAGCTTTAGTAAATAAAACCATATATACTTTTTGCATTTTTACTAAAAGGGGCTTCTGACAACTTAGACTGAGACACGGAGAGGCTGACAAGTTAGACAGGAACAGTATTATTGTGGTTAAGTATAGACAGAAAAGGAATACATTTTTAGGGATCAGTTAGAGAAGGATCTCTACCACTGTGTGATGCATTGGCTGAGATGAGAACCAAGTATGCATAAAATATACAGGCACAAAGTAACTGCTTCTGTTGTAAACAGTTTACAGTTGCTGGTTGCCTGCCCAAGAGACAGGAATAAAAAAAAAAAAAAAAAAAAAAATGCTTGCTATTTGTAAAAAAAAAAAAATGCTTGCAATGATAGATGCAAAATTGCTACTAAGTTTGTGCACAAATAGATATACTGTAGTAGCTCTGACTGGTCTGGGTCAAATATAAACCTTTGACTGCACTTATGTTAAACATTAGGTAAGTTAGGCTAGTTTCACACTTATGCTGTTTCCCCACAGGCACGTTTGCCTGGGCCTAGCAGCAAATTTTCTGAATGCGCTGCTATACCTGTAGGAAATGCAGGGAAAAGTTCCCTGAAATTTTTCTAAAACTCCAGGAAAATATATCATGCTATGCATTTCTGCACAGGGGAAAAAGCACTGTGGTTAGTTACCAATGTGTGGGAGTACCATGAAGAATGTAAAAGGAGGTAACAACTATTTGGGCCCGCCTTCATGGGCTTGCGGTGGCCCAGCCTCTCTCCACAAGTATATATGTAATTTTGATTATAATTAATATTTAGGTTACTGTCTCTTTAAGTTTATGAAGCAGGTTATTAGCCAATGGGAAGTCATGGAATATTCTAAAATTCTTGGGAGCTTATAAATAAGGAAGAGCTCCCTATGTTTTGCGCAGTTGGTGAAGCCTTGGCAAAAGAGCTACCCTCCCTTCCCACTCTTGACGCTGGTACTTATGTGGTTGGTCACCGTGGACTGCTAGGGGAGACATTTAATTTTCTTTTAATCCAATATGGCTTGAGTTCCAATAACTGAGCTTATATAAGTTATATATAGATATAGTTATATATAGATAATAAATACTGTATTTACTCAAGTTTTTGGTTGAATAAAAATTTATAAATATTTATGAATTTGGAATTTTAATCGCAAACCAATAAAGTGCCGCGGCGCTTATCTGCCAATATTTTGTGTGGTGTTTTTATTTATGGCTGTATTTGGGGAAGATTGTATGGATTGGGCTGCATGCAATCCCATTAATGGCACCCCCATGCATCTGCTAAACAGCAGCGTGTGTTTGCTGACGTTGTGGGAAAGTGTGCACCCACATAGATGCAAACCTAACATAGGGCATTTCCATTTATTTCTTTCAATGACTTTTTATTTCTTTTGTATCGTAACATACAATAAGGTTTAAGAAAAAATATTGCACAACGATTTAGCAATGAACTAGGTATGGTTTTCTGCATGCATAACATAGATCATGCTAATAACATTCTTGTAAAGGATAATATAAGGACAATATGCGATTATTATGAGTAAACTTGTTTTGGCTGATAAACTTGGATCTGAATGGTGATTTACTCGGTAGGATGAAGTGCTACAGATCGTTACAGATGGTAGAATGATATCGATCAACTTCTGACAATTACTTCACCTTTAATCCTTGATATACATACTCTATAAGGTGCAGAAGTTCATTGTGAAAAACTCGATAGCGAATATGATATCGTAAAATGGTAGGAGAAAAACAGATATAGAAGAAGAGTAGGTATGAAGGAGAAGAAGAGAGAGAAGAGAATGGAATGTTCCCGTCTTGCCATTCCCACTGACCCTATTCAGCCATGGCCTGTCTAGAGTCGGTTGCCTAAATTCCGACATATGCAGCCCATAGTTCCCGGACTGATTCAAATTTAGCCACTGTGTCTTTCAATAGGCTTACCATTTTTTCTTGGGCCATTATCCAGGATGTTTTCCTTTTTGCTGCTGAGAGGGATACACTATGTTGTTTCCAAGCCTTAGCTATGGTTAGTTTGGTTCCTAAGAGGATATAGAAAATGAATGATTGGGTTGCTTTGGACACCTTTGATATCTCCTCGTTAAGAAGCGCTATGGCTGGGTGCTTGGGGACTTGGATACCTGTAACTTTGCGTATCATTTAGAATATTCTGTTCCAGAATCCCCTGATTTTCGGGCACTCCCACCATGTGTATCATAGAACCATAGTTGTTACAGTTCCTAAAGCATAAAGGTGAGGTAGAAGGAAATATTTTTGTCAATCTCGCTGGAACAAGATACCATCTGGTGATCAGTTTGATGTTTGCCTCGATCAGGGCAGTATTACAAATACGTTTGTATGATACGTTTCTATACCACTTGTCCTCGCTCCAGCTGATCTGAGTTTCTTTTTCCCGGTTCAGCATGTATGAGAGCTTGGAGTTGTCTGAGGCTAGTGACAGGTAGACTACCGAGATGCCCCCCCACTGCTCAGTGGTCTGGCTGCACCATTGTTCATATGTTGTTGTGCTAGGTGGCCTGGGTTTGGTGTTCCATAGCTTAGTTAGAAAGTGCTAAATCTGCAGGTATCTAAAGCGTTCTGATTCTGGCATTTCCAGTTTGCTTTTGCAGTAGCTGAGTGAGAGAGGCCCCTGAGGAGTCATGAAATGTCCAATGCGATACAATCCTTTATCCAACTACCAACTAAAGGCTTTGATGTCCATTCCCGGTGGGAATTTTGGATTGTGAAAAATGTGTTTAAGTGGTATCATCTCTGATGAGATGGAGGAATGGTTTCTAAGGCCATCCCAAAGGAGGACTGAATGAGAAAGTACTGGGGACATAATTGGGGGGAGATCCTTAGGTGGACACCAGAGTAGGAAGTCGAGTGTGTGCGTTGGCACCGCTTGTCTGTCTATATGCACCCAATCAGGCTTTTCTATGTGTGTATAAATGATAGATATTTGTGAGAGCCTGGCTGCTTGATAATACCATAGGAGGTTGGGAGCTACAAGTTCCACTTGTTTCCTGGGTCTGTAAAGGACTTTCTTGGAAAGGTGATACCCAGCAGCTCCCCAAATAAATTTTGTCAGTTTGCTCTGAAATTTTTTCAGGTGGTCTTTTCTGATTGAGATTGGTAGAGATCGAAAGAGGTAAAACAATTTGGGGAGCAGTGTCATTTTTGTTGCATTCAGTCTCCCCAACTAAGAAAGGTCATGAACTGCCCAGTTTTTGAGGTCCTCAGTTAGTCTGTCATACATGGGGGGGAAGTTAGCTTCATAAAGTAGTTCTACCCTCGGGGTGAGTTCAACCCCCAAGTATCTGATGGGGTAGTTGCTCCACTCAAATTGAAAAGAGGTTTTTAAATTGTCTGCCACTACTGTGGGTACATTCACATTCAAGATTTGGGATTTTGAGAGATTGACTGTCAGGCCCGAGGCCCTGGAGAATTGGTCCAGCAATTTACATATGTTAGGGAGAGAGGTGATTGGCAACATTACGAAGAGCCTAAGGTCATCCGCAAACAGCGCGCATTTGTGTATCTGCGGGCCACATAACACCCCCTAATGTCCTCGTTGGTGCGAATGGCTATAGCTAGGGTTTCTATGGCTATCGCGAATATAAGGGGTGATAGGGGGCAACCCTGTCTGGTCCCTCTGGCTATTTTTATAGTAATAACTCTGCATTCTTATTCGCGCTACTGGGTTGGAATATAATGCTGAGATTAGGCCCATAAAATTCTGCCCGAACCCCCAGCGTTGCAAGATATTGAACAGGTATGGCCAAGAGACTGAGTCAAATGCCTTTTGGAGGTCGAGTGAAAGGAGTAACCCCTCCTGGTGTGTTCCCTGGGTCCAGCCCGACTGTAGAATGGAAATAATATCTATCGCTCTGCGAATTTGATCTGGGCCCTGTCTGCCTTGGATAAATCCCACTTGATCTTTGAATCTTAGAATTTTCATATCGTTGTTTATCAAAAATATGGGCCTATAGTTTCCCACCTCTCCTTGATCTTTGTGGGGTTTAGGAATTACAGATATGTAGGCCGAATTGAGCTATCTAGGGGTTCATGATTTGTTTTAGCGTTAAAGAATCGTGTGAGGAAGGAGCTAGTGACTGTGCAAATGATTTGTAATATGGTATTGAAAATCCATCTGGGCCAGGAGCGGAGCCTCTCTTTAGACGTTTTGATGACATCTAGCACTTCCTCTTCTGTGAATGGGGATTCTAAAATGTTGCGGTGTCTAGATTCTAACCTCGGGATTGGTAGTGAATCCAAAAAAGATTTCATGGAAGACTCATCGTTTTTGATACCTGTGCTGTATAACTTCTCATAGAATCGATGAAAAGTTTCCATGATTCGTTGTGGGTTGGTTGTGTGGTGATTGCCTGTGACGCGTATTTTGGGAAAATGTTGTCTTGGTTGGGGTGTCAATTTGGCCGCTAACATTGAACCGATTGTGTCCCTCTGGTGGTAGAATTTAGCTCCACTCCATCAGATGTGTTTTTCAGCCTTAGATGTGAGAGCGATATTGAGGGACAGCCGTGTCGCATCTAGGGTGGCTATGGATACTTGTTTAGGGTCCCGCTTGTGAAGTTTTCGCAGGCGTTCAAATTCTGTTTCTAGTCTTTCTATGTCAATCATGTGCGCCTTTTTCACCTGAGCTGACATTTGGATCAGTTTGCCTCGGATGGCGGCCTTGTGAGCTGCCCAAAGGGTTTCAGCCGAAACCTCTGTTGACAAATTTAACTGAAAATATTCTTTAATGCCTTTTTCAATTTCTGTCACTCTGGCCGGGTCGCTAAGTAGGGATTCATTTAGTCGCCACTGCAAGAGGTTAGGTCGGTTGGAGCTTCGTTTAAGTGTAAGAAGAACCATGGAATGGTCAGACCAAACCGTGTCTCTTATTGTCGACTTGACCATATCTGGGGCGTGGGCCGTAGATATAAAGATGTGGTCAATACTACCATATGTTTGATGTGGGTGGGAATAGTGTGTGTAATCCTGTGTGCTCGGGTTTAATTCCCTCCACGCATCTGTTAGACCGTGCTGGTGAATCAATTCGGCAATTTTAAGGCTTCTCTTGGGTGGGGTAACGAACTGAGAGCCTGGGGGTCTGGTTTTATCAAGACCCTAATCAAGGGCTATGTTTGAGTCTCCTCCATAGATGACAGTCCCGCCCACCATAGGGGCTAGTTTTTGGAGCATAGCTTCAAATAACTTTGTTTGGCCCTGATTGGGTGCATAGTAGGAGACGAATGTGTATAATTGGTTGTCTATTGTACCTTTTAAGAGAATGAATCTGCCTTCTGGGTCCCTGTGTTCCAATTGTTACATAGCACGTGAGAGAGAGGGGTGGGAGGGAGTGGGGTAATAGGGTTGTTCAGGGGGAAAATAAATTAGAAGACCCAGATTCAATAGTGTGGAGGTTGTTATGGCCTCTTGTAGTTTTTCCACTATGGATTTGGGTCTTGATTCAGAAAATCCGAATAGGATCAGGTTTGGGATACATGAATTCTTAGGTTCGATAAAGCATCTATGAGTTCCTGTAAAAAATGCAAAAAAGAATAACAAAAGACATTCAGGAACAATTCAAAACCAGTAAGTTTGTGGTGTTTGAAAAAAAAAAAAGAGGGTTTAAGAAGCATTACGGAAAGGCACAATGTGCATTACAGCTTTGGAAGAAGCCTGGTCAGACCAGGAAAAAATAAGATGTGTGTGAAAACTGTCCTCTTGTAGATTCAGGGAGGTCTTCCTTCCTTGGATCGCTTGAAATTGAACTTGTTCCATATCGGTGAGATTGGGCTGGAGGGTGTTTGTCGTTTCGTGGCTCCCGTGTGGGGATTCGGTGGGGTCTGAGGTGGACCCAAGTTGATCAATTTCAGTCCCAGAAGCAATTTTTCACCTTCCTGGAGATTGGAGAAGGAGTAAGTCTTGGACTTAAAGGTGAACCTGAGGGCAAATGGGAATGCCCACCAATATTTGATTTCTTTCTGGGAGAGGACTGTCAATAATGGTTTCAGCGACTGTCTTCTTTGGATAGTTGATGGAGAGATGTCTGCAAAGATTTGAATCGGATGGTTTAGGCAAAGTAGAGGTGTTTGCTTGCGGGATCTTTTCATAATCTCTTCTTTTACAGTGTAAAAATGAGGCTTCACCACTATATCTTTAGGTGCCCCATCTTTCCTCGGGGGTCACAGTGCTCTGTGAGCTCTGTCCAATTCCATTTTATGTGAGGGAATGTCGGGGATAAGGCCCTTAATGAGATCATTTACTGCTGCTGTTACGTCGGTTACCGATTCAGGGAGTCCCCTTATTTTGAAGTTGTATCTTCTCGAACGATTTTCGAGATCATCTATTTTAGACAGGGCTTCATCTAGTTGTTCCTGTAAGACCTGTATATGATCAGAATTTTGATTGGTCTTTGCCACTGTGTCTTCCAGCTTGTGTTCCATAGCTTCCATCCTGCCCCCCAATCTTTGAAAGTCCTCTTTTATATCTCCTGTGATTTTGGCTGCTATGGTGGTTAGTCCCCTGTCCAGCACTGCTGACAGTTTATTAAAGAGGTCTGCCGTGTTAATGAGGGAGTCTGAAGCGCCCTGCGTGTGGTGGCGTGGGGAGGCCGAGTAGGCCTCATCAGGCCTCATGGGAGAGAACAGGTAATCTTCCATCGTGTGTCCTATAAGGGACTCTGTGGAGGCAGGGGAGGGTGCCACATCGTGTCTGGTACTCACTGTGTGC
Organism: Aquarana catesbeiana; assembly: GCF_042186555.1. Taxonomy (NCBI): domain Eukaryota; kingdom Metazoa; phylum Chordata; class Amphibia; order Anura; family Ranidae; genus Aquarana; species Aquarana catesbeiana. The sequence continues at coordinate 200,953,577 of NC_133328.1, read as the reverse complement.
TCCGTGGGTATCTGTGGGGAGGCTTGAGACGAATTTGCAGAGGAATCCTCCTCCATGTCAGTACAGAGCTGTGCTGAGGAGTGTGTGGCGGCCGCCATCTTGAAAATGAGCGGCTCCGTTCGCGGGCTAAAGCACGGCCTCAGGTCCCGTTTGGCCAAGCCCCTGGGTATATAGGTGTTCTCGGGCGATTCCCCCAGCTGGTGTTGCGGTCCGATGGTGTCCCACTGGCCGTAGTTGGGTGCTGCGTGTGCCGTTAGGTCGGGGTGAAGCAGGGCTCCAGGCTCAAGCAGTCATCTTGGAGTCCTCTGCGCATGCGCTCTCCAGCTTTCCATTTTTAATTAAAGGATAAGTTTACCTTTTAAAAATAATAAATGCCCATTTTTGTTGCAGGTTAAAAAAATGTGGATTTACTTTTTTTTTTTAGGCACCTGGAAAGCATTGAACCAACGATCTGCCAATCGCTGATGCCATGCAGGTCTCCTGCAGACTGTCCAACATACTGCATGCGAAAAAAGCACTGCATGCGAATAACTGAAAACAACACACCTACTCCAGGTGCTCTGGCTTGGGATGTCCTCCTTACATCCAGAAATAATACTTCAAGCAGGTACCCTTGTCTGTAGGTTGAAAATCCATCAGACTTCACGTAAAAAAGTTTACGGTGGATGTCCCTCGAACGTGAGGATAATTTAACCTGAGTATGAAAAGGATACAATATTGACTTTGTGTACATATTTAACCACTTCAGCCCCGGAAGGATTTACCCCCTTCCTAACCAGAGCACTTTTTACAATTTGGCACTGCGTTGCTTTAACTGCTAATTGCGCGGTCATGCAATGCTACACCCAAACGAAATTTGCGTCCTTTTCTTCCCACAAATAGAGCTTTCTTTTGATGGCATTTGATCACCTCTGCCGTTTTTATTTTTTGCGCTATAAACGGAAAAAGACCGAAAATGTTGAAAAAAAAAATACTCACTATACCTCTCAGCAAATAGCTTTGGGTGTCTATTTTCCAAAATGGGGTCATTGGGGGGGGGGGTTTGTGCCATCTGGGCATTCCATGGCCTCCGAGACTGTGATAGGCAGTGAAGAGTGAAATCAAAAATGTACGCCCTTAGAAAGCCTGAAGGTGGTGCTTGGTTTTCGAGGTCCCGTACGTGGCTAGGCTCCCAAAAAGTCTCACACATGTGGTATCCCCGTACTCAGGAGAAGCAACAGAATGTATTTTGGGGTGTAATTTCACATATTTCCATGGCATATTTGAGCAATATATCATTTAGTGACAACTTTGTGCAAAAAAAAAAAAAAATTTGTCTTTTTCCCGCAACTTGTGTCACAATATAAAATATTCCATGGACTCGACATGCCTCTCAGCAAATAGCTTGGGGTGTCTACTTTCCAAAATGGGGTCATTTGGGGGGGTTTGAACTGTCCTGGCATTTTATGCACAACATTTAGAATCTTATGTCACATATCACCCACTCTTCTAACCACTTGAAGACAAAGCCCTTTCTGACACTATCTGTTTACATGAAAAAATATTTTTTTTTTTTGCAAGAAAATTACTTTGAACCCCCAAACATTATATATTTATTTTAAAGCAAAGGCCCTACAGATTAAAATGGTGGGTGTGTCATTTTTTTTTCACACAGTATTTGTGCAGTGATTTTAATGCACTAAAACACACTATATTGCCCAAATGTTTGATGGAATAAAAAAGATGATCTTAGGCCGAGGACATGGATACCAAACATGACATACTTTAAAATTGCGCACAAACGTGCAGTGGCGACAAACTACATACATTTTTAAAAGCCTTTAAAAGCCTTTACAGGTTACCACTTTAGATTTACAGAGGAGGTCTACTGCTAAAATTACTGCCCTCAATCTGACCTTCGTGGTGATACCTCACATGCATGGTGCAATTGCTGTTTATATTTGATGCCAGACCAACGCTTGCGTTCGCCTTTGTGGGAGAGCAGGGGGGGGACAGGGGTGCTTTTTTTTTTCTTTATTATTTTTTTTTCTTTTTTATCTTATTTTTAAACTGTTCCTTTCATTTTTTTTTTAATCATTTTTATTGTTATGTCAGGGAATGTAAATATCCCCTATGATAGCAATAGGTAGTGACAGGTACTCTTTTTTTTAAAAATTGGGGTCTATTAGACCCTAGATCTCTCCTCTGCCCTCAAAGCATCTGACCACACCAAGATCAGTGTGATAAAATGCTTTCCCAATGGCGCTGTTTACATCTGGCGAAATCTAAGTCATGAAATGTTCGTAGCTTCCCGTTTCTTAGGCCATAGAGATGATTGGAGCCATTCTGGTCTCTGATTAGCTCTATGGTCAGCTGGCGGAATCACCGGCTGCATTCTCAGGTTCCCTGTTGGGACAGGAGAGCTAGATAAAAACATGGAAGACTGTGGGAGGGGGGTCATTCCCTCCCACTGCTTGTAAAAGCAGTCTAGAGGCTAATTAGCCACTAGGATTGCTTTTACATGAAAGCTGACCGCTGGCTGAAAAGAATGATACCAAGATGACACCTAAACCTGCAGGCATCATTCTGGTATAACCACTCAAAGTCCAGCAACATACCAGTATGTTGTTGGTCCTTTTTGGGCATATATTGTAATCTTTTTTTTTCATGCAGCCTGTGGGCTGAACGAAAAAAAGAGATTGATTGGTGGGTATGCCCACCATTAGAATACCTCCCTTCATCCACCCACTTCTAATGATGGGCATACATGCACCATTTATATATGTTGAAGCATGGGGGCATCTACCCCAAAAGTTAGGAGCAAATCGCTCCTCCGTCCCTGCTGCCCACATGCTTCGGCATATATCACCTCCGCTGGAGTCACGGCTTTATATATCGTGGGAGCAAACGCTGTTGCTGTCAAGATAAATAAATCCACGCTGCAGCTGAATGGCGTACCTGAAAACAAAAAAATGGTTAACAATAAAACACAGTAAACAGTAAAGTATAAAAAATTGCATACCTGAAAAGCAAACATGATAAAACATAATAACAATAAAACATTGCAGAATAGAATACAGTAAAAAAGAGCAGAACAATAGAGAGAGAATAGAGAGAGAGAGAACAATAAAATGACAACTATTTTTGTTTTTTCAATTTTATATATTTTTTTGTGTTTTTTTTTTTACACTTTTTTTGTAACTGTAACTTTTATAACTGTAACCGGTTCCAGGTTCGAGTCTCTCAAAATGCGATGGCATCTTGGGAGACCCTGTGAAAGTGTGCCTAGTCTGCGCAATGCTGCACCCTACTCTAATACTCAACTAGTGTATGGTAGCGTTCAAAACATTCACCAATGCAAAGACCAGGATTGTCAGGACAGGAGGGACAATAATAGCGGGTGTCACGCCTATATCCACGCTTGCTGCAGACACGACATCTTTTTTGGGGGGGTTCGTTGGGTAGGGGTACTCGGGAGGACATAAAGAAAATGCCTCTCATGCAGCCGACTGCATTTAGTTGGGGCTGTGAATGGGAGAAGTACGGTGCTGCAGAAGTGGTGGGTGCCCAATTAGGATTGGCGAATGCAGCAGGAAGGGCATTATGGGCACGACGGGCCTGTGTTTGTCTTCTTCTTGGTGGCAGCGGGACACTACTTGTGCTTGTCACCTCACCAGCTTAAACTGCATATATGGGACTCGCCACGTCACCACGTGATACTGCAGTGCTGGTTTGACTATGACCGGGGTGTACTAGGCCACTGGTGCTTGGCAGTTCACCAAAACGCAACCAAAAAACTGTTAGCGATCGCAGGGATCAGGCCTTACTCTGCGAACGCTGTGAATGCTGCAGTTATGTGTTTAGTGTTTTGTAATTGACAGTGATCGATCGATACTGCACTTAGGTGGGCTGGGCTGGGCGGGGCGGAGGGGCAAAACGCAGGTGCTAGCAGGTATCTGGGCTGATCCTGGTAACACTACGTTTTTGGGAACCCTAAACTGCTGGGGACGCTAGTATAGATCTGATCGGATCAGATATTGATCCGTTCAGATACTATACCACTAAGGGAGGTGTATGGTGTGTGCGTGGGTGTTAGCGGTACTGGCGCTAACCTGACGCTGCCTGGGGCGACGCAGACCCTATCTGACCCTAAAACCTAAGTTATATCACCACCGGGTGATCAGGGGGCTAAACCTTTATTAGGTAATAAACGGCGGGTGCCCTGACACTATAAAAAATAAACTACCTAACCAGCGTCACCTGTAACAGTTATATGGTGATCACTGGTGAAAGGGTTAATTAGGGGGCAATCAGGGGGCTAAAACCTTTATTAGGTAGTATATGGGGTCCCTGACGCTATAAAAAGCTGACGGCGAACCTATATATTTAGCTCCCTAACTAGTGTCACCAGTGAGACTAATACAGCGATCAGAAAAATTATCGCTTAGTGACACTGGCGATCACCCGGTGGTTAAAACTTTATTGGGGGGGTTAGGTGGGTACCCTAGACCTAAAGGGGGCTAACCCTAACTGCTCTACCACTTCTAACTGTCACAAACTGACACCAATGCAGTAATCAGAAAAAAAAACTGCTTGGTGTCACTGTGACGTTGGGGGGGGGTGATTAGGGGGAGATTAGGGGGTGATCGGGGGGTGATGGGGAGTGTAAAGTATGCCTGGCGTGTTTTACTGTATGTGTAGTGTTTGTGCACTCACATCGATGTCTTCTTATTTTCGGAACGGAAAATACCGAGCGGAGGAGCGATGACATCACTTCCTCTGCCGCTGTTTACCATACAGCAGCAGAGGAAGATTCTCATTCGTTGGGAGCGATCACGAGGGGGTGGCCAGGAATGAGTGGTCTCCCCCTCAGCCTAGATCGCTCCCCTAACGAAGCCAGCCACCTCGGGCATGGGGGGGCACGATACGCCCCCTGTCCGCGGGAGGCAGATCACGTACCAGGTACATGATTTTGCCTGCCCATGCCATTCTGCCATTCTGCCGCAGTATATCTGCGTTAGGTGGTTGGCAAGTGGTTAATGATGCTTAAAGTGAAAAAAAAAGTGAAATATTCCTTTAAATATGGTACCTGGGGGGTGTCTATAGTATGCCTATAAAGTGGCACGTGTTTCCCGTGCTTAGAACAGTCCCTGCACAAAATGACATTTTTAAAGGAATAAAGGTCATTTAAAACTGCTTACGGCTTTAATGTAATGTCCGGTCCCTGTAATATGGATGAAAATCAGTTAGACAAATGGCATGGGTACCCCCCCAGTCCATTACCAGGGCCTTTGGGTCTTGTATGGATATTAAGGGGAACCCTGCACCCTAGTTAAAAAAATGGAAAGGCGTGGGGCCCCAGGCCCTCTGAACAGCAGTATACAGGTGGTGCAAACAAGACAGGGACTGTAGGTTTGTTGTTAAGTAGAAACTGTTTGTAATTTTGAACTGGTACATTTTTAAAGTGTAGCTCCAGCCAAAAAATCTATTTTTAAGCTTTTTGGAAAACATAGGGAAGGGTTATCACCTCTGTGACAGTTGTTTTGCTGTCTGTGCACCTCTTCAGAAGATTTTACCTCACTTTCTGTCCCAATGCAAATGTTTTTTGACAATTTGGGGTTTTTAGTGAAACAAGGATTGGTGATAAAGCATCAGTGGAAAGGAGACACGTTTTTCCCATATTAACTCTTACAGGAGAGAATTTCCCTTCCTAGGGGTAGATTTCATCTCACTTCCTGTTGTCTCCTTCCGTTTGCAAGTAGGAGTCGTTTGTAAGTTGGATGTTTGAAAGTAGGGGCCTGCCCTATATACTCTGCAGAAATTGGGGCCTTAGGTGTACACTGTAAGCCCTCACAGTTACTCTTCGTGGGCGCTGGAACGGGCTCTGCTGTAAAATATTAGATCAACAACTGTAATTACATGCCCCTGTTGAACAGGGTCAGAAAAATTGGGCCTTTGGTGGTGGTGGTGCTGGTGCCACAACACTGTAAGTCCTCACAGTTACTCTTGGTGGGCGCAGAAACGGGCCCTGCTGTGAAATATTAGATCAAGAATTGTAATTACATGTCCCTGTTGAACAGGGGCAGATAAAGTTGGGCCTTAGGCACTGGTGCCACAGCACTGCAACCCCTAACAGATACTCTAGTTGGAGCGCAGGAATGAGCCCTTCTGTAAAATATTGCATCAAAAATTGTAATTACACACCCCTGCTAAACAGGGGCTGAAAAATTGGGCCTTAGGCACTGGTGCTGGTGCCACAACACTGCAACCCCTCACAGATACTCTAGTTGGAGCACAGGAACGAGCCCTGCTGCAAAGTATTGCATCAAAAATTGTAATTACAGGCCCATAGGCGTGCGCAGCCTATTGCATTAGGGTGTGCACCTCAAACCAAAGCTCAAACACACATGCGTCTATATATATATATATATATATATATATATATATATATATATATATATATATATACACATACACACACACACACACACACACACTCTTATAAATAAATGTTAACAAACATTTTAAAATGTATTAAAACATTTTTAATTGAAAAAACATTTAGCAATGTAAACAAACACAATTTTTTTAACTTATTAATTAAATAATCTTTTAACATAAAGCTTTAAATAATTCTCTGCCATGTTTAAATATCCTGAATTATCCTGAACAGCAACAATAGATCCCCCAAGAACAAGATATCTCCCCAGCAACTATAGATTCACCAGCAACAATAGATCCCTCCCAGCAACAATAGATCCCTCCCATTAACAATAGATCTCCCCAACAACAATAGATCTCCCCAGCAACAATAGATCTCCCAGAATCCAGTTACAATATACTCTCCAGCAACATAAGCCCCCTCCCGCAACAGTAGTATTCTCCCATCAACAATTGACCCCCCAGAAACAATAGATCCCAACCAGCAGTAATAGACTTCCCCAGCATCAATAGATCACCCAGTGACAATAGAGACCCCAGCAGCCAATATCAATAGACACTCCAGCAAATCCCACCACCCCTTGGCATATACATTCAGTGCTGAGGTGCCGGAACTGTGCTCTCCCACGTACCTGCTGAAAAAAAGCCCTGGAAATATGTATTTGGACATCAAATTGGCATCAAAAATGGTTCGCACACTACAGATTATTATTGCTTCCTGCTCTACATGTTTTAGAGAAGAAGACGTCGCACAGAAGGTGTTATAGACTTAAATTCTTCAATAATTTCATTATAATTAGCCGACCATGCCAATTCTTGCTCAGTGTACAACATCAAGAGTGAATCAAGACGTTCTTGGCACATTGTACTTCTCAGTTTGTTTTTAACATGTGCAAGTTTTGAAAAAGCTCTTTCGCATGAGCAGCTTGTTACAGGTAAGACTGTAAAACATTGAACACAGTTGTAAAAAGCGTGGAATGTGGATGAACGATCTGATTCCTTAAGCCAATCAAGCCACTCTTTGATGGTGTTTGTGGTGCAACCTTTAGGAACAGGCCCATCATAATCTCGGAGCAATGTGATTTCTGCTTCCAATTCATCCACTGACACCTTAAATTTATTGGCAAGGATTTCCATATCAGCTTTAACAATCTCTAAGTTCAGCAGTTTTCCTACTGCAGTAACAATATCACACGACTCCTGTGCAAATCGCTGATCAATACCTGTTATCAATGAGTCCAGCAGTGGGTAAAATGAAGTTATCCTCTCCTGTTCCTCCATTGTATCATAGTGATGCTGGGAATGTGCTGCTTCATCAAGAAGAACAGATGTTTTTCTTTTCCTAACTGGAGGAATAGATGTGTTATTTTCTGCACACATTTCCGCACAGTCTTTGAAAATAGACTGAAAATATTCTGGGTCATTTCTCATGGAGACCAAGGAGTTGCGCAAACTTTTCATCACTGCCATTGCAGTAAGCAAGCTGAGATTTGATGCTTGCAAAGTCTTGCTAACTTTTACCAATATTTGGAGAATAGGGTGCATCATGTGAAGAGCAAAGATACATTTGAAAGAACCTAATTCACAAATAAGGCCTCTGGCTCTTATTTTAGCATCAGCTAAGCGACTTGTTTGGACAATCTCGTCTAAAGCCTTTAGAATAATGGAATAGTTTTGTTTTACTGCGGCCACGGCTTCTGCTCTGCATGCTCATCTTGTAGTAGATAGTGACTTTAAAGATTTCAGCTGAGTTCCTACTTCTTTTGAAATCTTCTCCATTACAGCATGCCGAACAGGACTTGCCTCCATGAAGGCATACAAAGTCTGAATAATGCCAAAAAAGTCAAACACAGTTCTGTTTTGCTTACTTGAAGTGCAAGCATCTACTAGGACAAGGTTCAAACAATGGGCATAGCAGTGTACATAGATTATTTCACTATTTTTTTCTTTACATTTCATCTGAACGCCTGCAGTGCATCCAGACATGGTAGCTGCTCCATCAAAGCATACAGAGATCACTGATGACCAGTCGGTTTTAAGAATTCCAAGAACTTTGGTTATCTGGTCAAAGATTGACTGAGCATCAACTGTTAAGAGCCTCTGAATCGACACAAAATGTTCAACTGGACTACAAAGTTCACTTAAAATACCGTACTATGACAGACATCTGTTCATGGTGTCCACAGTCAGCAGTATCATCTGCAATTATTGAAATTGTTTTTCCATTTATTGATGACACGATTTTTTGTTGGACAACATTATGTAAGGATGTAATTAAATCATTTTGGATGCGATTACTCAGATACTGTCAGGGGGCTTACCTCGGCAGGCGGGGCGCCCGCGGTGGTGTGCGTCTGGGTGCGTCGGCGCGCGTTGGCGCGTGCGTTCCTGCGGACCTCGCCGTGCGTGTTCCTCGCGGCGCTGGTGCGTGTGTTCAAGATCGTTCCGTTGTGCACGCCGGTGTGCGGGGGCACGCGCGCGGGCGTTGGCGGGCGCGCGTGCCTGTGTGTGTCGGGGCGCGCGCGTGCACGTCGTTTGGCGCCAAGAGCTCCATTTAAGCCGGTGTGCTCTTGTGACCAGTGCTGCCTAATCAACAGCTAGTCATCCCAGAGCTTGATCTTGTACCTCTTCTGTTCCTGCTATACCTGCTGACCCGGCCTTGTCCCCCGACCTCTCTCTGAACTCTGCCTGCAACGACCTCTGCTTGTTTGACAATCCGATTGCCTGTTCCTCTGTACCTTTACGGACTGTCTGTTACCGAACCCGGCCTGTCTCCTGACCATCCGTCTGCCTGCTCCCTTGGATCCTATCTGCTTGTCTGCAGACTTCCTGCCTGTAGCCCTTGCAAAGCCTGCTTAGCTCAGTGTCTGTGCTCCAGCCTACTCCAGCCTTCCCATCTGTTAACCCTGCAACTTCTGGACTGCAATACCTGGACTACTATACAGGCCCTCATACCACTCCATACTTTCGTGCCCTCTGTTTACTCTACCAGGGGGCCGATAGTCGGAGGGTAAGGGAGCCTCCCCTCTGCCCGACAGGACTCGCCGGTCTGGTAAGTAGGAGCCTGATAGTATTAGGCAGCCATGACCGAGTCCGGGCAGGGGGCTTCCCCCATGGACGAACTTTGCCGACATTTGGCAGGTTTAACCCAGGCAGTGAAGAGCCTACAAGAGGGATACTCCAGTCTGGAAGAACGTGTACAGGCCTTGTCCGCACCTGCCGGTCAGCAAGGGTCCGCAGCAGCCACCTCAGCACCTTCCGTGGTCATGTTACCCCCTGAGCCAAAAGTACCAGTACCTGAAAGATTTCTCGGAGACCGAAGTAGGTATCGTGCCTTCCGGAATGCCTGTAATCTCTACTTCGCCCTACAGCCACGCACGTTCTCCCTTGAAGCCACTAAGGTGGGCTTTGTCATTTCCTTACTTTCTGGTGAACCACAAACATGGGCTCACCGACTTTTGGAGCAAAAATCAGTCGTCTTGGATAGTCTGGAAGCCTTCTTTGGTGCTATGTCCCAACTATACGAAGACCTCCAGCTTACCGCCACCGCAGAAGCCTCCTTACAGGCCCTTCGTCAGGGCCGTCGAGCAGCAGAAGATTATGCCGTCGAGTTCAGACGGTGGAGTTCAGACACGGCGTGGAATGACGCCGCGTTGCGCCATCAGTTCAGGATGGGGTTGCCAGATCCCCTCAAGGATGAATTGGCACGGGTAGGGGTACCACAGACCCTGGAAGAGCTTATCAACCTGTCCATCCAAATAGACCGTAGATTGCGGGAGCGACGTGCTGAAAGAACCACCAGTACCTTTCGCCCCACCTGGATGACTCCACAAGTACCCTGTCCTCCCAGCAGATCTCCCGCTCCTCCACCTGCCACAACCTATGAAGCACCAGAACCAATGCAACTCGGTCTATTCCGTCCTTCTCTGACCCCTGAAGAGAAAACATGCAGACGGGCACACAACCTCTGCCTCTACTGTGGGGAATCCGGGCACTACGCTAGCGGTTGCCCCAACAAGACGCGTAAGTGTCACTCTGCTGATCGTATCTGTGCTACTATTGTACCCACTATTGGCACGCACCTAACCATTTCTGTCACTTTGCAGCTTCCCGGAGAGGCCATCCAAGTCCCAGCTATCATTGATTCCGGAGCTTGCAGCTGTTTTATTGACCGGACCTTTGCCTCCCAACATGCCATTCCGCTCCAACCCAAAACTCAAAGTCTTGCTGTTCATCTTGCAGACGGATCTGCTCTTTGCTCCGGTCCGGTCACGCATGAAACTATCCCTTTAGAAGCCATCATGGGCCAACGACACCATGAATATCTTTGTTTGGACGCCATCTCGTCCCCCCTTTTTCCAGTCATTCTTGGAATGCCTTGGCTACAGGTGCACAACCCTCAGATCAACTGGGCTTCTGGTAATGTCGAGTTCCTCTCTGGATATTGTCTCCAACACTGTCTACAGGGGATTGGCCGTGAGGGTACCCAACTCCTCTGTCTACATCCGGATGTTGATCTGCTTCAAGCTATCCCTGAGCCTTACCAAGACTTTGCGGATGTGTTTAGCAAGAAGGGGGCAGAAGTACTACCTCCACACAGGCCCTACGACTGCCCAATTGAATTACTTCCTGGTACTGAGGTACCCTTTGGCCGGATCTTCCCCCTGACTGAGCAGGAGCTGGGCACCCTGAAGCAGTATCTAGATGAAAATCTGAAGAAAAAATGTATCCGCCCGTCCACCTCCCCGGCCGGTGCGGGCCTATTCTTTGTGGAAAAGAAAGACCATTCTCTGCGGCCATGTATTGATTACCGCGAATTGAACAAGATAACTATTAAAAATCGTTATCCGCTTCCTCTGGTACCTGAACTGTTCCAAAGGCTGGGCACTGCCAGAATCTTTACTAAATTAGATCTTCGGGGTGCTTACAATTTAATCCGCATCCGAGAGGGTGACGAGTGGAAGACTGCGTTTCGCACTCGTTTTGGGCATTTCGAGTACCAGGTCATGCCCTTCGGTCTTTGTAATGCCCCAGCTACGTTTCAGCACTTTGTAAACGACATCTTTAGAGAAATTTTGGACCTCTACGTCATTGTCTATCTGGACGACATACTCATCTTCTCCTCTTCTTTGACTGATCACCGCAGGCACGTCAGGAATGTTCTTGCCCGGCTCAGGCAACACGGCCTATACGCTAAACTGGACAAGTGTGAGTTTGAACGTCAGAGTATCCAGTTCTTGGGACTCATTATTTCTGTAGATGGAATTAAGATGGATCCACAAAAAGTGTCGGCCATCCTGGACTGGCCAGCTCCTACAGACAAAAAAGGGGTCCAACGTTTCGTAGGATTCTCTAACTTCTACAGAAAATTCATTAAAGACTTCTCTAAGATCATTTCACCAATTACAGAACTTACTAGACAGGGAACACGATTCTGTTGGTCGCCCCGAGCACAGACAGCTTTCGAGAAATTAAAGGGACTGTTTACTTCTGCTTCTATCCTCAAACACCCGGACCCTGCGCTACCGTTTGTGCTGGAAGTGTATGCTTCGGAGATCGCAGTGGGGGCGGTACTTTCTCAACGCCAGGGCCCCAAAGCCCTCCTGTTTCCCGTAGCATTCTTTTCCCGTAAACTCTCATCGTCTGAGAAGAATTATGACGTGGGAGACCGGGAACTGTTGGCCATCAAAGCGGCTCTGGAGGAATGGCGCTATCTGTTGGAGGGTGCTGTACATCCGGTTCTCATCTTTACCGACCATAAGAACTTGGAATACCTAAGGGCAGCCAAGCGACTTAAACCACGACAGGCTAGATGGGCACTTTTTTTTTCCCGCTTCTCCTTTCATATTACGTACAGACCCGGATCCAAGAATGGAAAACCTGATGCCCTATCACGAATGTTTCTCGATTCCAAGGAAAGTGCTCCTCCTGATACTATTTTGCCAGCAGGAAATTTCTTACTCCTCCAGGAAGATTTAATTTCCAGGATTAAACAGGCTTCCTCTGAAATTCCCCTACCTACTGGAACCAGTTTAAATGACGGGTTGCTCTGGCATGAAGGCAAGATTTTTGTACCTGAAAAACTTAGAGTGCTGGTACAGGAACTGTGCCACGACCACAAGCTGGCGGGTCATTTCGGAGCCCGGAAAACCTCGGAATTGGTGTTACGCACCTTTTGGTGGCCTTGTCTCCTGGAAGACTGTAAAAAGTATGTGGGTTCTTGCCACACCTGTGCCCGGAATAAATGCAACCGCTCAAGGGCTTGGGGTTTATTGAGACCCCTACCGATTCCTGACAGACCTTGGAGAATGTTATCAATGGACTTCATTGTGGAGTTACCCCCTTCTGAAGGTTTCTCAACCATCTTTGTGGTGATCGATAGGCTATCCAAGATGGCACACTTCCTCCCTATGAAAGGTACTCCCACAGCCGTAGAAACGGCGAAAATATTCATCAAAGAAATAGTGAGATTACATGGGGTACCTGCGAATATTGTATCCGATCGGGGTGTCCAATTTACCTCCCGGTTTTGGAGAGCACTGTGTTCCGCCCTAGAAATTGAATTAGCATTTTCCTCGGCCTACCACCCTCAGACGAACGGCCAGACTGAAAGAACTAACCAGACGCTGGAGCAATACCTCCGTTGTTTTTCTGTATTTACGCAGGATGACTGGGTGTCCTTGTTACCGGTCGCTGAATTCTCGTATAATAACTCCCTACACTCTGCCATCAACCAGACTCCTTTCTTTGCAAATTACGGATTCAATCCTTCTTTTCTTCCCAGTTCTATCCCGGAATGTACCCTACCCGCAGTAACGGAAACAATGGAGTTCTTCTCTAGTAACTGTAAAATCCTGCAGGAAACCATGGCCCAATCTCAGGCCTCCTTCAAGAGGATGTTCGACAAGAAAAGGCGAGGAGAACTCGTCCTTGAACCTGGCAACCAAGTGTGGCTCTCCACAACTAACCTAAGGCTGGCTTGTCCCTCCAGGAAGTTGGGACCTAAGTTCCTGGGCCCGTTTCGGGTGAAAAGAAAGGTGAATGATGTTGCCTTTGAACTTTGTCTACCAGAGTCCCTTAGAATTCACCCGGTCTTTCACGTGTCGTTATTGAAACCAGTTGTCCCCGATCCCTTTCCTGACCGTAAGGCCAAGCCACCGGAATCTGTTTTGGTCAACAATGAGGAGGAGTTTGAAGTCGAGGCAATCCTGGACTGTAGGAAGAGGCAGAATCAGCTCCAGTACCTCATTAAATGGAAGGGGTATGGACCCGAGGATAACTCTTGGGAACCCGAGAGTAACCTTCATGCCAACGAACTGTTACGAACCTTCAAGAACTCCCATGCACCCAGGTTGGCCCAGCTGGGCATCCGGAGGCTGCCCTTGAGGAGGGGGCACTGTCAGGGGGCTTACCTCGGCAGGCGGGGCGCCCGCGGTGGTGTGCGTCTGGGCGCGTCGGCGCGCGTTCCTGCGGACCTCGCCGTGCGTGTTCCTCGCGGTGCTGGTGCGTGTGTTCAGGATCGTTCCGTTGTGCACGCCGGTGTGCGGGGGCGCGCGCGCGGGTGTTGGCGGGCGCGCGTGCCTGTGTGTGTCGGGGCGCGCGCGTGCACGTCGTTTGGCGCCAAGAGCTCCATTTAAGCCGGTGTGCTCTTGTGACCAGTGCTGCCTAATCAACAGCTAGTCGTCCCAGAGCTTGATCTTGTACCTCTTCTGTTCCTGCTATACCTGCTGACCCGGCCTTGTCCCCCGACCTCTCTCTGAACTCTGCCTGCAACGACCTCTGCTTGTTTGACCATCCGATTGCCTGTTCCTCTGTACCTTTACGGACTGTCTGTTACCGAACCCGGCCTGTCTCCTGACCATCCGTCTGCCTGCTCCCTTGGATCCTATCTGCTTGTCTGCAGACTTCCTGCCTGTAGCCCTTGCAAAGCCTGCTTAGCTCAGTGTCTGTGCTCCAGCCTACTCCAGCCTTCCCATCTGTTAACCCTGCAACTTCTGGACTGCAATACCTGGACTACTATACAGGCCCTCATACCACTCCATACTTTCGTGCCCTCTGTTTACTCTACCAGGGGGCCGATAGTCAGAGGGTAAGGGAGCCTCCCCTCTGCCCGACAGGACTCGCCGGTCTGGTAAGTAGGAGCCTGATAGATACGTAGCATTTCGAGGAGATTCTTGCAAATGTCTTTCCATGACAGGATCATATTTTTTTAGTAGATGGACCATATCTAGAAACAAACCTTTTTCATGGCTGTCAGTTTTTTCATTGTGACCTCTGAATGGTCTGCCACCTATTGCCAAACACCGAACAATGTCAATTAGTCTCTCCATAACAATTCGGTTTTGGCACCTTTCTTCTTCTTTTTTGGATAGGTAAGCCTGCTTACTTTTATCCAATAAAATATCAATAGGTTGTCCTTCATTAAAGCTTGACCATGCAGAAGTGCTTAGCATGTGGGATTTTGAAAGTTGGTGAGTTTTAAAACATTCATTAGCCCTGTGCCAGTTTCTGAATCTCTTTTCAGTGAATGCTGGATCCGCATGACCTTTCTGCGTTGCATCACTACAAGAGAAGAAACGGCAATAGAAACAAAATGCTGCATCCTTTGCTGGACTGTATTCAATCCACCTATATTTTTCATACCAGTCACTCTGAAAATTTCTTTGTTTAATCCCTATTTTGGTTCTCGGAAACATGCTCAATTTTGGCTGAAAAGGGCCTCTAGTGAGTCGACTCTGGCATTCCAATCTATTTGTGGGAATACTACAGACCGGATCATCAGCTGCTATGTTTGATGGCTTTGTTGAACATGAAGTGCTTGGCTGTGTACTAACAGAAGTAATAGTTACATGCATTCAAACTGTTGTCATCCTGCACAGTTTTAGCCATTGACGAGTCTGAGATATTCGATTTTTTGGATTTCTTGAACACAAACCGATCCATATTTTGGAATTCTGTATGATACAATTTTTTTTTTTTTGCTAGAAAGCAGTGTACTTCAAACTTGACATACGCAATTAACTTAGTACATCAAGAGTATATAACCTATAAAGGAAAAGCTATCATAAGTACACACTCTGAATGCAAAAATATAACAGAGTAACCAGCAGGACAGGCTAGGGGAGAAACATGATGGTGCCTAAGCTGCTGCAGTATTTCAGTTTGCATTTGACTTTAACTAGATGTACGAAAGACCTGTGACTTGCAGCCACTGACACATGCCTAGTTGTTTACACTGCACAGCTGTAAGCACCTATGTGCATGAAAAGATCAGACAACAATACAGAAGTTGACCAAAGGGCGGCGCCGGAGAATTGAACGTCCTCTTTCTCTTTTGAAGTGTCGTCAGTACGTTGAAACATCACTACGTTCGTGTTTGTTGCCTAAAAAGTCCTGCCGTGTGTATGCTTAACAAGTTCACGGCCAACGCCCTTTGTACAGAAATCCACAGAAAAGTTTGTATAAACTCTGATCGTGTGTACGAGGCTTTACAGTGCTTTATTTTAGCAGCAGCGCTAATAATCCCACTGGCCCCAGCAAAAATAGCCCCCCAGCAATAAAAGATCCCCTACAGCAACAAAAGCTTCCTTCAGCAGCAACAATAGATCCACATTATCTACTGCAACATAAACAATAAATCATTAGGACCCCGTTTACATTTGAGTGTTTTGTAGCTTGTAGCTCGAAGCTCAAAAACACTCAAGTAAAAAAGAGATGTGAAAAATAAAAAAATAATTTATTTAAAGGATAAATTCACCTTTCGGAAATTGTTACATGTTCCACCCATTTTTAGTGCTGCAGCAGCAGCTGCCCGCTGTCCACCTCCCTGTGGCAGCAGTATAGGTAGAAGTTCCCTGTACTAGCTGCCACTGTTTGAAAACCAGCACAGCTGTGTGGCGATCTGCCCCCACGGCTGCATCATTCAGACACACCGCTCTGTGTGTCTGAGTGAATTATAAGCCCATCCTTGGCTTTGCATCTTTAGCAGCTGTCGGCTTTTAGTTCTCAATGAACAACCACAGAGCTGTGGAGTGCTGTGTTAGATCATTGAGTGTTCCTGTCAGGGAGTATCGGCTTACCCGTATGGGTAAGCCGATACACCGACAGTGTACATCAGACCTGCATGGCATCAGTGATCTGCTGATCGTTGGTGCAATGCTTTCCAGGCATCTGCAACAAAAAATAATAAATGCACATTTTTTTTATTGATGGGCACCCTGGCAGCAATTGATGGGTACTGTAGCTGTGTTTGATGGCACAGTGGTGGCAATTTATGGGTACAGTAGCTGCATTTGATGGGCACAGTGGCTGAAATTGATGGGCACAGTAGCTGCGTTTGATGAGCACAGTGGCTGCAATTGATGTTTTTTTTTTCAGTTTGCGCCCCCCCCCCCCCAAAAAAAATGTTTTTGCACCAGCAGTCACAGCTCCAATGTGGGCTGATGTACAGGCACGTTAACCCACATTGGCACATACCAAAGACATGTAGTAGAATACATTTTGGCCTAAATTTTTGAAGAAAATTGATTTTATTGGATAGGTTTTATAACAGTAGTAGTAACAGTTTTTTGTTGTTTACCAAAAAATAAAAAACCTAGTGGGGATCAAATACGACCAAAAGAAAGCTCTATTTGCATGAAAGAAATTATATAAAATTCATTTGGGTAAAGTATTGCATGGCTGCGTAATTCTCAGTAGTGCAGTTAGGCCCCTTTCACACGAGGCGGACTCCGCTGCCATGGAGTCCGCCTCGGTCAGCCGGCTCAGCGGGAGATCTCTCCGTTGATCTCCGCTGAGCCGGCGGATGACAGGTCCCTCTCTGCTCACTGAGCGGGGAGCAGCTTGTCAGGCGCCCCTGCTGCCTATGGAGAGATCGGACGAAAACGGATAGCATGTCTGTTTTCATCAGATCTCACCTGATCCGATCCGCCAGCAACGGATCCAAACGTAGAGGCATCCGTCTGCTTTTAGCAGATTGGACCGGGTCGGATGTCAGCGGACATGTCGCTCCATAGGCTAGCATGGGGCGCCCGTTCAGGTCCGCCGTCAAAACTGACAGGCGGACATAGGTGTGCGCAGCCTGTTGTATTAGGGTGTGCACCTCTAAGCTCAAACACACACATATATATATATATATATATATATATATATATATATATATATATATATATATATATAAATATTATTTATTATATATATATAACATTTTTTTTTAAATCAGATTTTATTATTTCACTTTTTTCATTTCACAAAACATA
Organism: Aquarana catesbeiana; assembly: GCF_042186555.1. Taxonomy (NCBI): domain Eukaryota; kingdom Metazoa; phylum Chordata; class Amphibia; order Anura; family Ranidae; genus Aquarana; species Aquarana catesbeiana. Next base: position 200,935,899 of record NC_133328.1, on the reverse strand, counting down.
AAAACACCAAACAGCACATCACGTAAACCTTGAATACAAAAAAACCCACCTATAGGACAGCTTATACAGATAGAGATGTTTATAATTTATTTTACAGATATACCTACTGCATTAGTGGGAACATAGACTCTATCCATTGCGCCAAAACGGCATTAAACTTACTCATTGAGTTTCATAAAATAATATGTATGTTTTTCAAAAGAAATAAGCCTGTTAAGATCAAAAATCCAATCGGATAAAGTGGGAGGATGGGGATAGGTCCTCCTAAGAGCATGCTGGATCAGATCTCACACCTATAGAGTACAAAAATTCCAGAGTTCTATATACCCTTTGTAAAATAAAAATCTGAGTCAATCTATGTGAAGCAGAAAAAGAGGCGAGAGGAAGGGGCCGGAGAGTCTCCTCCCACACCTCCACAGGTATAGAGGCGATGTCCCATTCCCATCCTGCCTTGGAGTAAATAGGGAACCTCAATAAGAACTTATCCAAAAGGAGGATTTATATGTATAATATATAATATAATATAAATTTTAATCTCTGGGCAAACTCCTCCCAGGACTCCATCGCTACCGCTTGCATCAACCAGCACTAGGCCTGCAGCAACTGATAAATGCTCCCACGCATGCTTCGGCCCATACCCTCGACCTCATCTGCAAACAAAACATTTATATTAGCACAGTTGATAACATGCCATTGCCTTGGACTGACCACCACGTGATCAAATTCAAAATAAACCTCACTTACTAAATACCAACACACTCAATGACAATACACTGGACAAGATCACAGAAGAAACTATACTCACAACTCTTCAAAACCACACTATCCAACAAAATAGCGGTGTTAACCCAAAACTACTCAACTGAAGACACACTCAACTCCCTTAACACAGCATTATTACAGACAGCAGACATAGTCGCACCAATACGCAGAGCACCCACCCGCAAAAACAATTCGGGCTGGTTCAATAACTCTCTTACATCACTGAAACAAGAATGCAGAAGAGCTGAAGGAGCATGGAGAAGGAACCCAACAATGGAAAACCACACAAATTGCAAATCACTCACCACAAGATACCACAAAGCCATCTTCATAGTAAAAAAATAACATTTCTCCAAAACCATCTCAAAAGCCATAAACTGCCCTTGAGCACTCTTCAAACTAGTCGCCCAGACTATGAACCCCACCTGTTTAGAGTCTCCAGCAAACGAACACAAGAATTCTGCAATGAGTTATCTGATTTTTTCATTGACAAAATCGCAACCATTCGGGAAATAATTCAGCAGAACATAGCAAGTAACTCCAATCGGCCAGAGCAAGAAGACAAAAACCACACAAAGATTCTATAACCACCGAGATTTACCCTGGTCCCAATCACCATTGACACCACCAAAACCATCATCAGAAATGTCTGAGACAGCACATCGCCAAATGACATTATTCCCACAAAACTTCTGAAAGAATGTACCGACATCTTGGCACTCATCATAAAATACCTCATAAACCAGTCATTTAAAAAAGGAATTGTCCCGACCTCCCTCAAGCAAGGCAAAATTGAAGCCCTTCTAAACAAGCCTAACCTCGATCCCAAAGACCCAAACGACTGCAGACCTGTCACAAGCCTCAACAACATCTTCAAAATTATCGAGAAAGCAGTAGTACAACAGCTACAACTCCATCTGGACACCCATAAACTCTTGGACCCATTACAATCTGGTTTCCACCCTGGCCACGGTACAGAAACTGCACTCCTAAAAATCTGGGATGACACCCTCGAAGCAGCAAATGAAGGAGAATTGTGTCTCCTGGTGCTGCTGGACCTCAGTGCAGCGTTCCACACAGTAGACCACAAAACCCTGCTCACTGGTCCCACAGAAGCTGGAGTTGCAGACTCAGACTTACCGTGGTTTGCATCCTTCCTAGAAAACCGATCTCAAAAAGTGAAACTAGGAGCTTTCACTTCGGAAGCACGAAAAATTACATGCGGAGTCCCTCAAGGATCACCCCTGTCGCCCGTGCTCTTTAACATCTATCTCCGCCCACTCCTCAAAATCATCAGCAACCAGGACCTACTTTATCACTCCTATGCGGATGACATCCAACTCTACATATGCATCACCAACAAAAAAGACCAATACCAGGCACTGGAAAACTGTCTCTCATTGATCGAGGATTGGATGACGGAGAGTTCCCTTAAACTCAACGGATCCAAAACAGAACTCCTCTTCCGCCACGCAAACAGAAACTTCAACCCTGGCACAATGTCCACACCACTCACCATCCTCGGACAACCCATCACCCCCAGCACTAAAGCCAAAAGCCTCGGAGTCATCTTTGACTCAAACATGACGATGGATGCACAAATAGGATCAGTAGTTAACGGATCCCACTACCTTCTTCGCCTATTGCGTAGACTCATCCCTTTCATCCTGGAAGGAGATGCAGCAGCAGTAGTTGGAACAATCTTCAATTCCCGACTCGACTACACAAATTCCCTCTACCTAGGACTTCCAAAATACCAAATTACACGTCTACAAATCATCCAGAACACCACAGCCATACTGGTAACTGGAAAAAACCCTGGGAATCAATCACCCCGTTCCTGAGGACCCTCCATTGGCTAGCCGTGAAGGACCGAGTTACATTTAAGACCCACTGCCTCACTCACAAATGTACACAAGGAAAAGCCCCGAAATACCTCTGCGACAAAATAAAGCGCTACACCCCAGGTCACCCTCTCCGGTCAACTAACCAGAACCTCCTCCAAATCCCCAAGACCCGTTATAAATTAAAAGGCAAATGAAGGTTTGCAGTCCAAGGACTACGGCTATGGAACTCTCTACCCGCGGACATCCGCTCGGAAGAAAACCACCTGATTTAAAGCACCTGTGCAAGATAAAGGAAAACCTGCAAACATGGCCTGTTGGGGGTACTTGAGGACAGGGATGAAAACCACTGCCTTAGACGACATTGCTTGCGCAATTTATCCAATGCAGGGGTAGGGGAAAGGGGTAACTCAGTTGAGGAACACTGGGCACGTGGCACGTGATGCAACTGAAGGAAATAATAAAAGCACCTGGGCTGTAGGGGGTATTCTGTCCTAAACTGCTCATAGTTTTTAAGATGGCCATTCTCATATAGTTGATCTAAGGTGGTTACCCCTGCTTTATCCCATCTTTGAAAGCCCTGGAGAGTAGATAGCTCACAGAGCCTGTCATTTCCCCAGATAGGAGTATATCTAGTAGAGTAGGATATTCCCAACGTCAGCAGAAAGGGGAAAGTACAGGCAGATTAACGTACCTGTACGTTGCCCTGTAAGAAGTGGTTTGCGGGCACCCGCGCCCGCTGCGACCTCTGTGAGTGTGATCGCGGGTCCTGCGGACTCGATGTCCACGTGGATACCCGCGATCGTCTCACGGAGAGGAAGAACGGGGAAGTGCTGATGTAAACAAGCATTTCCACGTTCTGCCTAGTGACAGGACACTGATCACCGCTCCCTGTAATCGGGAGCGGTGATCAGTGCCATGTCACACATAGCCCCTCCCTGCCACAGTTAGAATCACTCCCTAGGACACACTTAACCCCTACAGCGCCACCTAGCAGTTAACCTCTTCACTGCCAGTCACATTTACACAGTAATCAATGCATTTTTAATCGCACTGATCACTGTATAAATGTGAATGGTCCCAAAATAGCACCAAAAGTGTCCGATCTGTCCGCCATAATGTTGCAGTCATGATAAAAATCACTGATCACCGCCATTACTAGCAAAAAAAAAAAAAAAATAATAAAAATGCCATAAAACTATCCCCTATCTTGTAGACGCTATAACTTTTGCGCAAACCAATAAACGCTTATTGCAATTTTTTTTTTCAAAAAATATGTAGAAGAATACGTATCAGCCTAAACTGAGGAAAAAAAAAATTTTTTATATATTTTTTGGGCATATTTATTATAGCAAAAAGTAAAAAATAATGCGTTTTTTCAAAATTGTTGCTATTTTTTTGTTTATAGCGCAAAAAATAAAAACCGCAGAGGTGATCAAATACCACCAAAAGAAAGCTCTATTTGTGGGAAAAAAACAACGTCAATTTTGTTTGGGAGCCATGTCGCATGACTGCGGAATTGTCAGTTAAAGTGTTGCAGTGCCAAATCGCAAAAAACGGTCTGGTCTTTTGCCAGCCAAATGGTCTTGGGCTTAAGTGGTTAACACCAGGATAGGCATAGCAGTAGATGAGAACCCCCCCCCCATTGTCCCCTCCAGTACGTGTAGTGGTGACCGGCCCCCAAATATATAGGAGAATAATCTAATAATAATAATATTAATAATAGTAAATATATATATATATACAGTATCTCACAAAAGTGACTACACCCCTCACATATTTGTAAATATTTTATTATATATTTTCATGTGACAACACTGAAGAAATTACACTTTGCTACAATGTAAAGTAGTGAATGTACAGCTTGTATAATGCCTCGTACACACGGTCGGATTTTCCGATGGAAAATGTGCGATCGGAGCATGTTGTCGGACATTCCGACCATGTGTGGGCTCCATCGGACATTTTCCATCGTATTTTCCGACACACAAAGTTTGAGAGCAGGCTATAAAATTTTCCGACAACAAAATCCGATCGCGTCAATTCCGACCGTGTGTGGCCAGTTCCGACGCACAAAGTGCCACGCATGCTCAGAAGAAATTCCGAGACGGAACAGCTCGGTCTGGTAAAATGAGCGTTCGTCTGGTAAAATGAGCACTTTCGTCACGCTGCAATGTTTTAAATAGTTTAATACAGCACACTCTGTTCATCTTTATAATGTGAGAAGAATGAAGTAGTTTTGCTGCTCATATTCACACAGACTTCTCACAAACTTCTTTCTTTATTCTTTATCGGAATTCCCTCAATATATTTTGATTTGTCACATCTGACCAATTTTTTTTTTGGTTGTTTTTAATTTTTTTAAATTTTTTTTCAAGGCTGTTTAATTTTGTTTTTTGGGTTTGTATTTTTTTCAAGGCTGTTTTTTTTTCTTTTTTTTGGTTTTTACTCCAGAATATTTTTGTGTGTGTTTTGTGTGTCAAGTTACCACAACACCATTGATATCTTGTATTATTTAATCTCAATGAGATTGTTTGGTGTTGATGCCCCTTGTTAATTTCACATTGTATTTTGAAATGTACCTGCCTCCTCCTTTTTTTTTGAAGCAAAACACACATAGGCGAGTATAATTGAAACAAAAATTTCTTTATTAAGGGCTCACAACCTAACAAAGAGGGAGGCAACACTGGAGAAATTGGTGAAGCCTTTGGCCCCCAGGGCACACATCAATTCTTTTACAGCAACATTGGTGGCCTGAGGAGTCCATATCTAAGGGAGTGCAGTCTGGTCCAGAAGTCCCAGAGATCCTGAAAGCAGCAGATGACATCTGTGTCCCCAGGCTGTGGTCATACAAGAGACTGCATCTTTTGTCAGACCAGACTGAACCCAGGGCCATCACTCTCTGTTCTTCCTTCCACGCTTCCTTCCATGCTGTGGCTGTGGTGGTGGAGTTGTGGCAGCAGGAGGAGGAGGGGGATGGGCCAACTCACTCAGGTGGGTATTGGGTGTGATTTCGCCACTCACCCCCCTCACTTAGGACTTTATACAGAAGGTCCTCACACAGCTTGAGTTGACCCTCCTGCATGGCCTGCAGTTTGGTGGCAGACATGCAGGCAAAGGCCTCTTCAGGAGTGGGGGTGACTCTGAGGGATGCAGAAGCCTCCTGAATGAGCCTGAGCGCTGAATCCTGAACATGACTCCCCTTCCTGGGTCTTTTGTATGGAAGGCGGAGGGGAGGAACCTGCGATTCGGTCAGGCTACGACTGGGCCCAGGCTTCTCCTGGCTGCCACTTAGCCCCGCCTCCTCCTGGCTGCCACTAACCCCTGCCTCCTCCTGGCTGCCACATTCCACAGCCTCCTCCTGTGTGGCACATTCCACAGCCTCGTCCTGGATGAGGTCTTCCTGTGTATGAAAAAGGGACAAAGTTTTAGTTTTTTATTCATCAATCACACACAATTTTCAGCTCATGATTGTTGCAAATTGAATGTTAACAAATATAACAGACTATCATTCTGAGCCCAGCATTTTTCATTCTTGTCCCAATTATTTTTGGCCACTACTGTCTTTTGATATGTAAAACACTTTCTTAAATCAGCAATTAGTGATCAATACTAATATCTAGTAAACATCATTTATTTATTGTCTAGAAATCTGTAGAACAATACTATACCTGACTCCATCTGGGCTCCTCCACTTCTTCCTCGCTGGAAGTCTCAGGTTGGACATTGGAAGCCTCAGCTGGGGTGGAAGGAAGAGTGGAAGGAAGAGTGGAGAGGGATTCCCTGACTCCAGTCTGGTCTGACAGAAACCACAGTCTCTCATAGTACCAGTCTGGGGACATAAATGTCATCTGCTCCAGCTCCGGATCTCTGGGGATCCGTGACCTTCTTGCGCTCCCTAAGATAAGTGCTCCTCAGGCCACCAATTTTGGTTTTTAAATAGGGTATGGTTGATGTGGGGACCACCGGCTTCACCAACTCCAGCAGTTTCTCCAGCGCTGCCTGCCTCTTTTGTTTATTATTGTAATGTGGATGTTTCACCTGCCACAGACAGGGCAGCTCCCTGTACTTGTCTACGAACAGGGGGAGGAAGTTGTGGTCATTGAAGCCATCCATTTTCTCTGCAAGACACAACACGAGACAAACCCTAATGTCAGGCAAAACTCTCCTAATCTTGTTACAATATAACCTCAATCTAGAAGCAGTATAGGCCCAAGTTTAGATCTTACCTTCGTTATCACGATCGGTGCCTCCAATACTCCTTCCTCCGCTCACAGATCATACGTACTACGCACACATGTTATGCTTTATACACACTGCGCATGCGTGTAACTCCGCCCGCCCCTGATGTTCTTTCTAGTCTATTCCCCACCCCTTTTCATTCGGCGCATTGGGGGAAGAACACATGGCGGAGACACAGCAGGTGCGTGCTAATTATAGCAACGAGGAGGAGGGGGAGGAAAGCCCGGAGCCTGAAACGTCTGGATCCAGAAGGAGACGATTTAAGGCATCAAATATGTCCTTTGGGGAGATGCTGGAGATGGTGGACATCCTGAAGAAGGCCGACTATGAAGGGAAGTATGGACCTTACCCCAACCCCAATGTCAGAAAGGCCAAGATCATGGCGAAAGTGGTCAAAAGTCTGCACCAGAATTTTGGGGTACGACGATCGAAAGATCAGCTCAGAGAGCATGAGCAGTACAGAAAGATCCGGAGAGTACTGAAAAAAAGTAAGTATTTGTGCTGTGTTCCGATTCTTTTTATGTTTATTAAGTTCGTGCTGCTCCATGTGCTTTTCTTAACTGTTATCCATTTCTAAATGTGAACTTTCATGTTCATGGGCACATTATTCGTTCATATCAAACATTTCTCGTGCGGCCTAGAAAACACCATTGTTTTGGCCATATGCATTTGGCCACATTTTTTAGGGCCTACTTGTCTGAAACTAATTTGGTTGTGTAGATGTGTTTGTTACTAGAATGAAATGCAAACTAGATTCTGTGTAAGGAGAGGACACTCAGCAGCTGGTTACACATCTGGACGCTGGAGCACTAGTGTGGGACACAAGAACACCCTTTTTATTAGGGGTCCCACACAGGTGCTCCAGTGTATACTATAGGGATGTCTCCATCTGTGAAGCTTGTACAAAACAGGTAAAGTATTGAAGCTTGACAAAGGACACTAAAAATTCTTGGAACTCTGCCAAAACAGACAATTGTACCCCACTTCCAAGCAATGTTTCATATTTATAGTTCTGCCATCAAATATCTGTGTGCTAAGTATACCATTTTTTTTTTACATAGGGGAGAAAAGAGTCGGAGGACACCCCTCATCCGAGGAGACCAGAGACCCCCCACCTCTGGAAGAAGGGGGAATCCACCCAAGACAAACAGAGCAGGAGGAGGTAGACGTGGTGGAAATTGGCACCACAACAGGTGAGTGTCTGCGACCACAGGCTCAGGTAAGAGATGGATGCCGGCATATTTATAATACATGTTTTTTTTGGTTTCTATCTTTTTAGGTGATCGTGATGTTGTGGATCCAGATCCTTTCACCTCGGAAAGTGCACAGATCCTGATCGGGGAGATCATGGGGTGTAATAGGGACTTGGAAAACATCAAGAAAAACATCAATGATGTTCTTCAAAAAAATAAGAACATCATTGATGTTTTGGGGAGAGTTTAAAACCCCTCCAAATCCCTTTGTTTTTTGGTGTGCTACAATTTTGTAACATATTTTGTCAAATTGGAGAAAAGCCAAATTTTGAAGAGGCACACAGTGTGTCAACATGTGCTATCTGCCATGACGGGAGATCAATGGACACATTTTGGGGGTACAACCCCTTCCTCAATAATAAAGTAACTGAGAGAAAGGGGTTGCACCTCCAAAACACGTCCCTTGATCACCCGTGATGGCAGGTAGCACATGTTGACATTCGGCTATTTGTGTGCATCTTCAAAATTTGGCTTTTCCGGGGGTGACTTCACCCCATCTGAACGCAATATCAAACACAGTTTCTAAATACTCGTGTCTGATATTGCCTTCAAGTTCTACCAAATGTGAACTTTGTAAGTTCAAGATTTGCGTCTTTCTTGTTGGTTTTAAACATGCCTGTTTTATCTTAACCACTTGCCGACCGCCGCACGATGATGTACGTCGACAGAGCGGCACAGGCAGGCAAAAGGACTTACAGGTACGTCCTTCCCTGCCCGCGGGTGGGGGGTCCGATCGGACCCCCCCCGGTGCCTGCGGCGGTCGGCAAATCTCCCCCGGCGATTGGTGGTGAGGGGGAGGCCATCCATTCGTGGCCCCCCCCTCGCGATCGCTCCCAGCCAATGGGATCATTTCCCTGCCTCTGTAGTGTACACAGAGGCAGAGGAAATGATGTCATCTCTCCTCGGCTCGGTAATTTCCGTTCCGGCCCGAGGAGAGAAGACAGGTATGTGAGTGCACCAACACTACACACACAGTAGAACATGCCAGGCACACAAAACACCCCGATCGCCCCCCGATCCCCCCCCCAATCACCCCCCCCGTCACAAACTGACACCAAGCAGGTTTTTTTTTTTTTTTTTTTCTGATTACTGTATTGGTGTCAGTTTGTGACAGTTACAGTGTTAGGGCAGTGAGTGTTAGGCCCCCTTTAGGTCTAGGATACCCCCCTAACCCCCCCTAATAAAGTTTTAACCCCTTGATCACCCCCCGTCACCAGTGTCGCTAAGCGATCATTTTTCTGATCGCTGTATTAGTGTCGCTGGTGACGCTAGTTAGGGAGGTAAATATTTAGGTTCGCCGTCAGCGTTTTATAGCGACATGGACCCCCATATACTATCTAATAAATGTTTTAACCCCTTGATTGCCCCCTAGTTAACCCTTTCACCACTGATCACTGTATAACCGTTACGGGTGACGCTGGTTAGTTCGTTTATTTTTTATAGTGTCAGGGCACCCGCCGTTTATTACCGAATAAAGGTTTAGCCCCCTGATCGCCCGGCGGTGATATGCGTCGCCCCAGGCATCGTCAGATTAGCGCCAGTACCGCTAACACCCACGCACGCAGCATACGCCTCCCTTAGTGGTATAGTATCTGATCGGATCAATATCTGATCCGTTCAGATCTATACTAGCGTCCCCAGCAGTTTAGGGTTCCCAAAAACGCAGTGTTAGCGAGATCAGCCCAGATACCTGCTAGCACCAGCGTTTTGCCCCTCCGCCCGGCCCAGCCCAGCCCACCCAAGTGCAGTATCGATCGATCACTGTCACTTACAAAACACTAAACGCATAACTGCAGCGTTCGCAGAGTCAGGCCTGATCCCTGCGATCGCTAACAGTTTTTTTGGTAGCGTTTTGGTGAACTGGCAAGCACCAGCCCCAGGCAGCGTCAGGTTAGCGCCGGTCGCGCTAATACCCACGCACGCACCGTATACCTCCCTTAGTGGTATAGTATCTGAACTGATCAATATCTGATCCGATCAGATCTATACTGGCGTCCCCAGCAGTTTAGGGTTCCCAAAAACGCAGTGCTAGTGGGATCAGCCCAGATACCTGCTAGCACCTGCGTTTTGCCCCTCCGCCCGGCCCAGCCCAGCCCACCCAAGTGCAGTATCGATCGATCACTGTCACTTACAAAACACTAAACGCATAACTGCAGCGTTCGCAGAGTCAGGCCTGATCCCTGCGATCGCTAACAGTTTTTTTGGTAGCGTTTTGGTGAACTGGCAAGCGCCAGCGGCCTAGTACACCCCGGTCGTAGTCAAACCAGCACTGCAGTAACACTTGGTGACGTGGCGAGTCCCATAAGTGCAGTTCAAGCTGGTGAGGTGGCAAGCACAAGTAGTGTCCCGCTGCCACCAAAAAGACAAACACAGGCCCGGCGTGCCCATAATGTAAGAAATTACACTTTGCTACAATGTAAAGTAGTGAATGTACAGCTTGTATAATGCCTCGTACACACGGTCGGATTTTCCGATGGAAAATGTGCGATCGGAGCATGTTGTCGGACATTCCGACCATGTGTGGGCTCCATCGGACATTTTCCATCGTATTTTCCGACACACAAAGTTTGAGAGCAGGCTATAAAATTTTCCGACAACAAAATCCGATCGCGTCAATTCCGACCGTGTGTGGCCAGTTCCGACGCACAAAGTGCCACGCATGCTCAGAAGAAATTCCGAGACGGAACAGCTCGGTCTGGTAAAATGAGCGTTCGTCTGGTAAAATGAGCACTTTCGTCACGCTGCAATGTTTTAAATATTTTAATACAGCACACTCTGTTCATCTTTATAATGTGAGAAGAATGAAGTAGTTTTGCTGCTCATTTTCACACAGACTTCTCACAAACTTCTTTCTTTATTCTTTATCAGAATTCCCTCAATATATTTTGATTTGTCACATCTGACCAATTTTTTTTTTGGTTGTTTTTAATTTTTAAAAAATTTTTTTCAAGGCTGTTTAATTTTGTTTTTTGGGTTTGTATTTTTTTCAAGGCTGTTTTTTTTTTCTTTTTTTTGGTTTTTACTCCAGAATATTTTTGTGTGTGTTTTGTGTGTCAAGTTACCACAACACCATTGATATCTTGTATTATTTAATCTCAATGAGATTGTTTGGTGTTGATGTCCCTTGTTAATTTCACATTGTATTTTGAAATGTACCTGCCTCCTCCTTTTTTTTTGAAGCAAAACACACATAGGCGAGTATAATTGAACCAAAAATTTCTTTATTAAGGGCTCACAACCTAACAAAGAGGGAGGCAACACTGGAGAAATTGGTGAAGCCTTTGGCCCCCAGGGCACACATCAATTCTTTTACAGCAACATTGGTGGCCTGAGGAGTCCATATCTAAGGGAGTGCAGTCTGGTCCAGAAGTCCCAGAGATCCTGAAAGCAGCAGATGACATCTGTGTCCCCAGGCTGTGGTCATACAAGAGACTGCATCTTTTGTCAGACCAGACTGAACCCAGGGCCATCACTCTCTGTTCTTCCTTCCACGCTTCCTTCCATGCTGTGGCTGTGGTGGTGGAGTTGTGGCAGCAGGAGGAGGAGGGGGATGGGCCAACTCACTCAGGTGGGTATTGGGTGTGATTTCGCCACTCACCCCCTCACTTAGGACTTTATACAGAAGGTCCTCACACAGCTTGAGTTGACCCTCCTGCATGGCCTGCAGTTTGGTGGCAGACATGCAGGCAAAGGCCTCTTCAGGAGTGGGGGTGACTCTGAGGGATGCAGAAGCCTCCTGAATGAGCCTGAGCGCTGAATCCTGAACATGACTCCCCTTCCTGGGTCTTTTGTATGGAAGGCGGAGGGGAGGAACCTGCGATTCGGTCAGGCTACGACTGGGCCCAGGCTTCTCCTGGCTGCCACTTAGCCCCGCCTCCTCCTGGCTGCCACTAACCCCTGCCTCCTCCTGGCTGCCACATTCCACAGCCTCCTCCTGTGTGGCACATTCCACAGCCTCGTCCTGGATGAGGTCTTCCTGTGTATGAAAAAGGGACAAAGTTTTAGTTTTTTATTCATCAATCACACACAATTTTCAGCTCATGATTGTTGCAAATTGAATGTTAACAAATATAACAGACTATCATTCTGAGCCCAGCATTTTTCATTCTTGTCCCAATTATTTTTGGCCACTACTGTCTTTTGATATGTAAAACACTTTCTTAAATCAGCAATTAGTGATCAATACTAATATCTAGTAAACATCATTTATTTATTGTCTAGAAATCTGTAGAACAATACTATACCTGACTCCATCTGGGCTCCTCCACTTCTTCCTGGCTGGAAGTCTCAGGTTGGACATTGGAAGCCTCAGCTGGGGTGGAAGGAAGAGTGGAAGGAAGAGTGGAGAGGGATTCCCTGACTCCAGTCTGGTCTGACAGAAACCACAGTCTCTCATAGTACCAGTCTGGGGACATAAATGTCATCTGCTCCAGCTCCGGATCTCTGGGGATCCGTGACCTTCTTGCGCTCCCTAAGATAAGTGCTCCTCAGGCCACCAATTTTGGTTTTTAAATAGGGTATGGTTGATGTGGAGACCACCGGCTTCACCAACTCCAGCAGTTTCTCCAGCGCTGCCTGCCTCTTTTGTTTATTATTGTAATGTGGATGTTTCACCTGCCACAGACAGGGCAGCTCCCTGTACTTGTCTACGAACAGGGGGAGGAAGTTGTGGTCATTGAAGCCATCCATTTTCTCTGCAAGACACAACACGAGACAAACCCTAATGTCAGGCAAAACTCTCCTAATCTTGTTACAATATAGGCCTCAATCTAGAAGCAGTATAGGCCCAAGTTTAGATCTTACCTTCGTTATCACGATCGGTGCCTCCAATACTCCTTCCTCCGCTCACATGTTATGCTTTATACACACTGCGCATGCGTGTAACTCCGCCCGCCCCTGATGTTCTTTCTAGTCTATTCCCCACCCCTTTTCATTCGGCGCATTGGGGGAAGAACACATGGCGGAGACACAGCAGGTGCGTGCTAATTATAGCAACGAGGAGGAGGGGGAGGAAAGCCCGGAGCCTGAAACGTCTGGATCCAGAAGGAGACGATTTAAGGCATCAAATATGTCCTTTGGGGAGATGCTGGAGATGGTGGACATCCTGAAGAAGGCCGACTATGAAGGGAAGTATGGACCTTACCCCAACCCCAATGTCAGAAAGGCCAAGATCATGGCGAAAGTGGTCAAAAGTCTGCACCAGAATTTTGGGGTACGACAATCGAAAGATCAGCTCAGAGAGCATGAGCAGTACAGAAAGATCCGGAGAGTACTGAAAAAAAGTAAGTATTTGTGCTGTGTTCCGATTCTTTTTATGTTTATTAAGTTTGTGCTGCTCCATGTGCTTTTCTTAACTGTTATCCATTTCTAAATGTGAACTTTCATGTTCATGGGCACATTATTCGTTCGTATCAAACATTTCTTGTGCGGCCTAGAAAACACCATTGTTTTGGCCATATGCATTTGGCCACATTTTTTAGGGCCTACTTGTCTGAAACTAATTTGGTTGTGTAGATGTGTTTGTTACTAGAATGAAATGCAAACTAGATTCTGTGTAAGGAGAGGACACTCAGCAGCTGGTTACACATCTGGACGCTGGAGCACTAGTGTGGGACACAAGAACACCCTTTTTATTAGGGGTCCCACACAGGTGCTCCAGTGTATACTATAGGGATGTCTCCATCTGTGAAGCTTGTACAAAACAGGTAAAGTATTGAAGCTTGACAAAGGACACTAAAAATTCTTGGAACTCTGCCAAAACAGACAATTGTACCCCACTTCCAAGCAATGTTTCATATTTATAGTTCTGCCATCAAATATCTGTGTGCTAAGTATACCATTTTTTTTTTACATAGGGGAGAAAAGAGTCGGAGGACACCCCTCATCCGAGGAGACCAGAGACCCCCCACCTCTGGAAGAAGGGGGAATCCACCCAAGACAAACAGAGCAGGAGGAGGTAGACGTGGTGGAAATTGGCACCACAACAGGTGAGTGTCTGCGACCACAGGCTCAGGTAAGAGATGGATGCCGGCATATTTATAATACATGTTTTTTTTGGTTTCTATCTTTTTAGGTGATCGTGATGTTGTGGATATAGATCCTTTCACCTCGGAAAGTGCACAGATCCTGATCGGGGAGATCATGGGGTGTAATAGGGACTTGGAAAACATCAAGAAAAACATCAATGATGTTCTTCAAAAAAATAAGAACATCATTGATGTTTTGGGGAGAGTTTAAAACCCCTCCAAATCCCTTTGTTTTTTGGTGTGCTACAATTTTGTAACATATTTTGTCAAATTGGAGAAAAGCCAAATTTTGAAGAGGCACACAGTGTGTCAACATGTGCTATCTGCCATGACGGGAGATCAATGGACACATTTTGGGGGTACAACCCCTTCCTCAATAATAAAGTAACTGAGAGAAAGGGGTTGCACCTCCAAAACACGTCCCTTGATCACCCGTGATGGCAGGTAGCACATGTTGACATTCGGCTATTTGTGTGCATCTTCAAAATTTGGCTTTTCCGGGGGTGACTTCACCCCATCTGAACGCAATATCAAACACAGTTTCTAAATACTCGTGTCTGATATTGCCTTCAAGTTCTACCAAATGTGAACTTTGTAAGTTCAAGATTTGCGTCTTTCTTGTTGGTTTTAAACATGCCTGTTTTATCTTAACCACTTGCCGACCGCCGCACGACGATGTACGTCGACAGAGCGGCACGGGCAGGCAAAAGGACTTACAGGTACGTCCTTCCCTGCCCGTGGGTGGGGGGTCCCATCGGACCCCCCCCGGTGCCTGCGGCGGTCGGCAAATCTCCCCCGGCGATTGGTGGTGAGGGGGAGGCCATCCATTCGTGGCCCCCCCCTCGCGAACGCTCCCAGCCAATGGGATCATTTCCCTGCCTCTGTAGTGTACACAGAGGCAGAGGAAATGATGTCATCTCTCCTCGGCTCGGTAATTTCCGTTCCGGCCCGAGGAGAGAAGACAGGTATGTGAGTGCACCAACACTACACACACAGTAGAACATGCCAGGCACACAAAACACCCCGATCGCCCCCCGATCCCCCCCCCAATCACCCCCCCCCCCCCCGTCACAAACTGACACCAAGCAGGTTTTTTTTTTTTTTTTTTTTTTTTTTTCTGATTACTGTATTGGTGTCAGTTTGTGACAGTTACAGTGTTAGGGCAGTGAGTGTTAGGCCCCCTTTAGGTCTAGGATACCCCCCTAACCCCCCCTAATAAAGTTTTAACGCCTTGATCACCCCCCGTCACCAGTGTCGCTAAGCGATCATTTTTCTGATCGCTGTATTAGTGTCGCTGGTGACGCTAGTTAGGGAGGTAAATATTTAGGTTCGCCGTCAGCGTTTTATAGCGACATGGACCCCCATATACTATCTAATAAATGTTTTAACCCCTTGATTGCCCCCTAGTTAACCCTTTCACCACTGATCACCGTATAACCGTTACGGGTGACGCTGGTTAGTTTGTTTATTTTTTATAGTGTCAGGGCACCCGCCGTTTATTACCGAATAAAGGTTTAGCCCCCTGATCGCCCGGCGGTGATATGCGTCGCCCCAGGCAGCGTCAGATTAGCGCCAGTACCGCTAACACCCACGCACGCAGCATACGCCTCCCTTAGTGGTATAGTATCTGATTGCATCAATATCTGATCCGTTCAGATCTATACTAGGGTCCCCAGCAGTTTAGGGTTCCCAAAAACGCAGTGTTAGCGGGATCAGCCCAGATACCTGCTAGCACCAGCGTTTTGCCCCTCCGCCCGGCCCAGCCCAGCCCACCCAAGTGCAGTATCGATCGATCACTGTCACTTACAAAACACTAAACGCATAACTGCAGCGTTCGCAGAGTCAGGCCTGATCCCTGCGATCGCTAACAGTTTTTTTGGTAGCGTTTTGGTGAACTGGCAAGCACCAGCCCCAGGCGTCAGGTTAGCGCCGGTCGCGCTAACACCCACGCACGCACCGTATCCTCCCTTAGTGGTATAGTATCTGATCGGATCAATATCTGATCCGTTCAGATCTATACTAGCGTCCCCAGCAGTTTAGGGTTCCCAAAAACGCAGTGTTAGCGAGATCAGCCCAGATACCTGCTAGCACCAGCGTTTTGCCCCTCCGCCCGGCCCAGCCCAGCCCACCCAAGTGCAGTATCGATCGATCACTGTCACTTACAAAACACTAAACGCATAACTGCAGCGTTCGCAGAGTCAGGCCTGATCCCTGCGATCGCTAACAGTTTTTTTGGTAGCGTTTTGGTGAACTGGCAAGCACCAGCCCCAGGCAGCGTCAGGTTAGCGCCGGTCGCGCTAATACCCACGCACGCACCGTATACCTCCCTTAGTGGTATAGTATCTGAACTGATCAATATCTGATCCGATCAGATCTATACTGGCGTCCCCAGCAGTTTAGGGTTCCCAAAAACGCAGTGCTAGTGGGATCAGCCCAGATACCTGCTAGCACCTGCGTTTTGCCCCTCCGCCCGGCCCAGCCCAGCCCACCCAAGTGCAGTATCGATCGATCACTGTCACTTACAAAACACTAAACGCATAACTGCAGCGTTCGCAGAGTCAGGCCTGATCCCTGCGATCGCTAACAGTTTTTTTGGTAGCGTTTTGGTGAACTGGCAAGCGCCAGCGGCCTAGTACACCCAGGTCGTAGTCAAACCAGCACTGCAGTAACACTTGGTGACGTGGCGAGTCCCATAAGTGCAGTTCAAGCTGGTGAGGTGGCAAGCACAAGTAGTGTCCCGCTGCCACCAAAAAGACAAACACAGGCCCGTCGTGCCCATAATGCCCTTCCTGCTGCATTCGCCAATCCTAATTGGGAACCCACCACTTCTGCAGCGCCCGTACTTCCCCCATTCACATCCCCAACCAAATGCAGTCGGCTGCATGAGAGGCATTTTTATGTCCTCCCGAGTACCCCTACCCAACGAACCCCCCCAAAAAAGATGTCGTGTCTGCAGCAAACGCGGATATAGGCGTGACACCCGCTATTATTGTCCCTCCTGTCAATCCTGGTCTTTGCATTGGTGAATGTTTTGAACGCTACCATTCACTAGTTGAGTATTAGCGTAGGGTACAGCATTGCACAGACTAGGACACACTTTCACAGGGTCTCCCAAGATGCCATCGCATTTTGAGAGACCCGAACCTGGAACCGGTTACAGTTATAAAAGTTACAGTTACAAAAAAAGTGTAAAAAAAAAAAAAAAAAACACAAACTAAAATATAAAATAAAAAATAATAGTTGTCGTTTTATTGTTCTCTCTCTATTCTCTCTCTCTCTATTCTCTCTATTGTTCTGCTCTTTTTTACTGTATTCTATTCTGCAATGTTTTATTGTTATTATGTTTTATCATGTTTGCTTTTCAGGTATGCAATTTTTTATACTTTACCGTTTACTGTGCTTTATTGTTAACCATTTTTTTGTCTTCAGGTACACCATTCACGACTTTGAGTGGTTATACCAGAATGATGCTTGCAGGTTTAGGTATCATCTTGGTATCATTCTTTTCAGCCAGCGGTCGGCTTTCATGTAAAAGCAATCCTAGCAGCTAATTAGCCTCTAGACTGCTTTTACAAGCAGTGGGAGAGAATGCCCCCCCCCCCACCGTCTTCCGTGTTTTTCTCTGGCTCTCCTGTCTCAACAGGGAACCTGAGAATGCAGCCGGTGATTCAGCCAGCTGACCATAGAGCTGATCAGAGACCAGAGTGGCTCCAAACATCTCTATGGCCTAAGAAACCGGAAGCTACGAGCATTTTATGACTTAGATTTCGCCGGATGTAAATAGCGCCATTGGGAAATTGGGGAAGCATTTTATCACGCCGATCTTGGTGTGGTCAGATGCTTTGAGGGCAGAGGAGAAATCTAGGGTCTAATAGACCCCAATTTTTTCAAAAAAGAGTACCTGTCACTACCTATTGCTATCATAGGGGATATTTACATTCCCTGAGATAACAATAAAAATGATTAAAAAAAAAAAAAAAATGAAAGGAACAGTTTTAAAATAAGATAAAAAAGCAAAAAAATAATAAAGAAAAAAAAAAAAAAAAAAAAAAAAGCACCCCTGTCCCCCCTGCTCTCGCGCTAAGGCGAACGCAAGCGTCGGTCTGGCGTCAAATGTAAACAGCAATTGCACCATGCATGTGAGGTATCACCGCGACGGTCAGATCGAGGGCAGTAATTTTAGCAGTAGACCTCCTCTGTAAATCTAAAGTGGTAACCTGTAAAGGCTTTTAAAGGCTTTTAAAAATGTATTTATTTTGTTGCCACTGCACGTTTGTGCGCAATTGTAAAGCATGTCATGTTTGGTATCCATGTACTCGGCCTAAGATCATCTTTTTTATTTCATCAAACATTTGGGCAATATAGTGTGTTTTAGTGCATTAAAATGTAAAAAAGTGTGTTTTTTCCCCAAAAAATGCGTTTGAAAAATCGCTGCGCAAATACTGTGTGAAAAAAAAAAATGAAACACCCACCATTTTAATCTGTAGGGCATTTGCTTTAAAAAAATATATAATGTGTGGGGGCTCAAAGTAATTTTCTTGCAAAAAAAAATAATTTTTTCATGTAATCAAAAAGTGTCAGAAAGGGCTTTGTCTTCAAGTGGTTAGAAGAGTGGGTGATGTGTGACATAAGCTTCTAAATGTTGTGCATAAAATGCCAGGACAGTTCAAACCCCCCCCAAATGACCCCATTTTGGAAAGTAGACACCCCAAGCTATTTGCTGAGAGGCATGTCGAGTCCATGGAATATTTTATATTGTGACACAAGTTGCGGGAAAGAGACAATTTTTTTTTTTTTTTTTGCACAAAGTTGTCACTAAATGATATATTGCTCAAACATGCCATGGGAATATGTGAAATTACACCCCAAAATACATTCTGCTGCTTCTCCTGAGTACAGGGATACCACATGTGTGAGACTTTTTGGGAGCCTAGCCGCGTATGGGACCCCGAAAACCAAGCACCGCCTTCAGGCTTTCTAAGGGCGTAAATTTTTGATTTCACTCTTCACTGCCTATCACAGTCTCGGAGGCCATGGAATGCCCAGGTGGCACAAAACCCCCCCAAATGACCCCATTTTGTAAAGTAGACACCCAAAGCTATTTGCTGAGCGGTATAGTGAGTATTTTGCAGACCTCACTTTTTGTCACAAAGTTTTGAAAATTAAAAAAAGAAAAAAAAAATTTTTTTTTTTGTCTTTCTTCATTTTCAAAAACAAATGAGAGCTGCAAAATACTCACCATGCCTCTCAGCAAATAGCTTGGGGTGTCTACTTTCCAAAATGGGGTCATTTGGGGGTGTTTGTGCCACCTGGGCATTCCATGACCTCCGAAACTGTGATAGGCAGTGAAGAGTGAAATCAAAAATGTACACCCTTAGAAATCCTGAAGGCGGTGATTGGTTTTCGGGGGCCCGTACGCGGCTAGGCTCCTAAAAAGTCCCACACATGTGGTATCCCCGTACTCAAGAGAAGCAGCAGAATGTATTTTGGGGTGCAATTCCACATATGCCCATGACCTGTGTAAGCAATATATCATTTAGTGACAACTTTGTGCAAAAAAAAAAAAAATAAATAAATAAATTGTCACTTTCCCGCAACTTGTGTCAAAATATAAAATATTCCATGGACTCAACATGCCTCTTAGCAAATAGTTTGGGGTGTCTACTTTCCAAAATGGGGTCATTTGGGGGGGGTTTGTGCCATCTGGGCATTTTATGGCCTTCAAAACGGTGATAGGTAGTGAGGAGTAAAATCAAAAATGTACGCCCTTAGAAATCCTGAAGGCAGTGATTGGTTTTCGGGGCCCCGTATGCGGCTAGGCTCCCAAAAAGTCCCACACATGTGGTATCCCCATACTCAGGAGAAGCAGCTAAATGTATTTTGGGGTGCAATTCCACATATGCCCATGGCCTGTGTGAGCAATATATCATTTAGTGACAACTTTTTGTAATTTTTTTTTTTTTTTGTCATTATTCAATCACTTGGGACAAAAAAAATGAATATTCAATGGGCTCAACATGCCTCTCAGCAATTTCCTTGGGGTGTTTACTTTCCAAAATGGGGTCATTTGGGGGGGTTTTGTACTGCCCTGCCATTTTAGCACCTCAAGAAACGACATAGGCAGTCATAAATTAAAGGCTGTGTAAATTCCAGAAAATGTACCCTAGTTTGTAGGCGCTATAACTTTTGCGCAAACCAATAAATATACAATTATTGACATTTTTTTTACCAAAGACATGTGGCCAAATACATTTTGGCCTAAATGTATGACTAAAATTGAGTTTATTGGATTTTTTTTAGAACAAAAAGTAGAAAATATCATTTTTTTTCAAAATTTTCGGTCTTTTTCCGTGTATAGCGCAAAAAATAAAAACGGCAGAGGTGATCAAATACCATCAAAAGAAAGCTCTATTTGTGGGAAGAAAAGGACGCAAATTTCGTTTGGGTACAGCATTGCATGACCGCGCAATTAGCAGTTAAAGCGACGCAGTGCCAAATTGGAAAAAGTGCTCTGGTCAGGAAGGGGGTAAATCCTTCCGGGGCTGAAGTGGTTAAATGGACATTTCTACTTTTTCTAATGTGACCCCAAAAATTGTTATACAACAAACATGTTGGTTTGTTTTAAAAACCTTTTCTAAATGCACATGTGATTGTGCAGGTATTAAAAAGCTTGTTAATCAAGAATGTGTGGATTATTGTCTCAACGCTCCAACACTTTTGTGGTGCTCTAATTGCTGTTTTCTGTGACAATGGGTGTTATTTCCTAAGGGCAAATCCACTTTGCACTACAAGTGCAGTTTCAAGTGCACTTGTAGTGCAAAGTGTCTTTGCCTTTAGTAAATAACACCCAACAGTGCTTTGTAAGGTTACACAATCACACCATTTTCAGGACTCACCACATTTCTGTCAGGGTCAGCTAAAACAAACACAAGCAGTAAATGTCACCAAAGATTTGCTTATTTTTTTATTTGAAAAAGGTTTTACACATTGTATGGCATATTGATAGCCCCCCTACCCGCAAAGAATTCAAGGTATCTTAGCCGGACATCACGGGCACTCGGGGGGGCAAGCCAGGACGGCCACTTTCAAGCGCCGTCAGGGTTGGTTCATTTTGAATTCCAGCCTCAGGCCCAACTGAGCCAGCATAGTTGGCAGAATGTTGCCGTAAAAATTTGTGTAGAACACAGCACGCCAGGATAATGTGATTCAGTTTGTACTCCACCAAATGTATGGGTGTAAGAAATAGGCGAAACCGGATGGCCATGATTCCAAACGTGTTCTCCACCACTCTTCTGGTTCTGGCCAGCCGGTAATTAAAAACCCTCTGGTCCGGGGTGAGGGTCCTCATCAGGAACGGCCGCATAAAATGGTCCCCCAGCGCAAAAGCTTCATCCGTAACGAAGACGAATGGGAGTCCTTCCACATTGTCTTCTGGAGGTGGCAAGTCCAAGCTGCCATTCTGGAGACACCTGTAGAATTCCGTCTGGGAGATGACTCCACCATCGGACATCCGGGCATTCTTCCCCACGTCAACATACAGAAATTCATAAGTAGCCGACACCACCGCCAACATCACAATACTATTGAACCCCTTATAATTATAATAGTATGACCCAGAGTTGGGTGGTGGGATGATGTGGACGTGTTTCCCATCAATTGACCCTCCGCAGTTAGGAAAGTCCCACCACTGGGCAAAGTGGGAGGCCACAGTCTGCCATTCCTGTGGCGTGGAAGGAAACTGTGGAGTAAAACAAAAAAAATGAGTCTTTTTGCACATAAACATGGAAAGCAGATTAGACACAAACATTTTTGGCCAACATCAAGATACCATTTATTTATGGGAATTTTTCAAAACCAAAGTAGAAGGTACACTTATCAGATTCCCCCTCCCCCCTCTCATGGGCCATTTCTAACATTATAGGGGGGGACTCTTGGACAGGTAACCCTCTCCACTTCATTGAGAGATGAATGCCTATATAATGTGTATTACTTTGAACAGACCCTCCTTAGTTACACTATTGACAGCCCACTGGACAGGTAAGAAGTGTCATAATACAAAGATATAAATACACATTGTACACATTTTAGCACATTTGGACATTCTGCTATTACCTATCAAGATAATAATAGGATACCCAAACTTTAAACAGCACCATTTGAAAGTATACAGGCAGGCCCTTGCACTACATGCTTTGGGGAATTCATCCATAAATCTAAGCACAGAAGAGATGGGTATAGTGTGTATGGGCTTGGCAAAGTCAGCAGATAGATGATTGAGGATAGATAGAGAATTGGTATCAGCTGACTTAGCAGTTGGGGGGAGGGAGGGTTCAAAATGATTTGGGGACCCCCCAAAAAAAGCCTCTGGCACTCTGCCTGAATTTGAAGCACCAATCACATTTTAAAACATTTTAGGGGTGTTTGGGGTAAAGCACTACTATGGAGCTGATAAAATACATTGTTAAGTGACTACATGAGGTGAATCTAGGGCCGGGAGAGCATGCTGGGGAGATAAGTGAAGGCAAATATGTATGAAGGACAAAAAAAATAATTACATAAAAATCCAGCATGCATGAGGACAAAGGGGACATTCACAGCATATTACAATCATGGTAATTAGGGACTGAGGAAAGAAATACAATATATTAGCAAGCATTATATACAATAAAATGTGATATTAAAGGATAAAAATCTTACCTTAACATACTCCTTCTGCAGGACCTGGATGATGGCAGAACAGGTCTCTGGGATAATGATCCCCAGAGCCTGGGGGGAGATGCCTGTCGAGAACTTCAAGTCCTGCAGGCTTCTCCCCGTCGCCAAGTACCGCAGGGTGGCAACGAGCCTCTGCTCCAGAGTGATGGTTTACCTCATGCAGGTATCCTGCCTGCTAATATAGGGGGTCAGCAAAGCCAACAAACGGTGAAATACGGGGTCCGTCATCCGGAGAAAGTTCCTGAAATCATCAGGATTATTCTCACGGATCTCACGGAGCAAAGGCATATGACAGAACTGGTCACGCTGAAGCAACCAATTCTTGGTCCATGAACTCCTCCCCACCCTGTTCATGGACTGGACTTGTGTCAAGGTCAGGACCCCAACACCAAGCCCCCGCACAGCACGAACTCTACGAGGAGTACGTATGCGCAACATGGCTAGAAAACGGTCGGCTGCTCAGAACGAAGTAACAAAACGCACGAAAGAACAGCAAGGCCTGTGACGAGCGACCTGAAAAACAGTAACGAACGAACAAGAACACAATGACAAAGTCACGTGTAGCTTGCTTGCATGCACTGAAGAGCAGATACAAACCCACAAGCACAAACTGAACAGCAGAAAACAATCTGAAAACCACAAGTCTGAAAAAGCGTGAATCGTCTCTCACCAAACTTTTACTAACACGAGATTAGCAAAAGAAGCCCAAAGGTTGCCGCGCTTGGTTCTGAAATGGCCTTTTCTAGTCTCGTTGTACGTGGTGTACGTCACTG
Source organism: Aquarana catesbeiana (assembly GCF_042186555.1). Lineage (NCBI taxonomy): Eukaryota > Metazoa > Chordata > Amphibia > Anura > Ranidae > Aquarana > Aquarana catesbeiana. Next base: position 200,912,284 of record NC_133328.1, on the reverse strand, counting down.
CGTTCTTAGCGAGCGGAAATTCCGACAACTTTGTGCGACGTGTGTACGGAAAACAAGTTTGAGCCAACATCCGTCGAAAAAAATCCATGGATTTTGTTGTTGGAATGTCCGATCAATGTCCGATCGTGTGTACGGGGCATAACAGTGTAAATTTGCTGTCCCCTCAAAATAACTCAACACACAGCCATTAATGTCTAAACCGCTGGCAACAAAAGTGAGTACACCCCTAAGTGAAATGTCCAAATTGGGCCCAATTAGCCATTTTCAAGGTCTCAGGTGTGAATGGGGAGCAGGTTTGTTAAATTTGGTGTTATCGCTCTCACTCATTCATACCGGTCACTGGAGGTTCAACATGGCACCTCATGGCAAAGAACTCTCTGAGGATCTGAAAAAAAGAAGTGTTGCTCTACATAAAGATGGCCTAGGCTATAAGAAGATTGCCAGGAGCCGGGAAACGGAGCTGCAGCACGGTGGCCAAGACCATACAGAAGTTTAACAGGACAGGTTCCACTCAGAACAGGCCTCGCCATGGTCGACCAAAGAAGTTGAGTTCACCTGCTCAGCGTCATATCCAGAGATTGTCTTTAGGAAATAGACTTATGAGTGCTGCCAGCATTGCTGCAGAGGTTGAAGGGGTGGGGGGTCAGCCTGTCAGTGCTCAGACCATACGCCGCACGCTGCATCAAATTGGTCTGCATGGCTGCCATCCCAGAAGGAAGCCTCTTCTAAAGATGATGCACAAGAAAGCCTGCAAACAGTTTGCTGAAGACAAGCAGACTAAAGACATGGATTACTGGAACCATGTCCTGTGGACTGATGAGACCAAGATAAACTTATTTTGTTCAGATGGTGTCAAGCGTGTGTGGCGGCAACCAGGTGAGGAGTACAAAGACAAGCGTGTCTGCCTATAGTCAAGCATGGTGGTGGGATTGCCATGGTCTGGGGCTGCATGAGTGCTGCTAGCACTGGGGAGCTACAGTTCATTGAGGGAACCATGAATGCCAATATGTACATACTGAAGCCAAGCATGATCCTCTCCTTTCAGAGACTGTGCCACAGGGCAGTATTCCAACATGATAACGATCCCAAACACACCTCCAAGACGACCACTGCCTTGCTAAAGAAGCTGAGGGTAAAGGTGATGGACTGGCCAAGCATGTCTCCAGACCTAAACCCTATTGAGCATCCTCAAATGGAAGGTGAATGAGCGCAAGGTCTCTAACATCCACGAGCTCCGTGATGTCATCATGGAGGAGTGGAAGAGGACTCCAGTGACAACCTATGAAACTCTTGGGAACTCCATGCCCAAGAGGGTTAAGGCAGTGCTGGAAAATAATGGTGGCCACACAAAATATTGACACTTTGGGCCTAACTTGAACATTTTCACTTAGGGGTGTACTCACTTTTGTTGCCGGTGGTTTAGACAATAATGGCTGTGTGTTGAGTTATTTTGAGGGGACAGCAAATTTACACTGTTATACAAGCTGTACACTCACTACTTTACATTGTAGCAAAGTGTCATTTCTTCAGTGTTGTCACATGAAAAGATATAGTAAAATATTTACAAAAATGTGAGAGGTGTACTCGCTTTTGTGAGATATTTGTGAGATATATATATATATATATAGTTCTCCAGTTCTTTGTGTGCAGTGTAAGGGTTTAAGCAGCACAGATGGAGCATGAGAGATATGAAAACCTCTTACCATCAGCAACTTACCACATGGCTGGAGGTAGAAGACTCCCAGACCGCTATCTCTGCTCTGCCTGCTTCCCAGTTTGGCCCTGCCCCCACACCATTCACCACCTCGAGTGCCCGCTGGCTGCAAGCCTCAGGATGCTGTATGCCAGGCACTAGAGGGACACTGCAGTCGGGGGAGACCTTGCAGACCCAGGGGCAGAGATAGTCGTAGAATTGGGTTGAATCCAAGCACCCCCTTGGAGCTGCCCCTGGATTAGGATGTGCTCAGGCACACCTGGCACACCCCCTGCGCACGCCTAAGTTGGTTGCACTCTCCTCTTGCAGTGCTGGGTTCAATTCCCACCATGTATGTTAGCTGCCTGTGGTTCAAGGTACTGCATAGATAGTTTCTGACTTTCCCATGTGGTTAAAAGCATACATTGAATTTAGCACTGGCCTAATGTCATAGCTCCCAACTGTCCCTGATTTTGAGGGACTGTCCCTGATTTGGAACAAAGTCCCTCTGTCCCTCTTTCCTCATCATGTTTCCCTCATTTTGGTCTGATCTATATAGTTATATATAAAATTTTACTTTTTATCTTTCAAAAAGTGTTTCCCAGTGCTGAACCTTTCATCCAATTTCTAAATTGCTGCATTTGTAAATTCCACAAGCCAGTATAAAGGAATACTGTAGAAGTGGTAAAAAAACACTTGTGATTTTTTTTTTTTTCTTTACAATTCTCCTTTAATGGGGCATGGCAGGGGGTGTGTCCAATGCCTACATACTTTTTCTAACGGGTGTCCCTCATTCCCATCTCAGAAAGTTGGGAGATATGCTAATGTAAAAAATTCTGTATTGTGCATATTGTACTATGGAATGTGTTTGTGCAATTATAAAAAAAGAATGAAGCAAATAAATATTGTGGAACGGCAACAGTAAATCAAAATCCCTCATTGCAGAACAGTATAAACAACAGATTTTACCTGAATGTCATTCTTCTCTCTGCGTGGCATTTTCTATTTTCATTGCAAATGTGAAGTACTGGCAAATTAGACATTTTTTTTTTCAATTTTGTTCTCCAGTGACTGATCTGTGTCTGCCAGTTACATATGTGTTTTACTTTAGAGAAAAACATTATGGCGCAAAGTTCTTCTGTGAGTTTCTAAGGTGCTTCCAGCCCATTGTTCAGAGTCATTGTCAGGTTAAATTAGGGAGTACTGGCTCCATGAGTGTAAAAAAATCAATACTTGATGGAAGATTGCTCCCCGGAAAATCTGTTTTGATTCCAGGATTAATTCGCGACCAAAGGCTTCAGTGAAATGACATGCCATTAGTCAGAAAATGAACACATTCTACCCTTGAAATTGGATGGAAATATGTCAGGTGCCTGACCTATTCATTTGCTCGCCTCTCTGGGCATAGGCAGTAGGTGTGGTTCTCCATCCTCTCCAGCATCTTTTTAAAGTAGAATATGAAAAAGAGAGGCCCACAGTGAATTCAAAGTATTCTCCAGACCATTGTTGTAAAGCATTTTCAAATTCACTCCGTCAAGGTAAATGCATCTCTGTACTAGGCCATGTTCTCTCTAGTGTTTTCAAATCTTAGAATATACTCTAATAACAATCTTAAAATAAAGCAGAGATTTTCTTTGTGTGCATCATAAGAGCATTTGCATTATTAATGACAAGGTAATGTGTTTGTCATCATCCGTAATGCTTTCTTTTCATAGCTTCCATTTATTGATTTTTTTTTAGAGAAACTTTAAAACAATGCAAAAGTAAGAGTTGCATTCAGGGACTTAAAAACAATCATGTTAAATGCAACACTGAAGAGGAAAAATATATTTTTATATAAGGATAAAATCCATGTGTTAAAGCAGTCAAAATAGGCTGTTAATACTTTACAAATGTACAGTTTTTGGGGTAAAGCACAACTGCATGCTTATTTTCGACTACAACCCCTCCACCCTCCACCTGCTTCCTGAAGCCCCCCCCCCTTTTTTTTTTATTTTTACTTTAGATTGTTTTGGTCAAGTCAGCCCAGACAAATTATTTCTATTACAGTACATGACTATGGGGCTGCTGTGTGTGTTGTAATATACTGTAGTAGCACTAACTACATACAGTAAGCATTGTTGTGTTCTGGCAGCAGTACGACCAACTTCTCGTTTGCTGCTGGAATTAAATAGATTTGGAGTAAATGTTACTACTATTCAAAAGATGGCTTATAATTTTAGCAATGTTTACAAGGCTGCCTCTGATTAGCCAATGTTGATAGGGGTAGGATGACATCATGACTTCCACCTCAATCAATCAGAGGAATCCTTGTATTCACTGATAAAAAAAACAAACCTTCTCTTAAATGACAAAGTAACATTCAGCCCGACTCTATGTAATTCTGACAACAGATGAGTTATCTTTACTTCTGCCTTAACACGGTGCTGCTTTATGTAGATAAGGTTACTACTGCACAGTATACAGTATTACAATACACACAGTGGCCACATAAAGTGGCAATAGTTTGTTTGTGCCAGCTTGGTCAAATGTAAGTTTGACTCAAACATCAGGTGTTTTCGCCCGTTCACCGAACAGCGAACATTGTGGGGCGTTCGTGGGAAATTTGAGCACCGCGGAATGCCCCATATTGCACTGTGAGATCGCAGTGCATTGCTGCATGATGATTGGCCACAGCACGCTCTGCTGAGAGAGCCATAATTGGCCAAAGGCAGGGTGCCTTTGACCAATCATGGCTCAGGGGGACTAAGTCCATGCCCCACACTATATAAGTCTGCTTACATATCGGCCGCGTGTAGTGTTGTTGGCGCGGACAGAGAGATAGCTTGAGTTAGATTAAGCAGGCAGGTTATTTAATTAGTTAGTGACAGTGTATCTGAGTTAGTTAGTGGCAGTGTATTTGATTTATACAGTCAGTCTAGTGTATATATATATATATATATATATATATATATATATATATATATATATACTCTGCATTTAGCATAGACTATATATTCAGTGTATACTCTATATTCTGTCAGTGCAGGCAGTGTATCAATATATATATATATATATATATATATATATATATATATATATATATATATATATATTTATATACACTGTATTTATTGGCGTATAACACGCACCTTTTCACCCTGAAAATCGGGTGCAAATAGTGTGTGCGTGTTATACTCCGATACTGCAATTTGGGCTGCCTAGGAGGGAACGGGGAGGGGGGCGAGATGATCGCCGTCAGATTACATACAACGAGAATCTCCTGTTTACTCAGTGGCCTCTGTAATATGAAGTCCTTTCTCCTGGGCCAGCATTGGACCAGTGTTCTGTCTATCATAAAAGCCGGTCCAGGAGGCGGGACTTAGTATTAAAGAGGCCGCCGAGTAAACAGAAGATTCTCGCTGTATGTAATTTGACGGCGCCTGTCCTCTCCGAGGCAGCAGTAATCTGTGGTGAGACTGCAGATGGGCATTGATCAGGCTGCATTCATGGCAATGGTGAGAATGCATATGGGCATTGATCAGGCTGCAGATGGGCATTGATCTTGCTGGATTGATGGGTAATCGTGAGACTGCAGATGGGCATTGATCAAGCTTCATTGATGGGCAATGTCAGGGACTAACCCGCAGGAGAACTGACATCTATGGCCAGCAGAATCTTGTATTAACAAACACAAATTCTCCAGCGCTAATGCAGCCAGAAGAAGAAGGGCCCTGTCTGCTGCTGGCCAGTGTGAACGTCTAATAGAAGGAGGTACGGGGCATCATACACATAACACACTTACCCACAGACTGGGAAAAATGTGCACAGAAGGGACTGCAGACAGGGCTAGGGGCCCCGCTATCTCATCCTCCCCTCTCTCTCTCACCTCCAATCTCCCCTCTCTCATCCTCCCCTCCCACTCCACTCTTATCCCCCAATCCCCCTCTCTCTCTCATCCCCCTCTTTCTCTCATCCCCAAACCTCCCCTCTCTCTCATCCACATTCCCCCCTCTCTCATCCCTCTTTCAATCTCCCCTCTCTCTCTCACCCCCAATCCCATCTCTCATCCCCAATCATCCCCTTTCTCACTCTCATCCCCAATACCCCCTCCCTCTCACTCTCTCTCATCCTTCTCTTTCTCTCTCATTCCCTTCTCTCTCTCTCTCTCATCCCCAATCCCCTCTCTCCCTCTTTCATCCCCTCTTTCTCATCCCCCTCTCTCTCTCATCACCCTCTCTCTCACCCCCCCCTCTCTCACCCGCAATCCCCCCTCTCTCTCATCCCCAATCTCCCCCTCTCTCACCCCCAATCCTTCTCTCTCTCTCTCATCCACAATCCCCCCTCTCTCATCCTCAATCCCCCCTCTCTCTCTCTCTCATCCCCCTCTCTTTCTTTCATCCCCCCTCCCTCTCTCATCCCCAATCCTCCTCTCACATCCACAATTCCCCCTCTCTCTCTCATGTAGATAGTATATGGTCAAATATTGGATACTGGATTGTGGGGAAACAATGACAAACCCAAGGCATACTGCAAGCAGGTAGAACTGGGTAGGTGATGTTGTGGTCAGATGAGACCAAAATCTAGCTCTTTGGCATCAACTCAACACGCCTTGTTTGGAGGAGGGGGAATGCTGCCTATGACCCCAAGACCACCATCCCCACCGTCAAACATGGAGGTGGAAACATTATGCTTTAGGGGTGTTTTTCTGCTAAAGGAACAGGACAACTTCACCGCATTAAAGGGACGATGGACAGGGCCATGTACCCTTAAATCTTGGGTGAGAACCTCCTTCCCTTAGCCAGGTCATTTAAAATGGGTGGATGCCATGACAACATCATGACAACGACCCAAAACACATGGCCAAGGCAACAAAGGAGTGGCTCAAGAAGAAGCACATTAAGGTCCTGGAATGGCCTAGCAAGTCTCCAAACCAAAATCCCATAGAAAATATGTGAAGGGAGTTGAAGGTTCGAGTTACCAAATGTCAGCCTCAAAACTTTAAAGACTTGGAGAGGATCTGCAAAATGGAGTGGGACAAAATCCCTCCTGAGATGTGTGCAAACCTGGTGGCCAACTACAAGAAACGTCTGACTGTTGTGGTTGCCAACAAGGGTTTTGCCACCAAGTACTAAGTCATGTTTTGCGAAGGGGTCAAATACTTATTCCAATCATTAAAATGCAAATCAATCTATAACTTTTTTGCAGTGCGTTTTTATGGATTTCTTTGTTGTTATTCTGTCTCTCACTGTTAAAATAAACCTACCATTAAAATAATAGACTGATCATTTCTTTGTCAGTGGGCAAACCTACAAAATCAGCAGGGGACCAACACTTTTTCCCTCACTGTATTTAGCTTGACAGGTTTAGTAAGTTATACTCGACAAATTTGCTAATGATTCTTGCAAAAGTTAGTATTGATTTATTATGCAGATAGAAATTGTCCATTACTGAGGAGTAAATTGTGAATTAGGACATTACATTGAATCCCTCAGTTAGGGTCCACACAGTGATACTCTTTCCTTATACATTGCAATTTGTATCTTTCCACAACTGCAATGCAGTTCTACATGAAGAACGTGGTTGAATTTTTTGCAAAGTGTACCATTTACAGTATATGATCTTGATAATAGATCACACCATGCACACATTTGGAGCTTAAAATAGTATCGTTTGTGTATGGATTTGCATTGATATGTTCACATCGTGTGTTCTCCCTGTAATTAGTTACTTTCATTTATGAATTATTTAGTAATGAAATGCTTACATATATACTGTATACAGATATGTTCATTTTTTATAAAATATTTATTTGGGGAATAAATTATATAAATATACTGTATATCATATGTTTTGTGTATAGTATATACACAGCTCACCGATTACCTCATCACTCTGCTGTCTCCCCCTATTAACATGCTTCTTGCAATGCAATACATCTACGTGGCTGATTCCCCTGCTTCTCCCTTCCCTCTCTGAGATCTGGTGTTATAAAGGGGGCTTCCTATAAGCCCCCCATTCTCTTGGGGACCAGATTCAGAAAAGAGGCACTTGCCCCTCAACACTAGGAGAAGATGCCTCACAAGTGAGTTTTCCACTCCCTCCTCCCTCCCCCTGCAAGGTTTCTCTAATGTTAAAAGACATGTTGTCTGGTGTGGTTCAGGGTTCCAGAAGGAGGGGAAGGTGCACAAACTTAATGCCCTTCCTTTCCTGGTCACCTAGGTTGCATGCCTGTGTAAGGGCCTAGTTGGAATTTTAAGGAGAATCCTTCAACATTTTTTAGTTAAAAGTACACATAAAAAAATCAAAAGTCCCATTTTTGACAGCAGCTAGAAAAAAATAACAGGGTCTCCCCTGACACTCACAGCAGACCTTTATCCTAGCATGTAGCCTTAATAGCCAGGAAAAAGAGGGAAGTGAGCATGTACCCCCTTCCACCCCTCCTGTATCCTATATGCCACATGCCTTTTAACATTGGTGTACATATCTATACTTAGTCACATAGTTGATAATGTTGAATAAAAGCACCAGTCCATCCAGTTCAACTTGTATATGTGTGTGTGTGACTACAATTTCCCTTATCCCTGTACACTGAACTCACAAAGAAACACATCTAAACGTGTTTTAAATGAATCTACACTCCCGGCTGACATCACCAACTGTGGGTACCTTGCAAGAAGGGTGGCAACTTCCCCCAACCCTTGAAAGGTACCTTGTCCCAATGTTGAGGAAGCAATGGCCTTTTCACCATATTCAGTGGAGACTTTGGTACTATACCACATTTACCAATAAACACCCCACCCACAGATTTCCACTACCACAATACTGGATTATGGGGAAGATGCCCTTGTCGTCATCAGCATGGAACAAAGTTCTTTGCCTGGTTCCCCCTGTCAATGTACTCCTCCATGTTCAGGTCATTAAGCCTGGTATGATTTAGGAGAGGTGGGCTGCTCACGGTCATGCCCCCTTACCTAGCTAGGCAGGAAGCATACTTGGATTGGGGATCTCATGTTTTTTTTCTTGCACAAGGCTTCCTTTAAAATCTATATTCAAATATTGGAGGGGACACAACACCTCTATGCTAACAGCTGAATGGACCAGGTGGGCAGGCATCTGGCATCCTGACAACCAACCAGAGGGGAAGCTGTCAAAGTTAGTAACATCACTACTAAATGTATCCAATAACTTAACTTAATAACTTAACCAATAACTAGCCTTTGCAGCAAGATGCACATGAAAGGGCAATACACTTCGCAAATAAACAAAAGATTTCCCAGCACACTTATCAGCTAGCCTGCAAAATAACCAAATTGGCCCTGTCTAAGATTTTGTATTAAAAACAGAGGGTTTTGTTTGCACACATTTGCAAATACATTTGTAAGCCACAGTGCCCACGTCAAGGGACCTCTGTATATATTGCGGTCTAGACATGTGCAGAACGTAAAAATTTGTTTCATTTCGAATAGATTTATTATGTTACTATTTTGTTTCATTATGGAATTCATCTAGTTTGGTTTTGGAATTTGTTTAGTTTAGTTTCATTTTTATTAAATTGTATTTTGTTTCCATTAAAATTAATTCAATTCATTAATTTTCTAATGAATTCCAACTTTTCAGAACAATTAGAATTCGGATTGGTCGAAAAACAATCGACCGATCCGAATTCTGTGTGAAAAAATAGCTGGAAGTTAAGCAGCGGGCCGGGAAGCTGGCCACCCACATCCTTAACAACCATGAGTCATTATATGTCCCCACTGACAGATGAATGTAAAGAAAAGAATGCCGGCATTGCCCAAAAACCCATACCAGACCCTTATCAGAGCAGACAGGTCAGGAAAGGGGGGGTGACCGAGCAGCCCCTCCTAAACCATACCAGGCCACATGCCCCCAACATGGGGGGGTGGGTGCTATGTTGATGGGGACAAAGGCCTCTTCCTGACAACCCTAGGCTGTGGTTGTCCGGGTCTGCAGGCGGGGGCTTATCGGAATCTGGAAGCCCCCCTAACAAGGGACCACCCAGATTCCACCCCCCCTATGTCAATGAGTATCGGTACATTGTACCCCTACCCATTCACCAAAAAAGTGACAAAAAATAATAAAAACACAGAGACAGTTTTTTACGAATCCTTTATTTAAAAATAAAAGCCAGTGTCCCCCGATGTCAATCACGCCACCTGCCGACCTGAAAAAAAAAAAAAGAAAAAATTACCCTCGCTGACACTATGCCTACTGCCAGCTCCTCCGTTTGACAGTTCTTTTATAGGGAATGGGCAGGACCACCTGTCTACGTCACCTGGTGGCACCGCCCCTTCGGACGTCATGGACCCAAAACTGTCTGTATTTTTATAATTTTTTAAATTAAAAAACAATTTAAACAAAATAAAAAAAATTGTTAAAGAGGGCTTCTAGATTCCGATAAGCCCCCCACTCACAGACCCCGACAACCACAGCCCAGGGTTGTTGGGAAGAGGCCCTTGTCCCCATCAACATGGAGACAAGCTGCTTTGAGGTGGAGGGGGGGTGCAGAGCCCCCCCTGCCCCAAAGCACCCACCCCCCATGTTGAGGGCATGTGGCTCCCCCCCCCTTTCCTGAAATGCCATACTCCATACTCAGAGAAGGATCTGGTATGTATTTAGGGAGGACCCCATGCCGTTTTTTTACATTTTGGCATTATTTTAACATTTTTCTATTGCTGGCAATGGTATTGTATTGCCAGAAATTTAAACATAATTGTGTGCATTTTTTTCTCTTTAGAAATATAATTTTTGCAGCAGCATATTCTATCCATGCTACAGAAGTGCCACTTTACAGGCAGACTAATTCCCTGCACACACGGTCGGACATTGATCAGACATTCCAACAACAAAATCAATGGATTTCTTCTGACGGATGTTGGCTCCAACTTATCTTGCATACGCACGGTCAAACAAAGTTGTCGGAAAAAACGATCGTTCTGAACGCGGTGGCGTAAAACACGTACGTCGGGACTATAAACGGGGTAGTAGCCAATAGCTTTCATCTCTTAATTTATTCTGAGCATGCATGGCACTCTGTGCATCGGATTTGTGTACACACGATCGGAATTTCCGACAACGGATTTTGTTGTCAGAAAATTTTATAGCAAGCTCTCAAACTTTGTGTGTCAGAAATTCCTATGGAAAATGTGTGATGGAGCCCACACACAGTCGGAATTTCCAACAACAAGGTCCTATCACACATTTTCCATCGGAAAATCCTATTGTGTGTACAGGGCATAAGAGTGACTCCCAGGCACTATATTTTAAGGAATTTTTCATCTTTATTGTTTCACTGAAAGTGGGAACCCCACTTTCAGTGAAACAATAAAAGATAAAAATAATCTGTCTGCAAAGTGGTGCATCTGTAGCATGCTGCAACAAAAATGACATTTCTAAAGAAAATAAAATGAGTCAACTCACATTTAAATTGACTGTGCTTGCAATTGCTGGCATCCGGCTATTTAAAAATAAAAATAAAGAAAAAACGACATAATGTCCCCCCCTGTCCATACCAGGCCCTTTGGATCTGGTATGGATTTTAAGAGGAACCCCATGCCAAAATGTAGAAAAAAAAAAAAACGGCGTAGGGTCCCCCTCCCAAAATCCATACCAGACCCTTACCCGGGCATGCAGCCTAGTAGGTCAGGAAAGGGGGGATGAGCGATAACCCCAACCCCCTCCTGAACCATACCAGGCCACAGGCCCTCAACATGGGGGGTGGGTGCTTTGGGGAAGGGGGCTATGATCTCCCCACCCCAAAGCACCTTGTCCCCACATTGATGGGGACAAGATCCTCTTCCCGACAACTCTGAGCTGTGGTTATTGGGGACTGCGGGTCCCCAGATCCTGGCCCCCCATGTGAATGGGTAGGGACCCATTTACCAAAAAAGTGTCAAAAAATAATAAAAAGACAGTTTTTGACAAATCCTTTATTAAAAAATAAAAAACAGTGTCCCCATGTAGATCCATCATCAATCACGCCACACACTGACCTGAAAAATAAAGAAGAGGAAACAAAAAATCACTCTTGCCGACACGGAGGTGCTATGCCTACTATAGGCTCCTCCATTTCAGAGTTCTTATATAGGGAATGGGCGGGGCCACCTGTCTACGTTACCTGGTGGCCCACAGCTCTGGGTTGTTGGGAAGAGGCCCTTGTCTCCATCAACATGGGGACAAGGTGCTTTGGGGCGGGGGGGGTGTAGATCCCGCCCTGCTCCAAAGCAACCCCCCAATGTTGAGGGCATATTGCCTGATATGGTTCAGGAGATGGGGGTGCTTTCTCACGCCCCCCCTTTCCTGACCTGCCAGGCTGCATGCTCAGATAAGGGTCTGGCATGGATTTTGGGAGGCCCTACACAGCTCGTAGAGCTCATCTACAGTGTGTACACCTTAAGAAGTGGCCATAGGCGATAGTGGAGACCCTTTATTACTTATGGATGCGATTTACTTCTAAAACTGAGGTGAGAGTTCTGGGAGACTTTAGTATAAAGAGGCTATTTGCGGAATACCTAGGAACATATATGGACTTTTATATGTGTATGTATCTATTCAACATCACATATATCAGATCCGTCAGTTTGTGAAGACGGCAGAAGTTTAACACTTTATCCACTACTGTAGAGGACTATTTAGCCTCTATATATTTTTCGTGATATATATATATATATATATATTTATATATTTTTGTGTTTACCACATTTAATATTTTTTCACGTGATTTTGGACATTTTATTGCATATTTGCACTCTCTATCTATATTTTTGTGTTCACCACATTTTTTGTGATTTATTATTTTTTCATGTGATTTAGGAATATTTTGGACATTTTATTGCATTTTTGCACTTTTTATTTTAATTTTTATATAAATATTCATCATTACTTCACTCCACTTGGAGATATTCTTTTATTTTTTCAGCTGAAATTGAAACTTTTCTTTCCCAAGCAAGTTGTACCTTCAAAATCTTCTTCATCGGCTATTTTAAACACATTTGATTATTATCCAAAATAGGCACCTCCTATGCTACAATTGTTAATGTCTCATTTATTCTAGGGATGCAGGGATAAAGTGTAATACTTACCTTTTCCCTTGTGCCAGAAAGTATCACACCCTGTCAATGTTGCATACTCACCTACTCCATGTACCATGTATGGTTAAAAGTCCTGCACTGGATGTGATGACACTGAGGGACCACCCACAGCTCAGAGCTTTGGGTAGAAGAGAACAGTGCTGGGTCCTGCTGGACTGTGGGGGGGGGGTAAGGTAAGCAATATCCTGCATCCTTAGACTAAACAACCCTTTAATTCTTGCAGTGTGGGGAAGGGCTCCACTGCAAGTGTAGACTTGCTCTTATTCCCAGTCTCCGGCTTTAAGTCCTTTTCTACAACTAAACACTGCTCATTCGAATCACTGACATGTGCAGAGAGCAGTGTTGCATGACTGTTTTGGAAAGGGCAGAGATGTCTTAGGAATTGAATCTGTGTTTATCAGTCTAGTTTTGACTTTCCAGCTTGCCTTGAAGTGTGCAGGGCAGGCTGGCAACTCCCAATAGAGAAATATCTGGGTCTAGAGGGAAAAACTTGATCAACGTTTCTGTCCAAGAATTTTGCACTAGTAAAGTTATAGGATAAACTGTTTTATTTTGAAGACATTTCTGTTACCATCATAAAATGGAAGGATTGCTTAAAGTTTTTCTTTAGGGAAAACCGGTGAGTAGATTCAACCACTGCAAACTCTATAGTTTGTTCTCTTTAAGAAGATAAAACATCCTGTATAGCATATGTCCTAGCATTTTGTATTGATTTCCAAGACTATTTATATATATTTTTTTGTTTCTTGACCTAATCACCAAAAACATTTATACCGCTTGTTAACTTGTAATTTGGGCCTGCTACTGTTTTATTTTTACAGATGTAGGTTTTACTATTCTGTGGCCTTTTACTTAGGATTTTGGTGAAGATGGAGTAAAAAAACTCTTAAGTGCTGAAAAACCGCAAGCAATGCTTCTTTAAAACAATAGGTCAGAACTCTGCACACCTTTTAAGACATGTGCAATATATTTATACTATGAGAAAATCCACACAAACCTATGAAATATAATCAAACTTTATAGTTGTCTGAAAACAACAAACAAAAGTTCCTGAAGGCAAAAATTACCTGATTGCAAACTTTTTTCCAGTAATTAGTTTTGGACAGTGTTTGAAGTGAGATTTATTTTTTAACACAATTTCGATATAGAGCCTCCAGTTGGCAATAGCTGAGAATTGGTTTAATACTTATATGCTTGAAACCCTGCAGCTGTAATAAGCCCCTCCTTCAGACTGCATCTTTTTTGATTCTGTACATCGCAAACTGAATCATTGCCCTACTTGTTCAATGTATACAAAACTGGTAGGCAGCTGAGGAACAAGGAAAGAAGTGTATTTCATTTTGATTCCTTTAAAGCATTGATGCTTGCAGGTGACTCATTTTTGGCAGAAATGTCAATGCCATATTAGTTACTGCTTAGGGCCAATGTTACTGGTAGGTGTTTGCAGTCACTTCTTCGAAGATGACTAAGTGCCACAGCTAACAATCTAAGATGATTAATTAGGAGAAATTGGCTTCAAAAGCTGGCTACACGCTATACAATTTTTATACAATTTTATGGTGTAACTTTCCTTTAGATTCACCAAAACCATATAATATGAGATCAAACCAAAACACTTTCAAATTGTATGCAATCAGGCAGGCCCTTGCACTACATAGTTGAAGGTAAATCTAAAGGAAACTGAACAACAAAAATTGTATAATGTGTATCCAGCTTTAGAAAATTGTTGAATAGAAATTGCCCATCCTGTACCACATTGAACTTTTTTGGGTGGACAGAAGACTGACCCTATCTGGTCTGTCACCACGGCTAACATGGTTGTTTTTGCTGACATCTCCAAAGCCAGGGTTGAGCCTTGAAATTACATTGAAATGCACATATTTTGTTAGCCTTATAAAATAACAGTTGTATATGTCATACTTACCTCCACTGTGCAGTTCGTTTTGCACAGAGTGGCCCCAATGATCCTCTTCTGGGGTCCCTCAGTGGTGCTGGTGCTTCCTCCCTGCATCGAGTGTCCACGTTGGAGAAGCCCTCTCCTTGGTGGACACCCGTGCGGGTGCGCTCCCGAGTCCCGCATCTATATCCATTCACACAGAATGCAGGACTCGGCTCTGCCCCATGGCGCCTCGTCATTGTATTTGATTGACAGCAGCGGGAGTCAATGGCTGCGCTGCTATCAACCTATCCAATCAGGACAAGAAACACTAGGTAGAGCTGGTGTGCTCGTTCCCAGCCAGAGAAGGATCGGGGTCAGGTAAGTAAAATGGGGACTGGGGGGGGGGGGGGCGCTGCAGCACCATAGAATGCATTAAGGTGAAAAACCATGAGGGTTTACAAAACCTTTAAGCGTTGGGGGGGAGGGATAATTTTAAAAGAATGTTCAGGCCTAATAGCCTAAAAGACAAAGCAAATCATTGGGGGTATTTTTAAATGAAGGGATGAGCAGTACAATTCTATGGAAAGGGTCCAGTTAGGCAAGTAATATTATTAAACCTGACATTTGCACAGCCTAAGCTAATTCCGTTGCTTACACTTATATTTTTATATGTAAATGGTGCTATTTATCCAAAATATATACCGTATTTTAATTCTGTTTTTCAGATAAAGTGTGGGGTTCTGAGAGCAACATGTTGAGGAGATAGCCAATGATTAAATGTGTGAGGATTGAGATTAAGAAATAAAAGCTGTGTGTGTGAACATAATTAGACTTTTAAAAATGTATTTTTTTATACATAATGGGGCTGATTTACTAAAACTGGAGAGTACAAAATCTGGTGCAGCTCTGCACAGTAACCATCAAGTCCCCATGTTATTTTTGTCAATTCCAAATTGAACAAGCTGAAGTTATAAGCTCATTGGCTAACATGCACAGCTGCACCAGATTTTGTACTCTCCGGTTTTAGTAAATCAACCCCAATGCTTCCATAAAATTGTGTTCTATTGAGAAAACCCATTGTGTTTACTAGGTGACAATCCTAAGAAATTTGGGTTTGGTACTAAACTTGAACATATGAGGACACAAAATGGGAACTGCTTTTACTGACTTTTTTTCTTTCCTTTTCCTCTTGCAATGAAAGGCTTTTCTTTATGTCATAACTAGTATTGGTCAATAGGAATGCAAAAAATGCTTGATGGCAGTTGAAAGGAGGGTCCATGGAAGTTAGAAGATGGTCAAGTGCTTGTCAAATGCATCTGTCAATGTACTCTGGAGGATCTCATAAGCATCTCAAACTGATTCAAATGCATATGGAATGTACCTGAAAGTATAATACCTTTGCTCATTGACACAAGCCCCAACCCCACAGGCCCTCAATAACAAGGCTCAATTGATGTCATCCTGAACCTGGATTCACTACACTGTGCGGTAGATTTACAAAAGGAGTAGAACATGTCCACTTTGCAAGGGAAACTTCACTTTCAAAGGGAATTGCTTGCTATATATTATATATTAATTATGTTCAAGTGACCTTGTGTATTAGCTTATTAAATAATCATTATTATGGTTCCAAATAAGGTTAATTAAATATAGTATGCTGTTTTAAGCTATTAGTATGACATATTTTAATAAAATTATACCCTGTATGTCGCTGCAATTATACTATCAGGCTTGAGTGATTCTGATTTTTCACTAGGCAGATGTTACTTCCATTTAAGCTGATCAACTGGATGTCCCCTGATGAGGCACCTAACAGTAATGTTCCTTCTAAAACATCGAATACATCTTACTGTCAGACACATATAGGCATCCTTCTGGTCATTCCAAGATGAGCCCTTAATAACAACCTTTAAGAGCCACTTTTCGCAGTTCTCTTGTAAAGATCAAATGAGCATGACCTGGCAGTTTAAGTGGTGGGAAGATACCAAGGAGATGTTATAACTATGCGTATATAATTACTGGTGAAATTTCTCTTTCATATACTTCTTGTATAGCATGCTATGGAAAGTATTTTTAGAAAATGCTAACATAATTAAATTAAAATATAAAACAAAACTGTGAAAGCAGGCAAATGATTAACAATGAACACTAATACTAATTATTCTCAAGGACTGAGAATTTGTTTTATTCATGAAATTCAAAATTTACACATAACAACCTAAAAACACATAACTACAAGGATAACAGAGTAAAGAAATAAATAACAATAATAAAGAGAGGATGGTGTTATGTTTTTTTTGTAAAAAAATAAATAAAAAATAAGACTATAAATGATTGAATA
This sequence comes from Aquarana catesbeiana, assembly GCF_042186555.1. Lineage (NCBI taxonomy): Eukaryota > Metazoa > Chordata > Amphibia > Anura > Ranidae > Aquarana > Aquarana catesbeiana. Next base: position 200,895,281 of record NC_133328.1, on the reverse strand, counting down.
ATAAATAGGGATAAGCTTTGGGTTTAGGTTTTCTCTGAGATCTTCAGTGCACCAAAGCACCATATCCTTATTCCCATGGAAGCAGTAAGGGGCGAGCAGTTCCTACAGCACAAATCAGTGGTCGGGCTGCACCATTTAGAGCACTAAGTAGCAAGGCTTATTAGTAGGGATGGGCCGAACACCCCCCCCCCCCCGCTCTGTAAGCACCAGAAAATGCGAACAGACAAAAAAAATTCTGCGAACATGCAAACCCTATTAAAGTCTATGGGATATGAACATGAAAAATCAAAAGTGCTCATTTTAAAGCCTTATATGCAAGTTATTGCCATAAAAAGTGTATGAGGACCCGGGTACTGCCTCAGGGGATATGTATCAATGCAAAAAAAAGTTTTTAAAACAACCGTTTTTTTCAGGAGCAGTAATTTTAATGCTTAACCACTTGCTTACTGGGCACTTAAACCCCCCTCCTGTCCAGACCAATTTTCAGCTTTCAGCGCTGTCGCATTTTGAATGACAATTGCGCGGTCATACAACACGGTACCCAAATGAAATTTTTATCATTTTTTTCCCACAAATAGAGCTTTCTTTTGATGGTATTTGATCACCTCTACGGTTTTTATTTTTTGTTAAAAAAATTGAAAAAGACAGAATTAAAAAAAAAAATTATATTTTTTTTATATTTTGTTATCAATTTTTGCAAACAGTTAATTTTTCTCCTTCGTTGATGTACGCTGATGAGGCGGCACTGATGGGTTAGGATAGGTGGCAGTGATGGGCACTGATGGGTGGCGGTTATGGGCACTGATGGGTGGCAGTTATGGGCACTGATGGGTGGCAGTGTTGGGCACTGATTGGGCACTGATTGATGGCAGCACTGCTAGGTGGCACTAATAGGTGGTACTTGTGGGCATTGATAGGTGGCACTTGTGGGCATTGATAGGTGGCACTTGTGGGCATTGATAGGTGGCACTTGTGGGCTTTAATAGGTGGCACTTGTGGGCACTGTGGGCACTGGCAGATGGCACTTGGAGGCACAGATGAGGCATCTGTGCCTCCTTCCTCTTCGGGACCGATGTCCCTTTGACATAAGCCGGTGATCGGCTTTTTTTTCCTCCTCACGCTGTCAGCGTGAGGAGAAAATGAAACCGATCACCGAGCTTTTGTTTACATCATGTGACCAGCTGTCATTGGCTGACAGCTGATCACATGGTAAGGGGCCGGGAACGGCCCCTTACTCGGATCTGTGATCATGCGAGTCACCGTGACTCAGTGATCACAGCGCGCGCACCGCGCGCCCTGCAGGGTGCGCGCGGTGCGCGTGCATAGGGGAGGACGTCATATGACGTCCTCCCGGAGATTGAGGTCCGCGCTGTAGCCGTCATTCGGCTATGTCCCGGACCTCAAGTGGTTAAAGTGAAACAATAAAAATTAAATATTCCTTTAAATATCATGATGTGCTGCAGCAAAATGACATTTCTAAAGGAAAAAATTTCATTTAAAATTGCTTGCGGCTGTAATGTATTGCTGGATCCCTTTGAGTCTGGTATGGATATTAAGGGGAACTACATGCCAAAATTAAAAAAAAAAATGGCATGGGGTCCCCCCAAAATGTTGATCTTAAGCCAAAATTCATACCAGACCCTTATCCGAGCAAGCAATCTGGCAGGCCATACCAGGTCACTTGCCCTCAACATGGGGAGGGTGCTTTGGGGTCCCCCCCAAAGCACCTTGTCCTCATGTTGATGGGAACAAGGTCCTCATCCCCACAACTCTGGCCATTGGTTGTGGGGGTCTGCGGGCGGGGGGGCTTATCAGAATCTGGAAGCCCCCCTAACAAGGGGCCCCCAGATCCCGTCCCCCCATGTGAATGGGTAACGGGTACATTGTACCCCTACCCATTCACTAAAAAAAAGTTTCAAAAAGTAAAAACCGCAAAAGACAATTTTTAATAACCAATTAACCAATTGTCCCTTGGATCCTGTTCCCTCACAACTACTACGGTCACCCTCTTCTTCTATCCTATGCTCCCTCACTCACATCTTCAATCTCTCCCTCTCTAGTGGCACCTTCCCCTCCCCTCTAAAACATGCGCAGATCACTCCCATACTTAAAAAGCCCTCACTGGAGCCTACCAACCTGAACAACTTAAGACCCATCTCATTGCTCCCATTCACCTCTAAACTTCTAGAACGCTTAGTATACAACCGTCTGAGCTCCTACCTCCATAAAAATAACCTTCCTAACCCCTTACAGTCTGGCTTTCGCTCGCAGCACTCCACGGTAGGGATGGGCTGTCTGTTCGAGTCGAACTCATGTTCGAACTCAACAGCGAACAATTTGGGGTGTTTGCGGCAAATTCGAAAGCCGCAGAACACCCTTTAAAAGTCTATGGGAGAAATCAAAAGTGCTCATTTTAAAGGCTAACATGCAAGTTATTGCCATAAAAAAGTGTTTGGGGACCTGGGTCCTGCCCCAGGGGACATGTATCAATGCAAAAAAAAGTTTTAAAAACGGACGTTTTTTCGGGAGCAGTGATTTTAATAATGCTTGAAGTGAAACAATAAAAGTGTAATATTCCTTTAAATTTTGTACCTGGGGGTGTCTATAGTATGCCTGTAAAGTGGCGCATGTTTACCGTGTTTAGAACAATCTGACAGTAAAATGACATTTCTAAAGGAATAAAAGTTATTTAAAACTACTCGCGGCTATAATGAAATGTCGGTCCGGCAATACACATAAAAGTTCATTGATAAAAACAGCATGGGATTCCCCCACAGGGGAACCCCGAACCAAAATTAAGAAAAAAAAATGCGTGGGGGTCCCCCAAAATTCCATAACAGGCTCTTCAGGTCTGGTATGGATATTAAGGGGAACCCCGTGCCAAAATTAAAAAAAAAATGGTGTGGGGGTCCCCCTAAAAATCCATACCAGACCCTTATCCAAGCACGCAACCTGGCAGGCTGCAGGAAAAGAGGGGGGGACGAGAGAGCACCCCCCCTCCTGAACCATACCAGGCCACATGCCCTCAACATTGGGAGGGTGCTTTGGGGCTTCCAGATTCTGATAAGCCCCCTGCCCGCAGACCCCCACAACCACCGGGCAAGGGTTGTGGGGATGAGGGCCTTGTCCCCATCAACATGGGGACAAGGTGCTTTGGGGGGCTACCCCAAAGCACCCTCCCAATGTTGAGGACATGTGGCCTGGTATGGTTCAGAAGGGGGGGTGCTCTCTCGTCCCCCCTCTTTTCCTGCGGCCTGCCAGTTTGCGTGCTCGGTTAAGGGTCTGGTATGGATTTTTAGGGGAACCCCCACGACATTCTTTTTTTAATTTTGGCGCAGGGTTCCCCTTAAATTCCATACCAGACCTGAAGGGTCTGGTATGGATTTTGAGGGGGACCCCCACGCCATTTTTTTTTTATTTTGATGCGGGGTTCCCCTTAATATCCATACCAGACCTGAAGGGCCTGGTATGGAATTTCGGGGGACCCCCACACATTTTTTTTTCTTAATTTTGGTTCGGGGTTCCCCTGTGGGAGAATCCCATGCTGTTTTTATCAATGAACTATTATGTGTATTGCCAGACTGACAATTCATTATAGCCGCCAGTAGTTTTAAATAACTTTTATTCCTTTAGAAATGTCATTTTGCTGTCAGACTGTTCTAAACACGGAAACATGCACCACTTTACAGGCATACTAAAGACACCCCCCAGGTACGAAATTTAAAGGAATATTACACTTTTATTGTTTCACTTTAAGCATTATTAAAATCACTGCTCCCGAAAAAACAGCCGTTTTAAAAAAAAATTTTTTGCATTGATACATGTTCCCTGGGGCAGGACCCAGGTCCCCAAACACATTTTATGACAATAACTTTCATATAAGCCTTTAAAATTAGCACTTTTGATTATTCATGTTCGAGTCCCATAGACATTAACGGTGTTCGCGTGTTCGAACAAATTTTTTGCCTGTTCGCATGTTCTGGTACGAACCGAACAGGGGGGTGTTCGGCTCATCCCTACTCAACTGAAACTGCTTTACTAAAACTCACTTACGATTTACTAACTGCTAAAACCAAAAGCCAGTACTCCATAATCCTACTACTTGACCTCTCTACGGCCTTTGATACTGTTGACCACCCGCTCCTTCTCAATAAACTACATTCCCTTGGCCTCCGAGATTCTGCTCTATCTTGGTTCTCTGCCTATTTATCACAGCGCTCCTTCAGTGTCACCTACAACTCTGTCTCCTCCTCTCCATTGCCCCTTTCTGTGGGGGTCCCCCAAGGCTCTGTTCTTGGACCCCTTCTCTTCTCTATCTACATCTCCTCCCTTGGTCACTTGATAACCGCCCACGGCTTCCAATACCACTTATACGCTAATGACACCCAAATCTATCTGTCTACTCCTCACCTCACTCCTTCAGTCTCCTCTCCCGTTACTAACTTACTGACATATCAGCATGGATGTTGCACCACTTCCTTAAACTAAATCTCTCTAAAACTGAGCTATTAATATCCCCCCCCCACCTGTGCCCCTCTCCATGACTTTTCCATCAAAATCAACAATGCAACCATCAGTCCCTCCCCTCACTCCAGGGAACTAGATGTAATCTTAGATTCTGACTTGTCATTTCAGCCTCAAATTCAGTTGTTGTCAAAAGTTTGTAGAAGTCACCTCCGTAACATTTCTAAAATTTGCCCCTTTTTAACAAATGAAACCACCAAGCTCCTCATTCGCTCCCTTGTTATCTCTCGCCTTGACTATTGCAACTCCCTTCTCATTGGCCTGCCTCTTCAGTCTATCATGAATGCTGCTGCCAGACTTATACACCTTACCAACCGCTCAGTGTCTGCCAACCCTCTCCTCCAATCCCTACACTGGCTCCCAATCACCCAGCGAATTAAATTCAAAATACTAACCACAACATACAAAGCCATTCACAACTCGGCCCTGAGCTACATCACCAATCTTGTCTCCAAATATCACCCAAATCGTCCTACCCGCTCTTCTCAAGACCTCCTGCTCTCAAGCTCTCTCATCTCCTCCTCCCATGCTCATCTCCAGGATTTCTCCAGAGCCTCTCCCATCCTCTGGAACTCGCTACCTCAACCTGTCTGGCTATCCCCTACTCTTGCTACCTTCAAGTGATCCCTGAAAACTCATCTCTTCAGGAAAGCCTATCACGTCTCCAACTAATCTCCTACCACTTCTATCAGCTCATTCCCCACAGTTACAACCTTTTGTACCACCTGCCCCACCCTATTAGATTGTAAGCTCTACTGAGCAGGGCCCTCGTAATCCTTTTGTATTTAATTGTATTATAACTGTATTGTCTCACTTTTATATTGTAAAGCGCTGCGTAAACTGTTGGCGCTATATAAATCCTGTATAATAATAATAATAATAATAATAATATTAATTCCTTTATTAAAAAAGAAAAAAAAAGTGTCCCGTGATGTACATCCATCTTCAATCATGCTGAAAAGCAAAACATCGAAGCGGAGGGGTTTTGTTTTGGGACCATCGGGCGGCGTGATTGAAGATGGCTGGACATTGCGGGGCACTTTTTTTTTCTTTTTTAATATAGGAATTGTCAAAAACTGTCTATTGTGGTTTTTGCTTTTTGACACTTTTTTGGTGAATGGGTAGGGGTACCCTATACCCATTCAAATGGGGGGGGGGATCTGGGGGACCCCTTGTTGAGGGCAAGTGGCCTGGTATGGTTTGGGGGGGCGCTCGCTCGTCCCCCCATCCTGGACTGCCAGGCTGCTTGCTCAGATAAGGGTCTGGTATAGATTTTCGGGGGACTCCACGGCAATTAAAAAAAAAAATGTAGTAGAGTTCCCCTTAAAATCTATGCCAGACCCAAAGGGCCTGGTATGGATTTGAGGGGACCCCACTCCATTTTTTTCAACCAACTCTGAGCCATAGGCAGACCAACTGAAACACAGCATGCCATCTTTTAGCCTGACTGCTTGCGTAGCCCTTTGAACGCTTAGGGAGCACTGCTGATTTAGAGGACAATTCTGCAGAAGAGGCCATAGAGGAAGAAGAAGAGGAAAGGGTGGCGCAGAGAGATGTGCCAGAATCACCACCAGCTTTTGTGATCGCGGAACAAGCTCCAAGACTGAACCCTGTCCTTCATCCTTCCTAGATGCCAGCAGAGTTGCCTAGTATGCTGTGAAGGAAAGGTAACGTCCCTGACCATGCCTGCTGGACCATGAGTCCACAGTAATATGAACCTTGCTACTGATCGCCCTGTCCAACGAGGCCAAAACATTGCCTCCCACATGACGGTAGAGCTCCAGAATGGTCTTACGTGAAAAAAAATGTTTTGGAACCTGTCACTGTGGTACAGCACATTCCACAACTTCACGAAAGGGGGCATAGTCTACCAGCTGAAAAGGCAGCAGTTGCAGTGCTAGCAATTTGGCCAAGCTAGCATTTAGATGCTGAGCATGTGGATGGTTGGGACAGTATTTTTTCTTACGGTTCAGCAACTGGTGGTGTACTGCTAGCAGATTAGCTGCAAGTACTTGTGGCGCCTATTGCTATACCTTCATTCCTTTCAGTGCAGGTTTTTGAGATGACTGGAAGTATAGTAGGGGTTGAGATCACAGATGAGGAGCGAGGAGAAGTCCGCCTTTTTTTATTATGTGGGTCTTTCAGGTGCTGTTGGCAATGGACTGCATGGCAGATCGTCATATGTTTTGTCAAGCAAGTGGGTGCTGTTCTGGCTATGCTTGAACCGCTTCTGACAAACTGCAAACAGCAACGGTGCGATCTACTGCACATTTGTCAAAAAGATTTTGGAAGTCAGCGGGGAGATAGCAGCGCCCTGCACCTGTGGAGCTCTGTGGTGTGATGCAATAGGATGGCTGCCCTTAAGCCGGTGTCTGGAGGACATCCTGCCTTGTTGGAGTTGTGCATCTTCCTCCTTCTCACTTTCCTCCTCTCTTCTCTCAGGCAACCAAGTACAGTCAGTGACCTCATCATCCCCTCCCTCCTCATCACTGGAGCAAACTTGGCAGCTGAGGGAACATGACTGATAGTTTCTTGTCCTTCTGTGACACCCCCTCTTGCTAGGCCTACATTACTCCCTTCCTCAACCTGGGAATCAACATCGGAGCCTTCAAATTGCTGCACATCCTCCAGCAGCATGTAACCGACACTATGGTCGAATTATTCTGGTGACTCCTCCGTGCATGATGGTGGGGCTACGAAAGGAGTAACTGTGTGCAAGGAGCGGTGGAATATGCTGCTTTGGCAGCTGTGTTGGAAGGCAAACTAGTATGAGCCTGGGTGACAGAGGATGAGGGGGATGAGGACGGCTTAGTAATCCACTCCACCAACTCTTCTGCATGTTGTGGCTCAATAACACGGCCAGCAGCAGAAAAAAAGGACAAGTGTGACGTGACTGCAGAGGATGCAACATGTTCGCTAACACCACTTTTCAATGTGGACACAAAGGCAGCTTGCCCTCTTTTAGTGGCCTGTAAGCATCTGCCTCTCCTTGGTGACCTTCCAGAAATGATGGGGACACACCACCTGAAGTGTATTAGAAACTCCTGAAGTGTATTAGAAACACCTGAAGTGTATTAGAAACTGTACACACTGTATTATATACTATATATATTATGTACTGTATTATGTACTGTACACCGGCTGCACTGTATTATATGCTGTGTACACTGCCTGAAGTGTATTAGAAACTGTACACACTGTATTATATACTTTGTACACCGCCTGCACTGTATTAGAAACTGTACACCGGCTGCACTGTATTATATGCTGTGTACACCGCCTGAAGTGTATTATATATTGTACACTGCCACATATATATATATATATACACACATCACCTGAAATGTATTATATACTGTATACCGCCAAATGCACTGTATATATATGCTACACTGAATGCAGATATATATATCTATATATAGATATATAGATATATCTATATATCTATATATAGATATAGATCTATAGATATATCTATATCTATATATATATATATATATATATATTAATACACTGCCTGCAAGGCACTAGCTAACTGCCTAATCTAGCTCAAGTTATCTCCAGCTCCGTCCACTCCAACACACTACATACGGCCGCTGTTTAGGCAGCCTTATATAGTGTGGGGCATGAACTTAGCCCCCGGAGCCATGATTGGCTAAAGGCACCTTGCCTTTGGCCAATCACGGCTCTCACAGCAGAGTGTGCTCGGATTGGCCAAAGCATGCAGGTCAGGTGCATGCCTTGGCCAATCATCAGACATGAATGCACTGCGATCTCGCAGTGCATTATGAGGAGTTCGGCGGCGCGCAAATTTGCCACGAACGCCCCATAATGTTTGGAATTCGGGGAACGGGCAAACACCGATTGTTTAAACTTACATTCGACTTGAACAGTGGGACAATCCCTACTTATCAGTCTTTTCTTTTTTAGAGTGGCCAGAACACATAGAAGAGGTAATTGCATGGCTGACAAAGCCTTTCCTATTTTCCTCCTCTCTGGAACAGAATAGCCAGTTATTGAAACTGCTGCAAATGTGTCCTCTTCCTACTCCTCCTTCTCTGCTAATCCCACCAAAACTTATTTGTTATGAAGAACCATAACAAATGAGCTATAAATCCTGGAAAAGTTGAGCAATAAATTTATTTTTTGTGCATATAAGTGCATATCAAACCTTGACCATTATTATTTTTAGTAGTACTACTTATTGTCGTTATTATTTTTTTTTTCTTTATCATTATTATGTATCATGCAAATTCTTCTGCCTGTTTTTATAATTCTCATTATTATTATTATTATTAATAATTTGTTAACATCATAATTTATCGGGTATTTACTTTCCCTTCCCTCCTTTCCAAACTCCTCCCCTCCCCCCCTTTTTTCCCTTTTCTTTTCATGCACCAGATTGCCTTGATTTTGTAATATCATGCTATATGAATATATGTGTTTTTTTATATGCACACCTATTATTTAGGAAGGGAAGGAGCTTTTTTATTAATCAAGTAATATCTGTTAAATAATATTACACACACTTTACAAAATAATCTAGAGTGGGTGACTGGGGACAGAGAGAAGGCAAATTTATTAAATACTTTTTTCAGTTCTGTGTATACAAAGGAGCATGGGGGAGCTCATGTCCATAATGGGGGGGTGGTATTGACACAGCCCCAAATGATCCACAATGGCTCAAAAGGGATATGGTCCAGAAATACAGTATTTAGACAGAATAAAGGTGAATCAAGCACCTGGACCAGATGGCATCTACCCAGGGATCCTAAAAGAATTGAGCTCTGTCATTTCAAAGCCATTGTTTCTAATTTTTAGGGACTCATTAATAACTGGAATAGTACCACTGGATTCGCGCAGGGCCAATGTGGTGCCAATATTTAAAAAGGGATCAAAGTCTTTACCAAGTAACTATAGACCTGTTAGTTCAACTTCTATAGTCGGGAAGATACTGGGGAGTTTAATAAAAGACTACATAGACAAGTTCTTGTTAAAAAAAAAAAATATTTTAAGCAACAGACAGCATGGATTCATTAAAGACAGAAGTTGTCAAATAAACCTGATTTCTTTTTATGAGGGGGTAAGTAAAACCTTGGACAGAGTGGTGGCTGTGAACGTGGTATACCTGGACTTTGCAAAAGTGTTTGACACAGTTCCCCACACACGACTCATGTGTAAGGTAAAGTCTACAGGCTTGGAAAGATTAATTTTGGTCTTTGCAGATTACACCAAGCAATGCAGTAGAATAATGTCCTTACAGGATGTGTCCAACTTACAAGCTGATCTCAATGCACTGTCTACAACCCCTGGCAAAAATTATGGAATCACCAGTCCCTGAGGATGTTCCTTCAGTTGTTTATTGTTGTAGAAAAAAAGCAGATCACAGACATGGCCAAAAACTAAAGGCATTTCAACACTAAAAGAAATCAAGAAAAATAATTGTGGTCGCCAGTAACAGTTAGATTTATAGAACAAGCACAGGGAATAAATTATGGAATCACTCAACTCTGAGTAAAAAAATATGGAATCATGAAAAACAAACAAACAAAATAACACTCCAACACATCACTAGTACTTTGTTGCACCACCTCTGGCTTTTATAACTGCTTGCAGTCTCTGAGGCATTGACTTAATGAGTGATAAACAGTACTCTTCATCAATCTGGCTCCAGCCTTCTCTGATTGCTGTTGCCAAATCATCTTTGCAGGTTGGAGCCTTGTCATGGACCATTTTCTTTAACTTCCACCACAGATTTTCAATTGGATTGAAATCCGGACTGTTTTGCAGGCCATGACATTGATATGTGTCTTTCTTCAAGGAATTTTTTCACAGTTTTTGCTCTATGGCAAGATGCATTATCATCTTGATAAATGATTTCATCATCCCCAAACATCCTTTCAATAGATGGGATACCCTCTTTACCTACATACTAACAAGCAGATTTAATCTGATGCAGGTGTTAGTGTTTGTAATGAAAATTTACAGGGTGATTCCATAATTTTTTCCTCAGAATTGAGTGACTCCATAATTTATTCCCTGTGCTTGTTCTATAAATCTAACTGTTACCGGCCACCACAATTATTTTTCTTGATTTCTTTTAGTGTTTCTTAAAGCCAGAAAGTTGTCATTTGAAATGCCTTTAGTTTTTGGCCATGTCTGTGATCTGCTTTTTTTCTACAACAATAAACAACTGAAGGAACATCCTCAGGGACTAGTGATTCCATAATTTTTGCCAGGGGTTGTAATTGGGCAATTAAAGCCTTGTGCACACAATGCGATTGTTGGCAGGGGATTGTCTGTTGACAGACTGTTGTCCTAAAATCTTACCGTTAGTACGTTCCTTTTGACAACTGTTGCCCAACTTTTGGCCAACAAATGTTGGATGGCAGGCTAGTAAATTTTCGGCAGGCAATGGTCTGTTGTCTGATTTTCGTAAGGTCAGTACACAAGTCCATCACACAAAAGTCGAAAGTACAAACACGCATGATCGGAAGCAAGGAACGAGCCGGAAGCGGTCGGTGTTGTAAACTAGCATTCGTAATGGAGAATTAACATTCGTGACATGCAAATTATGAAATGTCGAAATGCAGTGCACATTCTCTTTTTCTTTAATGGGATAATAATGAAGCTGCTTTACTGGTGATACTGATGGAGTTATGGAAAACATATTTTAAAAGGCTTTTGTTTTCTAGTGATATCAAGAATATTATTATTATGCTTGTTGTTTGTTTTTTTGGGCAAGTTACCACAACACCATTATCCCATAGTTTTTAAGATCAAATATACAACTATGTTGGTGTCCCATAATTACATTGTATTTTTTAAATGTAACTGTCTACTCCCAAGCTGTCATTTGAAGTAAAACAAATAGCCAAGTATTATTCTACACATTTTTTTTATTGTGCAGAAAAAAATAAAACAAATAAATTAGAGCTGCTATCTGCCATCCAAATACAAAGAACATAACCAAAAAGTGCATTCTATGCATACAAAAATATAGAAAATATAACGAATGATGAATGAAATCATTATAAAAAAAATAAAAAAATAGAAATTAGTAAGTGGGGAAGGGGTGAAAATCCCCAGTCCAGCGGCTTTGTTGGGGGTCTTGTGGCTAGAATTGCCACTGACCGCCATGCTGCTGTGGTGGGTGGGGTAGCTGTGGTGTGCGGGTTGGCTGTGGAAGTGGTGGAGGTGGGACCACAAAATCCACAATGTGGGTGCTTTCAGAAATTTGGCCCCTCACCCCCTTGTTGAGGAGCTACAGGATGAGTTCCTCACACCTGCTCCTTTGCTCACCAGCCATCTGCCTTAATTTATTGGCAGTCACACACCCAAATGCCTCAGCCTCATCTGGGTCTGTACGGAGTGCAGTAGTGGCCTGGCTGAGGAAGGAAGCTGTGGCCTCCTCCAGACTCCTGCTCTTTCTGGCCCTTTTAGCAACAGGAGGGCATAGGGGAGGGGTCTGGCTCTTCCAGACTGACACTTTCCTGTGTATGAAAATGGGACATCTTTTTTAGGATTTGGTCATCAATCACACACAATTTTGATCTCCTCACTGTTGCAAATTGAATTTGGAGAAATAGAAAAGACTATCATTCTGACTCCAGCATTTTTCGTTCTTATTCGAATCATTTTGGGTCACTACTGTCTATTGATATGGAAACTATTTTGTTAAGGTAGAAATATTTTACCAATAATGTCTAGTTATCATCATTGTATTTTTGGATACAAATATGTTCATCATTGCTATACCTGGGTCAAGCTGGGCTCCTCTAAATCTTCCTCATGTGCATCAGGACCTGTGTAAACCTCAGGAGCTGTGGTCTCAGCAGATGTCAAAAGGAGTGTAGACAGTGATGACCTGGGTTTTGTCTGGTCGGTCAAAAACCGCAGGTTGTTGTAATACCACAGCCTGGGGACATATAGGTCATCCGCTTCTGCTCCTGACCTCTCAGATTCCAGGACCTTGTTCAGCTCCCTTTTAAATGTAGTCCTTAGGTTAGAAATTTTTTGCTTTACATAGTTGATGTCTGCCTTGGGGTACACTGGTTTGACCAACTCAACCATTTTCTCCAAAGCTGTCTTCCTTAATATTTTATTGGAGTAGTCTCTACTCTTGACCTTCCAGAGACAGGGCAGCTTCCGGCTCAGGTCAATGAACTGGGGTAGAAATTCAGGGGAAGTAAATTTATCTGTCATGATAAATGATATGATGCCTGCAAGACAGAACACAAGACAAACCATAATGTCTGGCTTAACCCATAAGCTGATCCCAATATAGGCCTCAATCTAAGCAGTATAGGCCACTACCCACCTATGTCTCAATTTCCAATTGTACCTTCGTTTTATGCCTCCTTTCTTGCATTGGCGATCATTCCTCCTCCACTCCAAGATCATTCTTATGGCCATTCCATCAACCGTGCATTCTGGCATTATATACACTGCGCATGCATCAAACTCCGCTTTCAGTGCGTCATGACGCTGGGGCGTGACCATCTCTCTTCTGTATGCGAACACACGGTGGAACATTCGGGAAGGACAACATGGCAGATTCAGTGGATTACAGCCAGCCTATGGTAGAGCTCATAGGAGGCACAAAGCAACCCCCATTAGCAAGGGTGAGATGGTGGAGATGTAACATGTACATATAAAAACATGTATCACAACATCAAGTATCAAAGGAATAAAGGAAGATCGATACAGTGATGGTATAATAGAAGACTTCCAAACAGGTTACTGGTTAGAGAGTTTGTTCACAGATTTATGCGATCCTCAACAGTTTCGCGATCAAAAGACCGCTTCTTCAGGAGGATAAATCTGTAATGTAAACAATACAGATCAAACAGTCATAAAGAGTATACAATTTTCATATACTACATCAAATAACATATACAATGGGTATAGCAAAAACAGTAAAATTGTGGAGCGAGAGACATAGCACTCTCAAAAGGATGATGGGATTTTGGAGGGAGGTAGTGTGTCTGTTTAAAGGTGAGCAACACCAACAATGGTTAATATAAAAAATATAAATTTATTGAAGAAGACAGATAAAAGACAATACAGCCAAAATACATATTGTGACCATAAATTACAACTTGGTGTATGAAATCAATTTAAGTAGGTATGCAGAAGCAGCCAATATGTTTCGCTTATCTCTTCATCAGGGCACTACATGCATTACTGATTTCATCTATATTATATAGAATATAAAACATACCATTAGTATAGTAATACATATCCTATTATCAATTCGAAAAACACCAAAAAGATTATTCAATCAAATTACATTTGTGTGGAGGGAATATAGGTTACAAATGCTCACCTGGTCTAATTTTAAAGAAAGTGAACGCACTATTGCACAACCATTCACCCATTGTAGGACCACCTGGGGCTGGTTTTCCATGGATGTCAGATCCAGTCGGCTAGGCTCCCAAAAAGTCTCACACGTGTGGTATCCCCGTACTCAGGAGAAGCAACAGAATGTATTTTGGGGTGTAATTTCACATATGCCCATGGCATGTTTGAGCAATATATCATTTAGTATCAACTTTCTGTAAAAAAATAAATAAAAAAGAAAACATTTTCCAGAAACTTGTTGCAAAATATAAAATATTCCATGGACTCCATGCCTTTCAGCAAATAGCTTGAAGTGTCTTTTTTACAAAATGGGGTCATTTGGGGGATTTTGTGCTATCTTGACATTTCATGGCCTCTGTAACTGTGATAGGTAGTGAGGAAGTGAAATCACCATTTTACACCCTTAGAAAGCCTGAAGGCGGTGATTGGTTTTTGGGGTCCTGTACGCAGCTAGGCTCCCAAAAAGTCTCACACATGTGGTATCCCCGTACTCAGGAGAAGCAGCAGAATGTGTTTTGGGGTGTAATTCAACATATGCCCATGGCATGTTTGAGCAATATATCATTTAGTGACAACTTAGTGCAAAAAAAAAATTGTCTTTTTCCCGCAACTTGTATCAAAATATAAAATATTCCATGGACTCCACATGCCTCTCAGCAAATAGCTTGGGGTGTCTACTTTCCAAAATGGAGTAATTTGGGGCAGGGGGGTTTGAACTGTCCTGGCATTTTATGCACAACATTTAGAAGCTTATGTCACACATCACCCACTCTTCTAACCACTTGAAGACAAAGCCCTTTCGGACACTTTTTGTTTACATGAATTTTTTTTTTTTTTTGCAAGAAAATTACTTTGAACCCCCAAACATTATATATTTTTTTTAAAGCAAAGGCCCTACAGATTAAAATGGGGGTTGTTGCATTTTTTTTTTCACACAGTATTTGCGCAGCGTTTTTTCCAACACTTTTTTTTGGAAAAAACACACTTTTTTAAAATTTTAATGCACTAAAACATACTATATTACCCAAATGTTTGATGAAATAAAAAAGATGATCTTAGGCCGAGTACATGGATACCAAACACAACATGCTTTAAAATTGCGCACAAACGTGCAGCGGCGACAAACTATATACATTTTTAAAAGAGTTTAAAAGCCTTTACAGGTTACCACTTTAGATTTACAGAGGAGGTCTACTGCTAAAATTACTGCCCTCGATCTGAGCTTCATGGTGATACCTCACATGCATAGTTCAATTGCTGTTTACATATGACGCCAGACTGACGCTTGCATTCGCCTTTGCACGAGAGCAGGGGGGACAGGGGTGCTTTTTTTTTTTGCTTTTTTTAAAATTATTTATTTTGCTTTTTTTTAATTTTTAAACTGTTCCTTTAATTTTTTTAAATCATTTTTATTGTTATCTCAGGGAATGTAAATATCCCCTATGATAGCAATAGGTAGTGACGGGTACTCTTTTTTGAAAAAATTGGGGTCTATTAGACCCTAGATCTCTCCTCTCGTAGCTCGTAGCTTCCAGTTTCTTAGGCCATAGAGATGATTGGAGCCATTCTGGTCTCTGATCAGCTCGGCTGCATTCTCAGGTTCCCTGTTAGGATGGGAGAGCCAGAGAAAAACATGGAAGACGGTGGGGGGGGAACGTTCCCTCCCACTGCTTGTAAAAGCAGTCTAGAGGCTAATTAGCCGCTAGGATTGCTTTTACATGAAAGCCGACCACTGGCTGAAAAGAATGATACCAAGATGATATCTAAACCCGCAGGCATCATTCTGGTTTATCCATTCAAAGTCCAGCAACATACCAGTACATTGCTGGTCCTTGTTGGGCATATATTGTAATCTTTTTTTTTTCATGTAGCCTGTGGGCTGAACGAAAAAAAGAGATTGATCAATGGGTATGCCCACCATTAGAATACCTCCCTTCATCCACCCACTTCTAAAGATGGGCATACATGCACCATTTTCTTTTAACTGTGGTGGTGAAATCACCTCCTACAGTGCTGGTAGCCGCTGATTTACGTATCGTGGGAGCAAACGCTGTTACTGTCAAGATGAATAAATCAGTGCTGCAACTGAATGGCGTACCTGCTAAGCAAATGATGGTTAACAATAAAACAAAGTAACATTACAGTATAACAGTAAATCATACCATACCCGCAAAGCTAATACAAAAAAATAGTAAAAATTAAAACATTTTTTAACGTAATCTGTGGCTAAAATATATATATATGCCGAAGCATTGGGGCATCTGCCCCAAAAGTTAGGAGCTAATCGCTCCTCCACCCCCCGCTGTCTCCATGCTTCGGCATATATGCTCTTTTTTTTAACTGTGGTGGTGAAATCACCTCCTACAGCGCTGGAGTCACAGCTTTCTGTATCGTGGGAGCAAATGCTGTTGCTGTCAAGATAAATAAATCCGCGCTGCAGCTGAATGGCGTACCTGAAAACAAAAAAATGGTTACCAATAAAAACCAGTAAACAGTAAAGTATAAAAAAAATTTCATACCTGAAAAGCAAACATTATAAAACATAATAACAATAAAACATTGCAGAATAGAATACAGTAAAAAAAAGCAGAACAATAGAGAGAATAGAGAGAGAGAGAACAATAAAACGACAACTATTTTTGTTTTTTTATTTTATACATATATTTTTTTACACTTTTATTTGTAACTGTAACTGTAATGGTTTGGTTCCAGGTTCGGGTCTCTCAAAATGCGATGGCATCTTGGGAGACCCTGTGAAAGTATGTCCTATTCTGTGCAGTGCTGTGCCCTATTCTAAAACTCCACTAGTGTATGGTAGCGTTCAAAACATGCAAAGACCAGGATTGTTAGGACAGGAGGGACAATAATAGCGGGTGTCACGCCTATATCCGCGCTTGCTACAGACTCGACATCTTCTTTGGGGGGCTCGTTGGGTAGGGGTACTAGAGAGGATATATGGAAAATGCCTCTCATGCAGCTGGCTTACTGCATTTGGATTGGGATGGTGAGGTGAAGCACTGCCAATTGAAATAAGTATACAGACACTTTTTTGTACCAGCATCTGGCCTTACAGGCAACTAGGTACGGTACCAACAACTGGTCGCTGAGGTCCACCCCTCCCATATTTTGGTTATATTCATGGACACAGAGGGGTTTCTCCACAACACCAGTCGCCGTAGGAATTTGGACTGTCATGTCTGCGTGAAGGGAGGACAGAATGAAAACATTCTTATTATCCCTCCACTTCACAGTGAGCAAATTATTACACTTCAAGCAGGCTCTCTCCCCCAGCCTATTACGGGAATCTACAAGCCTCTGGGGTAAGCCCCCGGCGATTAGGTCTCACGGTGCCACATGTGCTAATCTGATGATCAAACAAGTGATTAAAAAGCCCCATGCTCGTGTAATTTTCCACATACAAATGGTACCCCTTTCCAAATAAGGGTGACACCAAGTCCCACACAATCTTGCCAGCGCTCCTTATGCAATCTGGGCAGTTCTCCAGCTCTACGTGACTATCTTTTCCCTCGTAAACCATAAAACTATATGTATAGCCTGTGGCCCTGTCACAGAGCTTATACATCTTGACCCCATATCTGGCACGCTTGCTGGGAAGATACTGTTTGAAATACAAGCGGTAAAAAAATGTAATCAGGGACTCATCAACGCAGACAACTTGATCGGGATCGGGTAAACAAGGCTGCAAAACGTTGGTTGAAGTGGTTTACGAGGGGCCAAATTTTGTAGAGCCGATTGTATCCAGGGTCTCCACGAGGACGACAGAGTTCATTGTCGTTGAATTGCATGAACCGCAAGATCTGCTCGTATCGTGCCCTGGTCATGGAAGCAGAGAACATGGATGTATGTTGAATTGGGTCAGTGGACCAATATGATCGCAACTCACTCTTTTAAGTTACGCCCATGCGGAGGGATAAGCCCAGAAAGGTCTTAAATTTGGAAACCGTAATTGGTTTCCAATCTCTGGGAAGGGAGAACAACTGGGGATTAGCGGCGATGAATTGACCAGCATACAAATTACTTTGGTCCACAATAGATCTATAGAGATCTTTGGTGACAAACAGCGAATAGAAATCAAGTGACGTAATATCAACTGTTTCCACCTGAATTGAGAGTTGGCCAGGGAATGGGGGAAGTGCGGGTGCTGCAGAAGTGGTGGGCTCCCAATTAGGATTGGCAAATTCTGCAGGAAGGACACTATGGGCACAACGGGCCTGTCTTTGTCTTCTTGGTGGCAGTGGGACACCACTTGTGCTTGCCACCTCGCCAGCTTGAACTGCACTTATGGGACTCGCCACGTCAACACATGATACTGCAGTACTGGATGTATGACCGCTTCCAGTTCACCAGAAGGATGAGCAGCACTAGTACTTCTCTGCTCCATATGAGAGCCCTGCGGTTCTTGCACCTCAACAAAAGCAGAAGAAGAATGGGGTTTGGGTACGCCTGAGCTTGGCAGGGACCGCAACTCCATCGTCAGAGCTATCTGTCATGGAGCCGCTGTCTTCTACAGGATCATATTCTGAGCCTGAATATGACAGATGAGTGACTTCCTATTCACTATCTGTAATGCTCAGAAACGTGTAGGCCTCTTCACTAGTGTACCTTCGATTTGCCATTTTAGGCTCTAAATTTACTGGTACAGTAGTAAGATTTGCAGGAAAAAAGCTCCTAGGCTGTCAGCAACTGTATCAAGAGCTACCAAAAACACTGTTAGCAATTGCAGGGATCAGGCCTGACTCTGCAAATGCTGCGATTATGTGTTAAGTGTTTTGTAAGTGAGTGATCAATCGATACTGCACTTGGGTGGGCTGGGCGGAGGGGCAAAACGCAGGTGCTAGCAGGTATCTGGGCTGATCCCGCTAATACTGCAGTTTTGGGAACCCTAAACTGCTGGGGACGCTAGTATAGATCTGATCAGGTCAGATATTGATCCGTTCAGACACTATACCACTAAGGGAGGTGTATGCTGCGTGCATGGGTGTTAGAGCTGCTGGCACTAATCTGACGCTGCCTGGGTGTCGCAGACTCTAACTGACCCTAAAACCTAACTGATATCACCCGCGGAGTGATCAGGGGGTTAAACCTTTATTGAGTAATAAACGCGGGTGCCCTGACGCTATAAAAAACAAACTAACTAACCAGCGTCACCCATAACACTTATACGGTGATCACTGGTGACAGGGAGTGAAAAGGTTAACTAGGGGGTAATCAGGGGGTTAAAACCTTTATTAGGTAATATATAGGGGTACCTGACGTTATAAAAACCTGATGATGAACCTAAATAGCTAACTGGCTAACTAGTGCCCCCTGTGAGACTTATACAGTGATTACTGGTGACAAGGGGTGAAAGGGTTAACTAGGGGGCAACCAGGGGGTTAAAACCTTTATTTAGTAGTATATGGGGTACCTGACACTATAAAAAATCAGACTGTGAACCTAAATAACTAACAGGCTAACTAGCGTCACCCGCGACACTAATACAGCGAGCAGAAAAAAGATTGCTTAGTGACACTGGCGATAGGGGGTGAAAGGGTTAACTGGGGGGCAATCAAGGGGTTAAACCTTTATTAGGGGGTTAGGGGGCTACCCTAGAGCTAAAGGAGCCTACCACTAAAAGCCCTAACACTTATAAAAGTCACAAAATTAAATCAATGCAGTGATCAGTAAAAAAAATTAAAACTGCTATTGGTATCACTGTGACAGGGGGTGATCGGGGGGTGATTGGGGGTGATTTGTGTGCCTATGTGTACTGGTGTTAGTGTGCTGTTGGTGTAACTCACTCTGATGTCTTCTCTCCTTGGGCTCTGGAACAAAAAGGCTTTACGAGGAGAGATGACATCACTTCCTCTGCTTCTGTTTACAGTTTCAGAAGCAGAGGAAGCTTCTTATTTTTCATCAGGAGTGATCGTGAGGGAGAGGCCATGAATCAGTGGCCTCCCCCTCAGGATGAATCTCTTGGGCACCACGATGCCAACCGCCTCGGGAGGGGAGTAACGTACGGGTATGCCCTGCCCATGCCATTCTTCCGACGTATATCGGCGTGAGACGGTCGGCAACTGGTTAAAGTTTATGGGACACGAACATGACAAATCAAAAGTGCTCATTTTAAAGGCTTATATGCAAGTTATTGTCATAAAAAGTGTTTAGGGACCTGGGTCCTGCCCCAGGGGACATGTATCAATGCAATTTTTTTTATAAACTGACGTTTTTTGGGAGCAGTGATTGTTTTAATGCATAAAGTGAAACAATAAAAATGAAAATATCATGCCTGGGGGGAGTGTCTACAGTATGCCTGTAAAGCGGTGCATTTTTCCCATGTTTAAAACAGTACCGCAGCAAAACTACGTTTCTAAAGGTAAAATTGTCATTTAAAACTGATCGCGGCTGTAATGTATGGTCAGGTCTTGGCAATATAGATAAAACTCATTGAAAAAAAGGCATGGGGTCCCCCCAGTCCATTACCAGGCTCTTTGGGTCTGATATGGAAATTGAGGGGAACCCTGCACCAGATTTTTTTAAAAAATGGCGTAGGGGTCCCCCCCAAAATCCAAACCAAACCTTTATCCGAACACGCAACCTGACAGGCCACAGGAAAACTGTACCAGGCCACATGCCCTCAACATGGGCAGGGTGCTTTGGGGGCCCCCATGTTGATGGGGACAAGGGCCTCATCACCACAACCCTTGCCCAGTGGTTGTGGGGGTATGCGGGCGGGGGGCTTATTGGAATCTGGAAGCCCCCTTTAACAGGGGGACCCCCAGATCCAGCTCCTCTATGTGAATTGGTAACGGGGTACATTGTACCCCTTCCAATTCACAAAAAAGTGTCAAAAATGGCAAAAAATTTAAGAGACAGCTTGAGACAAGTCCTTTATTAAAAAATTTTCTAATAAAAATGTCCCGGAAAAAATCTGCAATCGTTCCGCCTCCATGGGAGGCTCCCGCCGAATGACGTTTCTTCTGGGTGACAGTTCTTATATAGCTGAGGGCGGAGCCACCCGGTGATGTAAACTGGTGACCCCACCCCGTCTGACGCCATGGGGCTTCCCTGTGGCTTCCCTGTGGCGTCAGAGGGGGCGGGGTCACCCGATTACTTCACCGGGTGGCCCCGCCCTCAGCTATATAAGAACTGTCACCCAGAAGAAGCGTCAGTTGGTGGAGCCTCCCATGGAGGCGGAACGGTTGCCCCTTTTTTTTCTTTTTCTTTTTCGGTCCGTTGGGTTTTTATTTTTTAATAAAGGAATTGTCCCAAGCTGTCTCTTGTCTTTTTTACCATTTTTGACACTTTTTTGTGAAATGGTAGGGGTACCGTTACCAATTCACATAGGGGGCTGGGATCTGGGGGTCCCCTTGTTAAAGGGGGCTTCCAGATTCCGAAAAGCCCCCCGCCCGCATAACCCCACAACTACTGGGCAAGGGTTGTGGGGATGAGGCCCTTGTCCCCATCAACATGGGAACAAGGTGCTTTCAGGGGCTATCCCAAAGCACCCTCCCTATATTGAAGGCATGTGGCCTGGTACGGTTCAGGAGGGGGGGCGCTCTCTTTGGTTCAGGGTTCCCCTTAATATTCATACCAGACCCAAAGGGCCTGGTAATGGACTGAGGGAGCAACCCATGCTCTTTTTTTCATGAGTTTTATCTATATTGCCGAGACCCGACAATTCATTACAGCCGCGATCAGTTTTAAATTACATTTCTAAAGGAATTTTTCCTTTGGAAATGTAATTTTGCTGCGGTACTGTTCTAAACACAGGAAAAATGTGCCACTTTACAGGCATGCTATAGACACCCCCCCAGGCACGATATTTAAAGGAATATTTCATTTTATTGTTTCACTTTAAGCATTAAAGAAATCACTGCTCTCAAAAAAATGGGCGTTTAAATAAAAAAAATTTGCATTGATGCATGTCCCCTGGGGCAGGACCCGGGTCCCCAAACACTTTTTTTTCTTCAACTTTAAGATTTTTATTAAACATTTTTTGTACAAATACAAATAAAGCAGGCGTACAATGATGTTAATATTTTCAATAGAGAAATAGTGTAAGCACATCTGAGTAGATTAGGTTCTTGAGATAAAACAAAGAAGAACAACTGTGGAGTCTTTAATCTGAGTTGTAGTGCCTGGAGAATTCGGCTAGGAAAATAAAATTAGCATTAGGAGCCTGTCACCCCTAATCTGAGTTGTAGTGCCTGGAGAATTCGGCTAGGAAGATAAAATTAGCATTAGGAGCTTGTCACCCCTATCGTGAACACACTGTGAGCAGGCTATATGTATGCCTTTCCAGGACTGGTGAATGCGACCCAGTATATGGTCGCCTCGTATTGGTCACAAATTGATAACAACAATAGTACTTGAACCCAAAGCTATTGATAATAATGCCAACATCGATTAGAGTGTAGTAGTTGTATCAGCTTTGTATAAACATTAATTGTTTAAACAAACCAAATTAAACATATAACCAAACATAACGATTCAGTATTGATACAATTTAATTTCCTACACTGGATGTAATGCAACACCAATAGAAGCAGTCTATTTCCAATTATTAATTAATTTTAGGTTCATCAACGCAAGACGTTATTGTGCTTTGATAGCCAGATATCCCAGAATTTATGGTAGGTATGTGCTCGACCTTCCTTGTATGCCAGCATACTTTCCATGAGGCTTTGTGAATTCACCCTAGCAATAACTTCCTTTATATCTGGGGGGGTAGTAGATTCTCGATTTCGCTGCTATGGAAATACGAGCTGCAAATAGTATATGTACCACCACTTTTCTGTGTGCATATAGGAAGGAGTCTATCCCCAGGCACAGTAGAGCTAATTCTGGAGAGGGAGTACATTGGAAATTAGTTGTGTCTGAGATTAGAGAGAATACGTCTGTCCAATATTTTTTCAGAACTTTACAGTGCCACATGACGTGTAAGAGGTTTCTGTTATTATGACAATTCCTCCAGCATAGTGGGGATAAAGAGGAGTTCATAGTGTGTAGATGCATGGGAGTGATGTACCATTTATGAAGAATTTTATGGGAGTTGTCCCAGTGGTCTACACACACTGAAGATGTATTATTGTATTTAATAGCTGTGAGCCATTGTGGCAGTGTAAAGGACTTTTGCAGTTCTATTTCCCACTTATTCATAGTTGGAAGCTTGGTTAGGGTAGTGTGGAGGTTGCAGTATCTATAGCACAGCGATATACCCTTAGCAGTAGGTTTGTGCTTGTTCATTAGGAAATTCCATATAATTAGAGGAATTTTCGTGGTAGTTGTTGGGTATTTTTTATTATATTGTTTGATTTGCTGAATCATAAAGGTATCCGCTGCTGTAGGGTTCACTAGATCTGCAGTGTCGTAGTGGATGCCCTTTTGTTTCCAGTGATGGGTTGAAAAATTTGGTATGAGGTATGCATAGGCTGTAAGAGGTATATTCAGTGTGTGGGATGGTTCATCTGTAAAATTATTTTTAGTCAGGAGGGACCAAGCCTCGAGTGATGCTTGTACCATTGGGTAGTCCGGTATTGCGGGTTTATGATGAATGGTGGATGCCATAAGTAGCGCTGTTAGATCATGACCTGGTGTGATGTGTTGTTCCATAGGTTGTCCTCTTGGCAGGAGAACCAAAACTTCAGTTGGTCCAATAAGGAAGGTTAATGGTAGACATAAGCATTTGGTAATCCCCCTCCTCCTATTGTTCTCTGTTTATATAAAGTCGTCAATGCAATTCTGGGTTTTTTGTGTTGCCAGATAAATTTGTTCAAGAGCGACGCCAAGTCAGAGAAAAATTTTCGTGGAATTGGGATCGGGATGGTCCTGAAGAGGTAGAGTAGTTTGGGTAGTATTTGCATTTTATATGCAGCTATACGTCCAACCCAGGTTAGGTGAAATTTAGAGATTTGGGAGAATTCCGTCTGTATGTGTGCTAGAAGGGGAGGGAAGTTGGTAGTGTATAATTTAGATATAGGGTGAGTCAATTGGATACCTAGATAGGTGATAGAGGGTGAGTCCCAATTGCAGGGGAATATTTCTTTAAGTTTGTCTTTACTTTTCTCAGTTATATTAAGAGGTAGGGCATAGCATATGGAAGTGTTCAGTTTGTAATATGTTATTTCCCCAAAGTTATGTAAGAGTTCCGCGGCTCTGGGTAGGGAGTTCTCAGGGTTGGTCAGGGTTGGTCAGGGTAAGGATTATATCATCTGCAAAGAGCCCTATTTTGTGATCTTTAAGACCTACCTGGAGTCCTTTAATGTCATCAGTATTTCTAATAAGTTCTGCTAAGGGTTCTATGGCTAGGGAGAATACTATAGGGGATAGGGGGCATCCTTGACGGGTACCATTGGTAAGGTTGAAAGAGTCAGAAAGTATTCCTGATGCATATACTCTGGCGGAGGGGTTTGAGTAAAGTGACATTATGGCTGAGTGTAAGAATCCGTTTAGTCCAAATTTGGAGAGCGTTTGAGATAGGTATGTCCAGTGGACTCTATCAAACGCTTTTTCTGCGTCTAGGGTTACGAATATACTGGGTTTACGTGTAATTTCTGCGTATCTCATTAAGTTAATCATTCTTCTAGTACTGTCCGGGGCCTGCCTTCCTTTGACAAATCCCACCTGCTCTAGTCCTATAAGGGTGGGGGTTATATTCAATAATCTGTTTGCTAAAACTTTGGTAAAGATTTTTAAATCAGAATTTAGTAATGAGATGGGTCTGTGATTATGTGGTAAGGAGGGGTCTTTTTCTGGTTTTGGTATATTCACTATAATAGCTTGAAGCATTTCACTGGGAAATGTACCAGTATTTGCAGCTACGTTGAAGAGGTCTACCAGTTTGGGGGTGAGTGTTGATGAGAACGCTTGATAGTATTTGGCTGAAAGGCCATCTGCTCCAGGAGTTTTATGTTTAGGTAAACATTTAATCACTTCATGTACTTCAGCTGCAGTAAAAGGTTTGTTTATTAGTTGTAGTGAATTTGTGTCTATGGAGGGGAGGTCAATATTTCTGAGGAACTCATTAATTTCAGTCTCAGTGGGTTGGTGAATATTCTTATCTAGTTTAAGATTATATAAAGATTCATAATAATCTTTGAAGGTATTGGCAATATCTTTAGGATTGTAATATGATTGATTATTATTGTGGTGTTTAATCACCGAGATGTTTGTGCGGTTGTGCCTCTTCTTTAGTTGAGAGGCTAGTAGTTTCCCTGCCCTATTGTTCTGGGAATAATATGAAAGTTTGAGCCTTTTAAAGTAGAGGTCATAGTCAGTTTTCAATGTTTGTTTTAGTTCTCCCCGACAGGAGTTAAGTTGCTGTAATAGGGAGTGATCATTGTGTTTTTTGTGTTTATTCTCTAGGTCAGCGATTCGTTCATGAAGTCTCGATATAAGCTGCGTTTTTTTCTTTTTTTCCCTGGCTGCTATTTGAATCAGTAAGCCTCTAGAGAAGGCTTTGTGGGCGCACCAAACTGTAGTCGGGTGAATTCCCGGTTGCTCATTAAATGTAAAATATTCTTCAAGTTGTTTATTGACTTCTTTTTGAATGTGGGGTTGGGAGAGGAGGTAAGTGTTATTACGCCATAGAGGTGTAAAATTAGTCTTGGCGGTGTCTAGTAATTCGATCGTAATGAGGGCGTGGTCGGACCAGGTAATATTGTGGATTTCTGCCTTTGTCATCTTCTGTAGTGTGTATTTGTCTGTGAGCAAGAAATCTATCCTGGAATAATTTCTATGGTTTGGTGAAAAATACAGTAGGTGACCGCTAGGGATGAGCTTCGAGTTCGAGTCGAACTCATGTTCGACTCGAACATTGGCTGTTCGCAAGTTCACCGAACAGCGAACAATTTGGGGTGTTCGCGGCAAATTCGAATGCCGCGGAACACCCTTTAAAAGTCTATGGGAGAAATCAAAAGTGCTAATTTTAAAGGCTAATATGCAAGTTATTGTCATAAAAAGTGTTTGGGGACCTGGGTCCTGCCCCAGGGGACATGGATCAATGCAAAAAAAAGTTTTAAAAACGGCCGTCTTTTCAGGAGCAGTGATTTTAATAATGCTTAAAGTCAATCAATAAAAGTGTAATATCCCTTTAAATTTCGTACCTGGGGGGTGTCTATAGTATGCCTGTAAAGGGGCGCATGTTTCCTGTGTTTAGAACAGTCTGACAGCAAAATGACATTTTGAAGGAAAAAACTCATTTAAAACTACCCGCGGCTATTGCATTGCCGACAATACACATAGAAGTTCATTGATAAAAACGGCATGGGAATTCCCCAAAGGGGAACCCCGAACCTAAATTAAAAAAAAAAAATGACGTGGGGGTCCCCCTAAATTCCATACCAGGCCCTTCAGGTCTGGTATGGATATTAAGGGGAACCCCGGCCAAAATTTTAAAAAAAAAATGACGTGGGGTTCCCCCTAAATTCCATACCAGACCCTTCAGGTCTGGTATGGATTTTAAGGGGAACCCCGCGCCAAAAAAAAAAACAAAAAACGGCGTGGGGTCCCCCCAAAAATCCATACCAGACCCTTATCCGAGCACGCAACCTGGCAGGCCGCAGGAAAAGAGGGGGGGACGAGAGTGCGGCCCCCCTCCCTCCTGAACCGTACCAGGCCACATGCCCTCAACATTGGGAGGGTGCTTTGGGGTAGCCCCCCAAAACACCTTGTCCCCATGTTGATGAGGACAAGGGCCTCATCCCCACAACCCTGGCCGGTGGTTGTGGGGGTCTGCGGGCGGGGGGCTTATCGGAATCTGGAAGCCCCCTTTAACAAGGTGACCCCCAGATCCTGCCCCCCCCCCCTGTGTGAAATGGTAAGGGGGTACATAAGTACCCCTACCATTTCACGAAAAAAGTGTCAAAAATGTTAAAAATGACAAGAGACAGTTTTTGACAATTCCTTTATTTAAATGCTTCTTCTATCTTCCTTCATCCTTTGGTTCTTCTGGCTCTTCTGGCTCTTCTGGCTCTTCTGGTTCTTCCTCCGGCGTTCTCGTCCAGCATCTCCTCTGCGGCGTCTTCTATCTTCTTCTCCTCGGGCCGCTCCGCACCCATGGCATGGGGGGGAGGCTCCCGCTCTTCTCTTCTTCTCTTCTTCTTTTCTTCTCTTCTTCTCTTCTTCATTTTCTTCTCCGGGCCGCTCCGCAATCCATGCTGGCATGGAGGGAGGCTCCCGCTGTGTGACGGCGCTCCTCGTCTGACAGTTCTTAAATAATGGGGGGGCGGGGCCACCCGGTGACCCCGCCCCCCTCTGACGCACGGTGACTTGACGGGACTTCCCTGTGACGTCACGGGGAATGCCACAGGGAAGTCCCGTCAAGTCACCGTGCGTCAGAGGGGGGCGGGGTCACCGGGTGGCCCCGCCCCCCCGTTATTTAAGAACTGTCAGACGAGGAGCGCCGTCACACAGCGGGAGCCTCCCTCCATGCCAGCATGGATTGCGGAGCGGCCCAGAGAAGAAAATGAAGAAGAGAAGAAGAGAAGAAGAGAAGAAAAGAAGAAAAGAAGAAGAGAAGAAGAGAAGAAGAGAAGAGCGGGAGCCTCCCCCCCATGCCATGGGTGCGGAGCGGCCCGAGGAGAAGAAGACAGAAGACGCCGCGGAGGAGATGCTGGACGAGAACGCCGGAGGAAGAACCAGAAGAACCAGAAGATGAAGGAAGATAGAAGAAAGAAGAAGCATTTAAATAAAGGAATTGTCAAAAACTGTCTCTTGTCATTTTTAACATTTTTGACACTTTTTTCGTGAAATGGTAGGGGTACTTATGTACCCCCTTACCATTTCACACAGGGGGGGGGGCCGGGATCTGGGGGTCACCTTGTTAAAGGGGGCTTCCAGATTCCGATAAGCCCCCCGCCCGCAGACCCCCACAACCACCGGCCAGGGTTGTGGGGATGAGGCCCTTGTCCTCATCAACATGGGGACAAGGTGTTTTGGGGGGCTACCCCAAAGCACCCTCCCAATGTTGAGGGCATGTGGCCTGGTACGGTTCAGGAGGGAGGGGGGGCCGCACTCTCGTCCCCCCCTCTTTTCCTGCGGCCTGCCAGGTTGCGTGCTCGGATAAGGGTCTGGTATGGATTTTTGGGGGGACGCCACGCCGTTTTTTTTTTTTTTTTTGGCACGGGGTTCCCCTTAAAATCCATACCAGACCTGAAGGGTCTGGTATGGAATTTAGGGGGGACCCCACGTCATTTTTTTTTTTTAATTTTGGCCGGGGTTCCCCTTAATATCCATACCAGACCTGAAGGGCCTGGTATGGAATTTAGGAGGACTCCCACGTCATTTTTTTTTTTTAATTTTGGTTCGGGGTTCCCCTTTGGGGAATTCCCATGCCGTTTTTATCAATGAACTTCTATGTGTATTGTCGGCAATGCAATAGCCGCGGGTAGTTTTAAATGAGTTTTTTCCTTCAAAATGTCATTTTGCTGTCAGACTGTTCTAAACACAGGAAACATGCGCCCCTTTACAGGCATACTATAGACACCCCCCAGGTACGAAATTTAAAGGGATATTACACTTTTATTGTTTGACTTTAAGCATTATTAAAATCACTGCTCCTGAAAAAACGGCCGTTTTTAAAACTTTTTTTTGCATTGATCCATGTCCCCTGGGGCAGGACCCAGGTCCCCAAACACTTTTTATGACAATAACTTGCATATAAGCCTTTAAAATTAGCACTTTTGATTATTCATGTTCGTGTCCCATAGACTTTAACGGTGTTCGCATGTTCGAACGAACTTTTTTCCTGTTCGCATGTTCTGGTGTGAACCGAACAGGGGGGTGTTCGGCTCACCCCTAGTGACCGCGATATTGTGTCAATCTCGCCGCACTTCTCGGCGAGATTTGACACCTACGAGCCCCGTCGCAGGAGCCAGCGCCGAGATGGCTCACTCATCGGGAAAAGAAAACTTTGTTTTCCTTCCGCGATGAGTGACAGGCAGTGCTGACAGCTGTCTGGTATGAATCCTGAGGGGGAACACCGCGCCAAATTTTAAATTAAAAAACCGGCGTGGGTTCCCCCCTCTGGGGCATACCAGGCCCTTAGGTCTGGTATGGATTGTAAGGGGAACCCCCTATGCCGAAGGATCGGCGTGGAGGTCCCCCCCAAACCAATACCAGACCCTTATCCGAGCATGCAGCCCGGCCAGCCAGGAAGAGGGGTGAGGACGAGCGAGCGCCCCCCCTCCTGAGCCGTACCAGGCCGCATGCCCTCAACATGGGGGGTGGGTGCCTTGGGGGAGGGGGGCGCCCTGCGGGCCCCCCACCCCAAAGCACCTTGTCCCCATGTTGATGAGGACAAGGACCTCTTCCCGACAACCCTGGCCGTTGGTTGTCGGGGTCTGCGGGCGGGGGCTTATCGGAATCCGGGAGCCCCCCTTAATAAGGGGGCCCCCAGATCCCGGCCCCCCACCCTGTGTGAATGAGTTTGGGGTACATGGTACCCCTACCCATTCACCTAGGGAAAAGTGTCAGTATAAAAAAAACACAGTACACAGGTTTTAAGAGTAATTTATTAGTCAGCTCCGGGGTCTTCTTCCAACTTCGGGGGGTCTCCTTCCGACTTCTCCCGGTGTTCGGCCTCTTCTCCCGGTGTTCGGCCTCTTCTCCCGGGCCCCGCCGCTATCTTCTTCCAGCTCTATTGCCAGCGAGGGGCCCGGTCTGCCGCCGCTGTCTCGCCGCTTCTTCTCTTCTTTTCTTCTTCCCCGATGTTGACACGACGCTCTCTCCGGCTCGAATGCTGTGTGCGAGCTGCGGAGCCATTTATATAGGTGGTAACCCCGCCCCCTTACGACGTCATGGTCCCAGCATGCGCAGGGACTCTGGCGTCATAAGGGGGTGTGACCCCAGATTCCCTGCGCATGCTGGGACCATGACGTCGTAAGGGGGCGGGGTTACCGCCTATATAAATGGCTCCGCAGCTCGCACACAGCATTCGAGCCGGAGAGAGCGTCGTGTCAACATCGGGGAAGAAGAAAAGAAGAGAAGAAGCGGCGAGACAGCGGCGGCAAGACAGCGGCAGCAGACCGGGCCCCTCGCTGGCAATAGAGCTGGAAGAAGATAGCGGCGGGGCCCGGGAGAAGAGGCCGAACACCGGGAGAAGAGGCCGAACACCGGGAGAAGTCGGAAGGAGACCCCCCGAAGTTGGAAGAAGATCCCGGAGCTGACTAATAAATTACTCTTAAAACCTGTGTACTGTGTTTTTTTTATATTGACACTTTTCCCTAGGTGAATGGGTAGGGGTACCATGTACCCCAAACTCATTCACACAGGGTGGGGGGCCGGGATCTGAGGGCCCCCTTATTAAGGGGGGCTCCCGGATTCCGATAAGCCCCTCGCCCGCAGACCCCAACGGCCAGGGTTGTCGGAAAGAGGCCCTTGTCCTCATCAACATGGGGACAAGGTGCTTTGGGGTGGGGGGCCCGCAGGGCGCCCCCCTCCCCCGAGGCACCCACCCCCCCATGATGAGGGCATGCGGCCTGGTACGGCTCAGGAGGGGGGGCGCTCGCTCGTCCCCACCCCCTTTCCTGGCCGGGCTGCGTGCTCGGATAAGGGTCTGGTATGGACTTGGGGGGGACCCCCACGCCGATTTTTCGGCATAGGGGGTTCCCCTTACAATCCATGCCAGACCTAAGGGCCTGGTATGCCCTCGAGGGGGGAACCCACGCCGTTTTTTTCATTTAAAATTTGGCGCGGTGTTCCCGCCTCAGGATTCATACCAGACAGCTGTCAGCACTGCCTGTCACTCATCGCGGAAGGAAAACAAAGTTTTCTTTTCCCGATGAGCGAGCCAGCGCGACATTCACAGTACCCTGTCGCCGAGAACCAGCGCGATGGTATCGCGCTGGAAACACAATCTCGCGGTCAGGTACTGTAAGTGTAATCCCACTCTGTGGTGCGGAGACATCGCCAAGGATCGTATAACTCTTCTTCTAGGCAATAGTTACCCAGGGATGGTATGCATCTCCGCCCTACAGAGGAGGAGTCTAGTACAAAATTAAGTTAAAATCTCCACTTATCAACAGGTTACCCTTTTTCAGCCTTTTAGCTTTTTGTAGAGTTTGACAGAGAAATTTCATTGTTTTCTTGTTGGGGGCATAAAGATTGTTATTGATTTCAGCAATTAAGATAATATACCTACCATGACTATCTAGCTGTTTATCTATTAATTTAAAGGTAACAGAGTCCTTAATGGCTATAAGGACACCATTATGTTTACCAGAGTCATTTGCTGTGAAGACATATGAAAATTTGTTGTGGGAGCATCGAGGGGGGTTCTGATCCAAGAAATGTGTTTCTTGCACACAAAGAATGTCACAGTTCTTTTCCAAGGCCGTCTTCCATAGCGTACGACGTTTAAATGGGCTGTTGAGACCTCTTGCGTTGATGGACATCACTTTAATTGTTAACTTCAATGGTGCTCTGGCGACATCTAGTGGTGCATGGAGGTATTTGATGTGATCTATGAATTGATTCC
Organism: Aquarana catesbeiana; assembly: GCF_042186555.1. NCBI lineage: Eukaryota > Metazoa > Chordata > Amphibia > Anura > Ranidae > Aquarana > Aquarana catesbeiana. Next base: position 200,863,915 of record NC_133328.1, on the reverse strand, counting down.
TAGTGCAGTGGAATGGGCTAGTACATTTATGTGAATTGTTCACAAGAATGTAGGAGTGACTAACAAAAAAAAAACGAAAAACAGAAAAAAGGAATACAAAACAGTCAACTTCAATTGGATGGATTTGGGAATATCCGAAAAACAATAGTGGGGTAAAATCATGAAGATAATTTCCAGTGCAGCCGAACTTCAGGCGACTTGTAAGGCAGAATATATATGCGTGTTCTCAATTGGTGAACCAAGGGGAAATTCTTTTGAAATTTTTCCAGGTAGTGGGCCTCTATTGATGATCACGGTGGTGATTAGCCGTCACGGTGCCCTTTAGTGTTGCGGTATGAATTAGAGCCTGATCTGGAAATTGCAGGATCCGAGGATTCCGGGTAGGCTTCATGGGGAAGGATTCCCCATTTGCGCATTAGTTTCAAGCCCTTTTCCAGGGATGAAATGGTATACCATTCGTTATCTTTTTCCAGCATGAGCTTAGTGGGGAAGCCCCTTCTGTAAAGTTTTTTTTTTTTTCAAAGATTTTTTATTTATGAAGAAAAAGCATTGACAGAAAATCATACAGACATTAAGATTCATACCGTTAAGTGTGTTTAACAGTGTAAATTTCTATTATGAGGTTATAAAATACCATCTGTATACAACCTTATCTTTAAGAAAAAAAAAAATTGCACTAACAGTCTCAATTCCTTGAATGAATATAGCAGACTAAAAAATGATATATAATACTGTTTCGTGTATGAATGTGACTATAGTGATGTCTTTGGTCAGGTCTGTGAGGGTCGGTTGTGTTCTTATAGGTAGATCAAGACAAGGTCTGTTCTCTACCAACGCACCCCTAATGGGACCACACTGTGCAAGGGAGAAGACCTGAATGTTTCTCTGAGTGATCGTACAAAAATGATCTACCAATTTATGTGTAATTATCCCTCCATGGCAAGAATGTGAATCAATTCATTTTAGGTCTTTATAAGTGTAAGACATCATATGAAAAGGTTGATATTTTGCATGTGAAAGAGCATATGTTGAATGTATTGAGTTTGCCCCTGTGTAACAAGTTAGGTGAATTTCGGATCTCATAGTAGTGAGTCTTGGATGTGTGCGTGTATGTAAATCCTGTAGGGAGAAGGGGATAGTCAGAGTTAGTTGAGGCATCTAAAGAGGTACATAGATATATATGTATATGGTGGATACGGTGAACAATTGTATGCTGGAGAAGGGGTAGATGTGGGTGGATAGGGTCAGTTTTGTCGTTGTCAGCTTAAGTTATGGATTGTGGAGAAGTTCTTGAAATTTAGGGGAAGTACGGAAGTGTATCCAACAGGCCCAAGTATTTCGGTATTTGGTTGGATAATCTTTGGCTTGATGAATTAAATCTTCCATCTCTGATATTTTCTCAGTGCATTTGAACCAGTCAACCAGTGTAGGTGATTTGGTGTTCCTCCAGTACAGAGGTATGCATTGTTTAGCTGCATTTATTAGATGAAGTACAAGGGATTTCTTACACGTGGATTGTGGAAGCGATGTGTGATGTAGTAGGTATTGGGCCGGTGTAAAGTCCACAGTATAAGTTGTGATGTGTTGTATTGTAGCATGAATTTTTTCCCAAAATAATTTTATGTGTGGGCAGTCCCACCAAATATGAAGAAGAGAACCTACATCAGAATTACACCTCCAGCACGAAGATGATACCAATGGGTGATACATGTGAATTTTTTCAGGAGTTCTGTACCATCTTGAGTATATTTTATAGCAGTTTTCTTGTGCTGAGACATTGATGGATCCCTTATGAATATTTTCATAAATGGAATTCCAATCCTCTGCAGGTATTTCCAACTGGAGTTCCCTTTCCCATTTCTGGTTTATTGGGTTGCTTTTAAGGTCTTGATCGGTAAATAGGAGTGAATAAATCTCTGAAATGAGATGTCTTTGCGCAGTCGTTGTAGTGCATAGTGCTTCGAAAGGATTTTGGTCTCTTGACCATTGTGCGCTCGTTCCTGCACTGTTGAGAAAATGTCTAAGTTGAAGGAATTTATAAAAGGGGATGTGGTATTCTGGGAGTTGAGAGACCAAAGCATTAACATCTGTAATGGCTGAACCCATCCCTACTGTCCAATGACAGAACATTATTGGTGATTATTGTCACCACTATTGTAAACATTGCAGCCTGAAGATACTGCTTGCAAACGCTCCAGCCATTCTACAAAATATGTCACTATTGTCTTTGAAATAATACACTTCAACTTTTAATTTAAGGAAAAAAGCTGCCTCATCTCTACCCCTTACATTGGAGCCTATCCAGGGTACTTACATACTGCCCAGCCACTGTAAAAAATGTGTGTAATACAATTATGTTAAAAATGAGGCAAAAGTCTTGAGGACTAAGTTTTCAATGAATGGTTCTGAAAAGATGTGGTTGAAGTAGGAAAACAAGTTAAGGAAAGTAATAGGGATGAATCGTTATACACAAGAGATCTGAGAAAGCTTGATAAACCATACAGTATACAATACACCAATACCTCTGAAATAATATATGTGTAAAAGATATTGCCACTTTTAGAGTAAATATGAAAAGACAGTGTCAGGATATCTGCTCGGCGTGCCTGGTCAGATGGCATTATGTTACCTGAGTTTGCCATAAAAGGGAAATGGTGCAGCAGATTTTGACCTCTTAAGCAGCCAAAAGTGCTTATTTTAAAGGCTTATTTGCAAGTTATTGTCATAATAAGTGTTTGGGAACCTGGGTCCTGCCCCAGGGGACATGTATCAATGCAAAAAAAAGTTTTATAAACGGCCCTTTTTCGGGAGCAGTGATTTTAATAATGCTTAAAGTGAAACAATAAAAGTGAAATATTCCTTTAAATTTCGTACCTGGTTGGTGCCTATAGTATGCCTGTAAAGTGGCACATTTTTCCCGTGTTTAGAACAGTCCCTGCACAAAATGACATTTCTAAAGGAAAAAAAGTCATTTAAAAGTACTCGCAGCTATAATGAATTGTCGGTCCCGGCAATACAGATAAAAGTCATTGAAAAAAACGGCATGGGATCCCCCCAGTCCAGACCTCTGGGTCTGGTATGAATATTAAGGGGAACCCTGAACCAAAATTGAAAAAAAAATTTGTGTAGGGGTCCCCCCAAATTCCATACCAGGCCCTTCAGGTATGGTTTGGATATTAAGGGGATCCCTGCGCCAATTTAAAAAAAAAAATGGCGTAGGGGTCCCCCTCAAAATCCTTACCAGACCCTTCAGGCCCTGTATGGATTTTAAGGGGAACCCCGCACCAAAATAAAAAAAAAAATGGCGTGGGGAATCGGTATCTGGAAGCCCCCTTTAACAAGGGGATCCACAGATCCAAGCCCCCCTGTTTGAAATGGTAACGGGTACATTGTACCCATACCATTTCACAAAAAAAGTGTCAAAATGTTAAAAAAACCCACAAGACACACTTTGGGACAAGTCCTTTATTAAAAAATAAAAAAATAAAAATGTCCCATGAAGTCCATTCATCTTCTTCTCTCGCTCCGCCGACGGACTGAAAAAAAAAAAAAAATGAAGCCGCAACCGACCCGCCTCCATGGGAGGCTCCCGCCTTATGACCTGTCTTCGCTTTGACAGTTCTTATATAACTGAGGGTGGGGCCACACGGTGACGTACCCGGGTGACCCCGCCCCCCTCTGACGCGCGGGGACTTCCCAAAGGCTTTCCCATGGCATCAGAGGGGGACAGGGCCACCTGTTTACATAACTGGCTTTACATAACCGGGTGGCCCCACCCCCTCTGATGCCACAGGGAAGCCATTGGGAAGTCCCCATGCGTCAGAGGGGGGTGGGGTCACCCGGGTACATCACTGTGTTTGTTATACGTACAACTAGGCCACCTTTGTGCAGGATGTTGCTTAGCTAACAGATGCAGCTTAAGACTGGGTTCACACTAGTGTGAATTAGATGTTGGTTTCCCCGCATCCAATTCACATGTCAGGAGATTGTGACTGGCTTTTTATGGAGCTGGTTCATACATCTCCAGAGCGGTTCTGGTGCGAATTGCACAGGAGTCCTGTGTGTCTTCTGGTCTGTTTCAGGTCCAAATTAAGCCAAAAATTTGTGCTGAAATGGTGAATGGGGACGCACTGGACCCTTGCTGTGAGGTGATCCGTGTTGCGGTGTAAACCCAGCCTTAGTGAATACTACAAATACAATAAAGTTTCTCCCAAGTGCTTTAATGCAGCAAAAAAAGTCAAACAAATGTGCCAAGACATGAACAATTTTTCTTGATACAAATATTAAAATTTAAAAACACATACTGTTTAAAAGATGAGCTCTGGTATATATGACCTCAACTACAATGAATGATGTCCGTAAACAATGGCAGGTAACAAACTTTGTATAGAAATTTCCAAAACATTATTCAGAAATAATGTCTTTTGGGGTCTTTATTCAAAAAGACCCCAATGCGTTTCAATTGCAATAATAAAAATCTTCTTCAGGGCCATGGGAACATCTGTATTGAAAACATATAATATTAGAATGTTTGCATAGTCACAGTGTGTCATACTTATGGTATTATTAGTTATTCGCTAAGTGTCATACCTTAAGGGTGGGGGGGACTAAGCACCAACCAGAGCAAACCAATATTAAAATTCAGAAATGTTATCTGGCACAGGAGGGGCAGAACAACCCACTAGCTGTCCAGAAGAGACCACGCACATGGTGCTGAAATGGTGCAGGAGACAATGGTGTATCTATAATAGATCATGAATAATTATCCAAATGTACATAAAAAAGGTAAAAAAAAGAGGAAAGAAACAAAAGAAAGTGATCATGTAGATGAGGTGCCCATAGGCAGTCCACGCTTACCAAGCCTAGGAGGGTCTACCCGAAGAAGTGGTGATAAATTATTAAAGTATATATGGAACTAGCATCATATCCGCAAGATATGTGTATAAAAATATGAATGTTGGAACATCTATGTAACTATGTGAATGGAAGCATGTATTAGTAAGCAATGCCAAGATCTAAATCTAAAATGAGTTCCACTTTAAAATTACCATAGGGTATGATATGAAACTTGCAACAAATGTCTCACAAGGGGATAGCGGTGTTAGCAGTCCTAGTCTGAAGGTATTAAGCTGCTGCTTTCAAGGTATCACACCTGTACCAAAGATATTAAAAGCTGCTTCCAAGATGTTAAATCAGTTTTCTCAGGGCAGGAATCTCTCCTCTGAAAGTGGTGTGTAAATCGGACATAGAAATAACAAATGTATCAAAATGAATGGGGAGCATAATCAAAGAAACAATCTCAAAGTATAAGGTCTCTATTAAAATGTGAGAAGCCAATTGCTGCTTACAAGGACTTCCGGCAACCTCATGAACAAAAAGTATCAAAGCTCCAGATTTATCAGCACAGCAATAGAGACACAAAGACAAATGGATCCATATATACCCCATCTTGATAAATGAACCCTATTGCTGCAAGTTCTTTTGTGACGGCCCCAACCCAGGTGAGAGAATTCTTTGGCCTGTACAGAGGAGGGAGAAGAGTCTGATGAAGGATAATTTATATATTTTTTAATTTGTAGATTTTTTTTACATTTTTGTAAAGGTAGTCCATGGAATATTATTCCATTTGTAAGCCCTCCCTTCATTAAGGTTGTCTTATGCCAAAATTTCTCTCTCTGTTAAGAAGAATGTTTTTATTAAATACGGCTAAATCATCTCTTCATTTTTTATCAAGTTCTGTATACAAAGAGTGATTTTTAGGTAAGCCTGTTCTATTTTGTCAATATCTGTTTCTGACTTGGAAATTTGTTTATTGTACTCCTTAGTGAGAACACTGCTGAACGTTGTCCTCCCATTCTTTCTTAGACTCATCATCGATTTGTTCCAAATTCGGAAAATGTTGTATTCTTAACCCAAAATGGTTAATCTTTTCTTTCACGTATCTATCAAACGATTTGGTATGGCGTAATATAGCTGACTTTTTTTCCAATGTTTTATAGAGTTTGTAAAAGAGGGAGGAAGTTTCTGTTTCTGTCTGTTCATTCTGCTCAAAGTCAGTCTCATAGCCTGACATCAAATTGGTCCATTGTTGGCCTTGAAAATCACTCATAGAGTCCAATCAACTCAGTTTGTAAAAACAACAATAGTGAATTTGAATTAACCTAAACTATCATTCTTAAATAGGGCTAAGCCGAAACTCCCCCCAGTTCGGTTCGCACCAGAACCTGCGAACGGACTGAAAGTTCGCGTGAACTTTAGAACCCCATTAAAGTCTATGGGACTTGAACGTTCAAAATCAAAAGTGCTCATTTTAAAGGCTAATATGCATGGTATTATCCTAAAAACCATTTGGGGACCCGGGTCCTGCCCCAGAGGACATGTATCAATGCAAAAAAAAGTTTTAAAAACTGTATTTTTTTCGGGAGCAGTGATTTTAATGATGCTTAAAGTGAAAAAAAAGTGAAATATTCCTTTAAATATCGTACCTGGGGGTGTCTATAGTATGCCTGTAAAGTGGCGCGTGTTTCCTGTGCTTAGAACAGTCCCTGCACAAAATGACATTTTTAAAGGAATAGAAGTCATTTAAAACTGCTTGCGGCTTTAATGTAATGTCGGGTCCCGGCAATATGGATGAAAATCAGTGAGACAAACAGCATGGGTACCCCCCCAGTCCATTACCAGGCCCTTTGGGTCTTGTATGGATATAAAGGGGAACCCCGCACCCAAGTTAAAAAAAGGAAAGGCGTGGGGCCCCCAGGCCCTATGTACTCTGAACAGCAGTATACAGGTGGTGCAAACAAGACAGGGACTGCAGGTTTGTTGTTAAGTAGAATCTGTTTGTAATTTTGAACTGGTACATTTTTAAAGTGTAGCTCTTGCCAAAAAAAATCAATTTTTAAGCTTTTTGGAAAACATAGGGAAGGGTTATCACCCCTGTAACATTTGTTTTGCTGTCTGAGCACCTCTTCAGAAGATTTCACCTCACTTTCTGTCCCAATGACAAATGTTTTTGAAAATTTGGGGTTTTTAGTGAAACAAGGATTGGTGATAAAGCATCAGTGGAGAGGAGACACGTTTTTCCCATATTAACTCTTACAGGAGAGAATTTCCCTTCCTAGGGGTAGATTTCATCTCACTTCCTGTTGTCTCCTTCCGTTTGCAAGTAGGAGTCATTTGTAAGTTGGATGTTTGAAAGTAGGGGCCTGCCCTATATACTCTGCAGACATTGGGGCCTTAGGTGTTGGTGTTGCCACAACACTGTAAGCCTTCAGAGTTACTTGTGGTGGGCGCAGGAACAGGACCTGCTGTGAAATATTAGATCAAGAATTGTAATTACATGCCATTGTTGAACAGGTCATCAACAAACAAAAGGGATTTCATGAACCGTGCTCTGCTTTAATTAGATATGAATATTAGCAGATGGGGATGATACCCTCACATCATCTGCATATAAATGAAGCTACCCACAAACACCCAGTTGCTCAATAGATCACAGGTGGGTGTGTTCCTCTGAATTAGAAAGCATATCAGAAAAAAGAGGAGGGGAGGAAAACAAATTCTTCAACAAGGAACCAACAGGGTAGCAAAAAATATATAATTTATTATAGAAAAATAATTCCACATATACACCAAACAAAAATCAAAAAATGACAATAAGTGAACCTAATACCACCATTACAGATAAAATAGACAACGTTGTCTAGGAACAAAAACACACACAGATGGCCACCACAAACAATTACATACAATTACATACAACTGGCTGGATAGACAAGAACCGTCTCATATATAGTATTGGGAATTAATATTGAAAGCCAAGAAGTAACTGTATGCAGTCGTGGATGATGAAAATCCGCTATGCACGCTGCCGGTGCCAGACCTAGAGTGTAACTGAAAATGTTAGCCACGGGGATTGCTGATGATAGCACTTGCAGATACGTACCCAGCCGTAGCTAAAAACATCCATCAGCAGTGGTATGAAAGATAATGCATGGGTACAAGGGGAAGTGTATGCCTGTATGGATGATGATGAGTAAACACAGCGTGTTGCTGGATCATGAAGCGGGAGCACTGATATTGCTATATCACAAAAGATATTAAGTGGATACAGTCTCACCAGTCCATGGACATCAATGTGTAGCAGGCATACAGGACACTCCGATCCTCAGATCTTCTCACATCTGTGCAAGACAACCAAATCCTCATCTAGTTAAGTGGGGGTAACTCATAGGTCTTTATGGCCGAATGCCAGTCAGGATAGTGAAAGTAGAAAGGAGGTATATAGCATGCCGCCTAGATGCGGTGTTACTCCTCAAACTCCTCAAGCACTTCCTGGTTCCGTGCGGCAAGGCCTCAGCGGCTTCAACAGCTCAGCGAATCGGAAACCCAGGGCTGATGGGTGGGTCCGTGTGCGTGTTACGCTGGGCGTGATGGCGTCATGCTGACGCGTTTCATCCAACAGGGATTTCTTCAGAGCATGCGCCGTAGCCAATGTGGGCGGCTTATATAGCCGTCTCTATTCCAGACGTGAATACGTCAGTAATCAGTTGTCTAGGCTACGGGGCAACAAATAGACAGCCATTCAAACCATAAAACAACAATGATTATAAATAGAACAGGCCCGTCCGTGGGTGCAGAACCTCCCCAAAGTAATACGCATAAAAGAGAAAGAAAAGAAATAAGAGAAAAGAAAAATAAGAAAAAATAATAAATAAATAAAAAATAAAAATAAAAAATAAAAAATAAATAATAAATAATAATAAAAAAATAAATAAATAAATAAATAAATTAGAATAATACTGAAAACAATTAAAGAGAAATGAAATGGATATGGGAATCAAACATAAATAAAAAATTATTTTCAAAATAAGTAAAGATTAGAAATAAAAAGTCTCGGGGTATCTACCTTAGCAACTAGGATGTAAGAAATACTGACAAATTACACTCATTATTTAACCCACGTGGGGACATACTGTCAAGGGTATATATCCACATTTTTTCCTTCTGACAAAGAATCTTGTCAAAATCACCCCTTCTGAGGGGAAGATTTAACCTGTAGATACCCTTGACAGTAAGTCCCGTGGGGTCCCCCCCATGGTGATTAAGAAAATGCAGGGGGATGGGGCATTCGTCATCCTTACTAAGGATGCTCTGGACGCGTTCACTGATTCCGATCCTGAGTTTCCTTTTTGTCATTCCCACATATTTTTTGCCACACGGGCATGTGAGCATGTAGACTACCCGTGTGGTATTGCAGTTAATAAAATTATAAATTTTAAACTGTCTCTTACCATCAGAATCAGTGAACACGTCCGTACGCTCCACATACCTGCAGATAGTGCATCTATCGCACTTAAACATACCCCTCAGGGGTGGGAGTTGAGTGAGCCAGTTTTGACTGGGTGACCGTTGGTATTCGGAATGGATCAGATGGTCCCTGAGATTCCGAGAACATCGGGCGGTGATAAGAGGGCGTTCACCCACTATCTCACCGAGAACAGGGGAGCCAGAGAGAATATGCCAGTGATTACCAAGAATGGTCCTGATCTGTTCCCATTGGGCACCATATTTGGTAATAATCCTGGGGGGCCCATATCTTTCTTTGGAAGTCATAGGTCTCCTTTTAACAAGGAGTTGCTGACGATCCGTCTGGAGAGCCCTTTTCTTAGCTGTTCTAATGGACGTATGGGAGTAACCCCTATCCCGGAATCTACCATATAAATCTCTGGCTTCTATGTCAAAATCCTGTTGTGTGGAGCAATTTCTGCGAATACGGAGAAACTGTCCCACGGGTATACCTCTAATTAAAGATCTTGGATGATCACTTGTGGCCTGGAGGAGGGTGTTCGCCGCCGTAGGTTTTCTATAGGTTTTAGTGCTGATCTTCCCATTATCAACAGTAAGGGTTATGTCTAGGAAGGGGAGGGTATGCTGGTGGGCTGTATACGTAAGCCTGATGTTCCGATCGTTGGTATTAAGTTCATCCATAAACAACTCCAGTTCCTGTTTTGTACCACTTTTGTTCTATTTATAATCATTGTTGTTTTATGGTTTGAATGGCTGTCTATTTGTTGCCCCGTAGCCTAGACAACTGATTACTGACGTATTCACGTCTGGAATAGAGATGGCTATATAAGCCGCCCACATTGGCTACGGCGCATGCTCTGAAGAAATCCCTGTTGGATGAAACGCGTCAGCATGACGCCATCATGCCCAGCGTAACACGCACACGGACCCACCCATCAGCCCTGGGTTTCCGATTCGCTGAGCTGTTGAAGCCGCTGAGGCCTTGCCGCACGGAACCAGGAAGTGCTTGAGGAGTTTGAGGAGTAACACCGCATCTAGGCGGCATGCTATATACCTCCTTTCTACTTTCACTATCCTGACTGGCATTCGGCCATAAAGACCTATGAGTTACCCCCACTTAACTAGATGAGGATTTGGTTGTCTTGCACAGATGTGAGAAGATCTGAGGATCGGAGTGTCCTGTATGCCTGCTACACATTGATGTCCATGGACTGGTGAGACTGTATCCACTTAATATCTTTTGTGATATAGCAATATCAGTGCTCCCGCTTCATGATCCAGCAACACGCTGTGTTTACTCATCATCATCCATACAGGCATACACTTCCCCTTGTACCCATGCATTATCTTTCATACCACTGCTGATGGATGTTTTTAGCTACGGCTGGGTACGTATCTGCAAGTGCTATCATCAGCAATCCCCGTGGCTAACATTTTCAGTTACACTCTAGGTCTGGCACCGGCAGCGTGCATAGCGGATTTTCATCATCCACGACTGCATACAGTTACTTCTTGGCTTTCAATATTAATTCCCAATACTATATATGAGACGGTTCTTGTCTATCCAGCCAGTTGTATGTAATTGTATGTAATTGTTTGTGGTGGCCATCTGTGTGTGTTTTTGTTCCTAGACAACGTTGTCTATTTTATCTGTAATGGTGGTATTAGGTTCACTTATTGTCATTTTTTGATTTTTGTTTGGTGTATATGTGGAATTATTTTTCTATAATAAATTATATATTTTTTGCTACCCTGTTGGTTCCTTGTTGAAGAATTCGTTTTCCTCCCCTCCTCTTTTTTCTGACATTGTTGAACAGGGGCAGAAAAATTGGGCCTTTGGTGGAGGTGGAGGTGGTGGTGGTGGTGCTGGTGCCACAACACTGTAAGTCCTCACAGTTACTCTTGGTGGGCACTGGAAAGGGCCCTGCTGTGAAATATTATATAAAGAATTGTAATTACATGCACCTGTTGAACAGGGGCAGAAAAATTGGGCCTTTGGTGGTGGTGGTGTTGCCACAACACTGTAAGCTCTCACAGTTACTCTTGGTGGGCGCAGGGATGGGCCCTGCTGTGAAATATTAGATCAAGAATTGTAATTACATGTCCCCGTTGAACAGGGGCAGAAAAATTAGGCCTTAGGCACTGGTGCCACAAGACTGCAACCCCTCACAGATGCTATAGTTTGAGCGCAGGAATGAGCCCAAAGCAAAGTATTGCATCAAAAATTGTAGTTATATGCCCCTGTTAAACAGAGGCTGAAAATTTGGGCCTTGGGCACTGGTGCTGGTGCCACAACACTGCAACCCCTCACAGATACTCTGGTTGGAGCGCAGGAAAGAGTCCTGCTGCAAAGTATTACATCAGAAATTGTAATTACACGCCCCTGTTAAACAGGGGCAGAAAAATTGCTACAACACTGCAAACCCTCAGAAATGCTATAGTTGGAGCACAGGAATGAGCCCTGCTGCAAAGCATTGCATCAAAAATTGTAATTACATGCCTCTGTTAAACAGGGGCTGAAAAATTGGGCCTTAGGCACTGGTTCTGGTGCCACAACACTGCAACCCCTCACAGATACTCTAGTTGAGCGCAGCAACGAACCCTCCTGCAAAATATTGCATTAAAAATTGTAATTACACGCCCCTGTTAAACAGGGGCTGGAAAATTGGGCCTTAGCCACTGTAGGCGTCGCCCAGAACCAAAAATGTTCTTACAAGCTATCAGCATGATCATTGAGGAGGAAGAGGATAATCACTCAGCATAACAGGATAGTCACTCAGCATCAGCATAGGCAGTCTTGAAGGGATCTGACATTTCAAAAAAAATTATCCGGTTACATCAGCATCAGGTGCTTGGTAGCTGGTGGTGATCCAAGACTGATTCATTTTTATGAAGGTCAGTCGATCGACCAAGTCGGTGGACAGGCGCACCCTGTGATCGGTTACAAAGCCTCCAGCAGCACTGAATGTGCGTTCCGAAAGAACGCTGGATGCAGGACAGGCCAGTAGCTCAACTGCATACTGTGCAAGCTCTGGCCAGTAATACATCTTCAAGACCCAGTAACCCAGAGGATTTTCGGTGGGAAATGTGTCCAAGTCAGCTCTTGCCCCTAGGTATTCCTGCACTAAAAAACAGACGCTGGCGATGGTTGCTGGAACCGATCATACCTTGGGGCTGCGGACTAAAAAATTGTCTGAACGCATCGGTCAGACGGCCACCTTCTCCACCGCTCCTTCTTTGACTGACCGAAGCCTCAGCAAAACGTTGTCCAGGAACAGGAGTTTGTAACCTCCCAGTCTCTGGGAACGCATTGCACAGACCTTTCTACAAGGACTCCCAAAGATGTTTCATCCTCTGCTCCCTCTGCGACGGCAAGATAAGGTCCGCAACCTTACCCTTGTAACATGGATCAAGGAGGGTTGCCAGCCAGTATTGATCCCTCTCCTTGATATCACGAATATGAGGATCCTTCCGCAGGCTTTGCAGGATCAGGGAGGCAATGCAGAGAAGGTTTGCTGAGGCATTCGGTCCGGAGTCCTCTGGGTCACTCCCAGCCACGTACAAGTCTATGGGTTTCTTGGGACTGTAAATGATCCCTTGAAGACTGCTGCTGATGCTGAGTGCAAGGCTCCACCTCCATGATGACACAATCCTCCTCCTCATCCTCTTCCTGTGTGATCGGCGGGCACGCAGGAACACTGTCTGGATAAAGGAGGCCTTGAGAGATAAGGAAGTCCTCCTCTTCCTGCTTCTGTTCTGCCTCAAGTGCCCTGTCCATTATTCCACGCAGCGTATGCTCCAACAGGTGGACAAGGGGGACAGTGTCACTGATGCATGCACTGTCATTGCTCACCATCCTCATGGCCTCCTCAAATGGTGACAGGACAGTGCATGCATCCCTGATCATGGCCCACTGGCGTGGGAAAAAAAAACAAGATCCCTTGACCCTGTCCTGGTGCCATAGTCGCACAGGTACTCATTGATGGCCCTCTGCTGTGTGTGCAGCCGCTGCAGCATGGCCAACGTTGAGTTCCACCTGGTGGGCATGTCACAGATTAGGCTGTTCTTGGGCAGGTTAAATTCCTTTTGGAGGTCAGCCAGCCAAGTACTGGCATTATATGACCGGCAGAAATGCACACAGACTTTCCTGGCCTACCTCAGGACATCCTGTAAGCCCAGGTACCTGCCCAAGAACCGCTGCACCACCAAGTTAAGGATGTGAGCCAAACAGGGCACATGGGTCAGTTGTCCCTGTCGGAGGGCGGAGAGGAGGTTGGTCCCATTGTCGCAAACCACCATTCCTGCCTTAAGCTGGCATGGCGTCAACCACCTCTGAGCCTGCCCCTGCAGAGCTGACAGAATCTCTGCCCCAGTGTGGCTCCTGTCCCCCAAGCACACCAGCTCAAGCCCTGCATGGCATCTTTTGGCCTGTGTACTTGCGTAGCCCCTTGAACGCCTACGGAGCACCGCTGGTTCGGAGGACAAAGCACAGGAAGAGGCCATGGAGGAAGAAGAAGAGGAGGGGGTGGAGGAGAGAGGTGTGTCAGAATCACAAGTAGTAGCATTTTGAAGACGTGGTGGCGGGACAACCTCCAACACTACTGCACCTTGTCCTGCATCCTTCCCAGCTGCCAGCAGAGTCACCCAATGCGCCGTGAAAGATAGGTAACGTTCCTGTCAGGTAACATGCCTGCTGGACCATGAGTAAGCGGTAATATGCACCTTACTGCTGACCGCCCTACATTGCCTTCCACATGTAGGTAGAGAGCCGGCAATGCCTTCCGTGAGAACAAGTGGCGTTTGGGAACCTGCCACTGAGGAACCGCACATTCCACAAACTCACGGAAGAGGGCAGAATCTACCAACTGAAAAGGTAGCAGTTGAAGTGCTAGCAATTTAGCCAAGCTAGCTTTCAACTGCTGGGCATGTGGATGGCTGGGAGTGAACGTCTTTCGGTGGTGCAGCAGTTGGTGCAGGGAAATTTGCCTGGTACAATCTGCTATCGGTGTGTACCAATAGCAGATTGCCCACAAGTACTTGGCTGTGACACACCTAATTCTACACCTTCATTCCTTTCAGTGCAGGTCTCAGAGAGGACTGAAGGTATAGTGGGGTTGGAGATCCCAGCTGATGAGGAACAAGGAGAGATCCTCTTTGTTCTTTGGTGTGGGTCTTTTAGGTACACTTGCCAACGAACTGCATGGCAGGTCGACATATGTCTGGTCAAGCATGTGGTGCCCAAGCGGGTGATGTTTTGGCCATGCGAGATACGCTTATGACATATGTTGCAAATAGCAGCGGTGCGATCTGATGCACACGTCTCAAAAAAGGCCCACACCAAAGAACTTTTGGAATAACGCGCGAGACAGCAGCGCCCTGCACATGCGGAGCTCTGCAGTGTGATACAGTCAGTGTGCTGCCCTTAAGCTGGCCCCTGGAGAGCATCCTGCCTCGTTGGTGATGTGCCTCCTCCTCCTCTTCTCTCCTATCAGGCACCCACGTGGAGTCAGTGACCTCATCATCCCCTCCCTCCTCATCTCTGGCGCGAACCTGGCAGTATGCTGCAGCTGGGGGAACATGACTGCCAGATTGCTGTCCTTCTTGGTCACCCCCTCTCTCTGGGCTCACATTACTGCTTTCCTCTAGCTGGGTACCATCATCGAAGCCTTCAAAACGCTGGAAATCCTCCTGGAGCATGTACCCAACACTGTGGTCAAACAGTTCGGGGGACTCCTCAGGAGGACATGGTGGGGCTAGGGAAGGAGTGACTGATGCCATTGAGCCGAGGGAAGAGGCCACGTTGGCAGCTGCAAAGTACCCTGAGCCTGGGTGAGAGAGGATGAGGAGGATGAGGATAGCTTGGTCATCCACTCTACCAAGTCTTCCTCATGTTGCGGCTCAACACAGCCAGCTGCCAAAAAAAAAAAGACAAGCGTGTCCCACGGCCACGTGCTGATGAGTATGCACTGCCTCCACGACCAGCACTGTTGCCTCTAGACACAGAGCCTGCTTGCCCTCTTTAATTGGCTTGTGATTGTCTGCCTCTCCTTGTTGGCCTTCCAGACATACTAATGGCCTGCAGTGAGATGTAGCTGCACAAAGCTGGGATGTATATATATACTGATAGTGCAGCTAGCAGAATCAACTGCCTGCCTGTAGTATTATTAGTATGAGAACACCAGCAATTGTCTTCAGGTAGCTTTAGGTGCACACTGTGCAGAGGACACAGTACACTAACTGTAAATACTGCAGCTGCCTGTCTGTGGTACTAATAGGATCAGAAGAACACCACCAATTGTCTTCAAGTAGGTTTAGGTGCACACTGTGCAGAGGACACAGTGCACTAACTATAAATACTGTAGCTGCCTGCCTGTGGTATTAATAGGATCAGAACAACAGCAATTGACTTCAGGTAGCTTTAGGTGCACACTGTGCAGAGGACGCAGTACACTAACTGTAAATACTGCAGCTGCCTGCCTGTGGTATTAATAGGATCAGAACAACAGCAATTGTCTTCAGATAGCTTTAGGTGCACACTGTGCAGAGGACGCACTACACTAACTGTAAATACTGCAGCTGCCTGCGGTACTAATAGGATCAGAAGAACACCACCAATTTTCTTCAGGTAGCTTTAGGTGCACACTGTGCAGAGGACGCAGTACACTACCTGTAAATACTACAGTTTTCTGCCTGTGGTATTAATAGGATCAGAACAACAGCAATTGTCTTCAGGTAGCTTTAGGTGCACACTGTGCAGAGGACGCACTAAACTAACTGTAAATACTGTAGCTGCCTGCGGTACTAATAGGATCAGAACAACAGCAATTGTCTCCAGGTAGCTTTAGGTGCACACTGTGCAGAGGACGCACTACACTAACTGTAAATACTGCAGCTGCCTGCCTGTGGTATTAATAGAATCAGAACAACAGCAATTGTTTTCAAGTAGCTTTAGGTGCACACTGTGCAGAGGACACAGTACACTAACTGTAAATACTGCAGCTGCCTGCCTGTGGTACTAATAGGATCAGAAGAACACCACCAATTTTCTTCAGGTAGCTTTAGGTGCACACTGTGCAGAGGACACACTACACTAACTGTAAATACTGTAGCTGCCTGCCTGGGGCATTAATAGGATCAGAACAACAGCAATTGTCTTCAGGTAGCTTTAGGTGCACACTGTGCAGAGGACGCAGTACACTAACTGTAAATACTGCAGCTGCCTGTTTGTGGTATTAATAGGATCAGAACAACAGCTATTGACTTCAGGTAGCTTTAGGTGCACACTGTGCAGAGGACGCACTACACTAACTGTAAATACTGCAGCTGCCTGCGGTACTAATAGGATCAGAAGAACACCACCAATTTTCTTCAGGTAGCTTTAGGTGCACACTGTGCAGAGGACGCAGTACACTACCTGTAAATACTGCAGTTGTCTGCCTGTGGTATTAATAGGATCAGAACAACAGCAATTGTCTTCAGGTAGCTTTAGGTGCACACTGTGCAGAGGACGCACTACACTAACTGTAAATACTGCAGCTGCCAGCGGTAGTAATAGGATCAGAAGAACACCACCAATTTTCTTCAGATAGCTTTAGGTGCACACTGTGCAGAGGACGCACTACACTACCTGTAAATACTGCAGCTGTCTGCCTGTGGTATTAATAGGATCAGAACAACAGCAATTTTCTTCAGGTAGCTTTAGGTGCACACTGTGCAGAGGACGCACTACATTAACTGTAAATACTGTAGCTGCATGTGGTACTAATAGGATCAGAACAACAGCAATTGTCTCCAGGTAGCTTTAGGTGCACACTGTGCAGAGGACGCACTACACTAACTGTAAATACTGCAGCTGCCTGCGGTACTAATAGGATCAGAAGAACACCACCAATTTTCTTCAGGTAGCTTTAGGTGCACACTGTGCAGAGGACGCACTACACTAACTGTAAATACTGTAACTGCCTGCCTGTGGTACTAATAGGATCAGAAGAACACCAGCAATTTTCTTCAGGTAGCTGTAAATACTGTAAAAACACCTGCCTTCCTGTCAGTAGGAATAGAATAACAGGAATGGATCTAGCTAAACTGAATACAGTGTATATATATACACACACACACACACAACACCTAGGATGCATATATATACACAATACACTGTAAGTGCAGCTAACTGACTCGCCTGCCTACTCTATCTAACTTAAATCAAATGTCTCTCTCTTTCTCTCTTTCTCTGTCTCCCTCTCAACGTCAGAACACACTACACAGGGCCGACGTGCAGGCGGCCTTATATAGTGTGGGGCGTGTACTAAACCCCCTGAGCCATAGTTGGCTAAAGCCACCCTGGCTTTGGCCAATTAACTCTCTGTACAGACGGCGCTGTGATTGGCCAAGCATGCAGGTCATAGTGCATGCTTGGCCAATCATGAGCCAGCAATGCACTGAGATGCTGCAGTGAATTATGGGCCATGACACGCCACTTGAATTTGGAGTGAACGGCCCATAACGTTCGCAATTCGACGAACAGTCAAACATGGGTTCGACTTGAACTCGAAGCTCATCCCTATTCATTGTTTTAAAGTATTTTATTGATTTTCAAGAATAAAACAAAATAATCCAATAAACGAGGCATGGCAATCAGTAAGAAGATATGTTTAACAACAATATGGTTCATCATAGCTAGGATCTATGAACTGGAGAGACAGTTTTCCAGGAGGCATACTACTTCCTGGGAAATAGATAGAAAAATGACTTATCAGCCATGGACCAAGTGGGATTAGGTAAAAAGACTTGCTATCTCCTCACTCTACACCCCAATAGGGATTAAGCTGTGTAAGGGAGGAGGGAGCTAACCCACATCCAGCAGTCCCATGTCAGTTGAAATCCTCAGGTTTTATGGAGAAATCTGCTAGACCATTGCACAAATAAAACCGGTTATGATGCCGTTCTATAGTTGACCATGCATGGCATTTAATACAAAAACTATCAAAACAAAAAAAAAAAAAAAAAAGAAAGGGATATGCCCCACTATCTTCAAAGCTGGTGACCATCTACAGGTCATTATAACACTGGGGCAAAACCCAAAATAAAATAGGGAAGGGTAAGGGAAAGAGTGGAGGGTGGGGAGGGGGGGAGAAGAGAGAGAGAGAAAGAGAGTGAGCCATCCGCCAGTCAGACCCTAAGTAGAAATATTATGAATGTAAGCTTGAGAAGTTGTCCATTCATGTATTTAACCCAAGGCTCCCAAGTCTTCCTGAACTGGGCTGAGGTGTCCACAATGGAGCTTACCATCTTCCCTTGGGCCATTATCCAAGATATTTTGCGTTTAGCTGCTGCAACAGACCTTAGGAAGCTTCAAAGCTTTAGCTAAGGTGAGTTTAGTGCCTAGTAAAATAAAAAATATTAGCTTTTGAGAAAACTTCGGAACCTTGGGAATTAGACGGTTAAGGGCTGTCAAGGGAGATTTGTGAATGGTCAAAGCCGTAACTTTACAAATGATTTAAAAAATTTTGTTCCAGAAGCCTCTGATTTTGGGGCAATCCCACCATATGTGCATCATGGTACCTCTCATATGGCACCTTCGGAAGCATAAAGGAGAAACTGAAGGATACATGAGGGATAGCCGGGAGGGGGTCATGTACCATCTGGTGATGAACTTCAGGCTGGCTTCTATTAGTGAAATATTGAGGATACCCTTGAAGGATCTAAAGAAGGCTTTGTGCCAGGAGTCCAGATCCCAAGATTCCTGTGTGTCCTTCTCCCACTCCAGCATGAACGGTGCTTTACGAGCATTCGCAGCAAATGACGAATAGATTATTGAGATCCCTCCCCTCTGCTCCAGGTGTTGTCCACACCATTGTTCATAAGGGGTGAATTGAGGTGGCTCAGGTTTTGAAATCCAAATTGAGTGTAGAAAATGTGACAGTTGCTGAAATCTAAACCTCTCTGAATTGGGGAGGTCTAGGTTCTTAATGCAGTGGGTGAGGGAAATAGGTCTAGCTGAAGTGAAGTAGTGCCTGATCCGATACATCCCCCTATCCAACCACCACTGAAAAGTCAAGGCCCAGACGAAATTCCAGATTACGGAAGATATGTGTTAAGGGTTTGCTTTTTGATACCAAAGAAAGAGAATTCCTGAGCGTATCCCATAAGGTCAAGGCATGTGACAAAGATGGCGATAAGATGGGGGGCCTAGTCTTAGGGGGACACCAGAGGAGAAAATCCAAGGTGAAGGATGGGACTGCCTGCCTTTCCATATCTACCCAGTCTGGTCTGGCCGTTTTAGAATAAACCGTTAATAGCTGAGCGAGTTTAGCTGCTTGGTAATACCAAAAAAAATTAGGGAGACCTAAACCTCCCTTATTCCTCAGTCTATATAAGGATTGTCGTGCTAGGCGATGACCAGATTTACCCCAAATAAATTTAACCACTTTGCTTTGAAACGACGAAAGATGATCCTTCCTTATAGGAATCGGAGAGTGAGCGAAAGATGTATAAAAGTCTCAGGAGTAGGGTCATTTTGATGGAGTTTATTCTGCCCAGCTAGGAGAGTCGTGTGGTGACCATTGCTTAAGATCTAATTTTATTTTTTTTGTAGATGGGGGGATAGTTAGCTTGATATAGTTGTTCAAATTTAGGTGTAAGATTTATACCGAGGTACCGTATAGAAGACTCACTCCATGAGAAGCGGAATGATTCAGCTGGGTCACCAGAGCTGGTCGAAGAGATACAAGCACAGTGCTTGTGACTTAGTGTAATTAACATGTAATCCTGAGATCTTAGCAAAATCATCTAGGAGTTTACATAAGACAGGTAGGGATGTGGCTGGGGAGGTGATGTAAAGAATGAGGTCATCGGCAAATAAGCCGCATTTGTGAGTTTTGGGTCCACATCTGACCCCTGCTATGTCTGGGTTGGTGCGGATAGCAGTTGCTAACGATTCGTTTGCTATTGCAAAAATAAGTGGCGATAGTGGGCACCCCTGGCGAGTCCCTCTCGCTATTTTGATGGGATCTGAATACTGTCCTTGCAATTTGATCCTGGCCTCGGGGTTAGAGTAGAGTGATTTAAGTAGCCCAGAGAATCGGGGACCGAAGCCCCACATTTCCAGAACGGAAAACAGGTAGGACCATGAGATAGAGTCGAAAGCCTTTTGAAGATCTAACGACAGTAGCATACCTGCTTGATCATGACCACCATCCCATCCAGATTGCAAGATAGAAACAACATCTACTGTTCTTCTGATTTGATCATGGCCTTGCCTTCCGAGAATGAACCCAACTTGGTCTTTATTAATGTAAGATCCAATGAAGGACGCCAGGCGATCTCGCCATAATTTTATTCATTATTTTAAGATCGTTATTGATCAAAGATATGGGTCTATAGTTAGAAACCTCGCCTGGGTCCTTGTCTGGTTTTGGGATGACTGTTATTAGTTAGAAACCTCGCCTGGGTCCTTGTCTGGTTTTGGGGTGACTGTTATGAATGCAGCGTTCATCTGCGAGTTCAGGGGTTCCCCTTAGGTTTTAGAGTTAATACATTTGGCCAAATAGGGAGCTATGATATTCGCAAAAGCTTTATAATATGGTATAGAGAACCCATCTGGACCTGGGCCAGAATTTTTCTTTAAGTGTTTTATCACTTCTAATGCCACATACACACAATCGGACTTTACGGCATACTTGGTCCGGTGTACCGGATTTCGTCGGACAATTCGATCATGTGTGGGGTCCAGCAGACTTTGTTTTCTCAAAAGTTTGATGGACTTAGATTTAAAACATGTTTCAAATCTATCCGACGGGCTCGAGTCCGGTCGAAAAGTCCGCTCGTCTGTATGCTAGTCTGACGGGCAAAAACCAATGCTAGGGCAGCTATTGGCTACTGGCTATGAACTTCCTTGTTTTAGTCTGGTCGTACGTCATCACGTACGAATCCGTCGGACTTTGGTTGATCATGTGTAGGCAAGTCCGTTCATTCGGAAAGTCCGCCGTGAAGTCCGTTGAAAAGTCCGCGGGGCAAAGTATGCTGTAAAGTCCGGTCGTGTGTACGTGGCATAAGACTTCCTCTGTAGTGGCTGGGGCTTCGAGTCTATCTATATGGTCCGCCGATAGGGTAAGTATCGGTAGATTTTCTAGAAATTTGGTCAGAGCATGAGGTCTATTTGCCCCGTGTACACTATAAAGGTCAGCATAGAAACTATGAAAGGCTTCCATGATTTTGAGGGGATTCGCCGTGGGTGGTTGACCAGCTATTTTAATCCTGGGGAAGGTGTAAGAGTGGTTGCGTGGCATGAGTTTGGAGGCCAAAAGAGACCCAGGTTTATCCTTCTGGTAGTACAAATACTCTTTTCTGCCTTAACTGTGAGAGCTAAATTCAGCTCAAAGCGGGCTGTGTCCAAATGGGACATGGGAATACAACATGGATCTCTCTTGTGCTCCAGACAGAGTGTTTGAAAGTTCTTTTCCAGAATGTCAATGTCGACCTTTTGGGCTCTTTTAATTTGGGAAGCTATTTGAATTATTTTCCCTCTGACGGTCGCCTTATGTGCCGCCCATAAAGTTTCAGCCGAAACGTCAGCCTTATCATTCTGAAGAAAATACTCAGAGATGGCCTTTTCAATTTCTATTTTCCTAATAGGGTCTGAGAGGATCGTTTCATTCAATCTCCAGTAAGAAGATTTGGCTTGGGGAGCACGGTTATTGATCGCTACCATCTATTGTGCCTTTTACCAGGACAAACCTCCCCTCAGGGTCCCGCCGTTCCAACTGTAATGAGAATCTGCAATTCTTTGAAATGAGGACTGCCACCCCTCTAGTTTTGTCTACCGCATTAGCCAGATAAAACAGGGGGTACTGGGCGTGCAGGAAAGTGGGTTTGTACTGGATCGGGAAATGGGTTTCCTGAAGAAATAGTACATCTATTTTGCGTGATTTCATATAGTCTAGAAAACAAGAAGTACATTTTTTATACATATCAACAAATAAACAAATAACATTATTGCTGTTTGCGTATCACAGAGTATAGTTTAACATATTATAGTTCGGATTTCTTTACATATATATGACTTATTGTCAACCACAGCAGAACCAAAAGTAACACAGCGTATACAGAGAAAAGAGAAACAAACAAAAAAAAAAAAGAACACAACCCACACGCAAATTCTTCCCATTTCTAGTATATCCATTCTACATACACTCATGTGCGCATTTGTCCGTATATGCACTTTATGCACGCACACACATACCTGCATACATATATATAGTTTCCCCGTCCTTTTCCCCCCAGCATTTCACAAATGCTATTTACCAGGGAGAGAAGAGAAGGGGAGAAAAAAAAAACCCTCCCAGAATGCTCCCGCTCTCTCTCCCTACCCCCTTAGGCCTCCATCTGTTCTCCCTCCATCGCACATCCGTATTCCCTAGTGCAAACCAGAAGGGACCATGAGTTCCATTTTTTATTTATTTCTCCACCTTACCCTGAATCATTGCAAT
This sequence comes from Aquarana catesbeiana, assembly GCF_042186555.1. Classification (NCBI taxonomy): domain Eukaryota; kingdom Metazoa; phylum Chordata; class Amphibia; order Anura; family Ranidae; genus Aquarana; species Aquarana catesbeiana. The sequence continues at coordinate 200,841,122 of NC_133328.1, read as the reverse complement.
GCCTTTTTCCATAGCATATATCCCAGCTATTTTTTTAAACCATAATGAGATCGGGGGGGGTGATTCTTGCTTCCAAACGGCCGGGATACAAGCCTTTGCCGCATTCAAAAGGTGAACCACCAGGGAGTTCTGATATTTACGCTTAGGAAGATCCGAAAGGTGGAGAAGATATCTTCCTGGATCGAGCCCCAAGTCATACTCTGTTAACTGTCCTACGGTGTCCCGCACTTTAGACCAGAAATCTATTATATTCTTACTTGACCAGAAGATATGAAGCATATTACCCTCTGACTCTCCACACCACCACATTTATTCGTCCTCTCTGGGTACATTTTTTGTAATAGTGATGGAACTTTGTACGACCTTGTGAGAATTTTGTAGCATAGCTCTTGGTAATGGCTGGCTGTTGAGGAGTAATGGGCAAAATGTAAAATGTAACTCCGTTGCTCCTTGGAAAATGTAATGTCTAGATCTCTTTCCCATTTCAGAAGGAATCCTGGCACAAAGTCTTCAGGGGGATCTATTAATATTTTATATATCTCCGATACCCCATGAGCAGAGGGCTCTTATAGAAGACATAGATTTTCCAATGATGTGTTTGATCGATCTGATCGCTCCCCCCTGTTAAGGGAAGTTAGGAAATGAGTAAGCTGCTGCATCCGCCATGGATCCAGTGGCGGATGGAACAGCGACTGCATTTCTAGCCTGCTCTTCAGCCTAGATGCCTCAAGAAAATCCCCTAAACGGAGTTTACCCTGGCGCATGATTTGCTTAAAACGGCTATTTGTATAAACAGGGGGGAATAATGGGTTCCCCAGAGACTGGATGGAGCCAAGTGATTTCTCCATCAAATTTTGAAAAAAGATGGCTTTGTTGGATTACTTTTAAGGTTGCCCCTATCAGAGGGTGAGATCTTAAAGTTCCCAAAGTTTTTGGCCACAGCCATGGCAAGCACCGGAGTGGGATCTCCGTTCATGATTGTTCTATCGTTACCCAAATTTTTTGTCCCTCGTCTCTGCACCAGGTGAGTACCCTAGCAAGATGTGCTGCTTTATAGTATCTAATCGGATCTGGAAAAGCAATGCCCCCTTTGACCTTTGGCATAGCCAAAAAGTTGAAGGATAGACGAGGATGCTTTTTTGCCCAGATAAATTTAATAAAAAAGCTTCATAAGGACTTCAAAAAGGACTCTGGAATAGATATTGGCAAGGTCTGGAAGAGGTATAGTAATCTTGGTAGGATATTCATTTTGAGTATGGCGTTCCTACCCATCCATGTATAGGGACCTTTATTCCATCTTTCCAGATCAGATGAAAATTCTCGTAATAATGGTGGGAAATTTGCTTGAAAGATTTTGTCTATTGAAGAGGTCAGTTTGACTCCTAGGTATGTCAAGAATGAGGCTACCCATGGAAAGGAAAATGACAACTGAAGAGCCTTTACGCATACTTTTGACAGCGTGATGTTTAATATTTCCGATTCTTGAGTGTTAATTTTAAAGTTCGAAATTAAACTATAGTGGTCAAATTCATTTATAAGATTCGGTAGCGTAGTTTATGGTGAGGAAATGAAAAACAGTATGTTGTCTGCATAAGCTGCAGTTTTATGCTCCATTTTACCGATCAAACAGCCTTGAATATCGGTATTTTGACGAACATGGCGCAAAAAAGGTTTGAGAGTTAGTATAAAAATCATTGGGGACAGAGGGCATCCCTGCCTAGTTCCGTTACTCATGATAAAGTATGGAGAGGTCACCTCATTAATTCTTACTGCTGCAGATGGAGCAGAATATATAGCCTCTATCCATTTGCCGAATGCTTTCCCGACTCCAATATGGGACAACGTCTCCTTCAGAAATATCCAATCCACCCTGTCAAAAGCTTTTTCAGCATCAGAGGATAAAAGACATAGCGGTATTTTACAAGAATGAGCCAGATGGATAATATCCAAGGCTCTAATAGTATTGTCTTTCTCTTCTTTGGTAGGCATAAAGCCTACCTGATCAGGGTGTATGACATTCTGAAGGAGAGGTTGCAACCTTGTAGCTAATATCCTTGTAAAAATTTTTAAATCAACGTTGAGTAATGAAATTGATCTATAGTTTTTACATTGGGCATGATCCTTGCCCTCCTTGGGAATAACCACAATATGTGCCCTAAGAGTATCAATTGGTAAAGGTCGGTCTTCTAGGAGGGAATGAAATGCTTTAATAAATCTCGGGCCCAGTGTGGATGCGAATGCCTTATAGTAAACTACTGTATATCCATCGGGGCCAGGAGCCTTATGTGGCTGTAATGTGCTGATTGCACGCGTATATTCGTCGATTGATATCGGAGCATTTAGTGCCTCAGACTCAGCGTCGGAAAAGGATGGTAGGCCTGCAGAGGCTAGATATTCTCGAATTAGTTGTTGCTTTTGTGCTAACTGGTCTGGTGGGATATTTATCTGTAGATTATATAGTGACTGATGGCATTCTCGAAAGACCTCTGCAATTTTGCTAGATTCGAAAATACGGTTCCCTCTATCAGAGTCTATATGTGGGACATAGTTTCTCCATGGGTTTTCCCTGAGTGAATGGGCCAAGAGTTTACCTGATTTGTTCCCTTGTTCGTAGTGTACATTTCTAGCTCTCACTATCTGTATACTGGTCTCTTGTTTCATCAGGGAAGATAGTTTTTCCCGTTGTAGCCTGAGGTCCAGTGCTACGATTTGTGAAAGTGATTTTTTATGTTTGGTCTCTAAGTCAGTTATCAATTTTAGTTAATCTTGAAACAGTTTTTGATTTCTTTTGCGTGCTTCCGTCGCCTTTTTAATCAGTATACCTCGCATAACGCATTTATGCGTTTCCCAAATGGTAAATGGAGAGATTTCTTCTGAGTCATTTTCATTAAAGATTCTTGACAGTTCACTAGTAAGATCCTTTCGGGTTGGCCTTCCTGTAGCAGTGAGTCGTTAAGTTTCCATGTCCAAGGTCTGTTAGCCGTCTTAGTCAGCTGGAGATCTAGAGACACCGGAGAGTGGTCTGACAGTGTTTGTTTTCCGATAGTCGAGTTGATCACAGATGGTAGTAACGATTGCGATACTAATAGATAGTCGATTCTCAAGTAACTATTGTGTGGCACCGAATAAAAAGTATAGTCGCGTTCAGCTGGATGCTGAACTCTCCAAACATCTACAAGTTGCATAGATTGTATAGCTTTTTTTATTCGTCTTAAATATTGATAGGATAGATGTGTAGCGGATTTAGAAACATCAAGGAGGGGATCAAGGGCCACATTGAGATCTCCACCCAGTATTAATCCACCCTCCATAAAGACCTGTAAATTATTAAGAATTCCATTCAGACAGCTCAGCTAAGCCTGATTAGGTAAATAAATAGACGCCAAAGTAATGCGGCGGCCAGCTAGGTTGCCCTTAAGGAAAAGGTAGCGTCCTTCTGGGTCGCTCATCTGATCGAGGTAGAGCCATGAGACCGTCCCCGAAAGCAAGATACTCAGCCCCCTCGTTTTAGAGTCTGGGGCTGTGCTATGGAAAACCTGTGGGTATCTCTCATCTTTAAATTTGGGTTTCTTCCCAGATTGAAAGTGAGTTTCTTGTATAAATGCCACTTGTGTACGCATACGCCAGAGTTCGCGTAGGACCGTTGTGCACTTTTCCGGTATATTCAAACCATTGGCATTCAAGGAAAGACAGCGCACATTGGTCATAGTGAGACCTGAGATCTATCTCCTATGTTTTATCGGAGTGGGTGCAGGAAGATGTGGGGACGGAGAGAGAGCGAGAGAGAAAAAAAAAAAACACAGAAACCCTTCCCACAAAAAATATATATTCAACAAACTATTGATAAGGCTCTAATTGAGCCTGCACACCCCTGCAGACTCTTCCCAGAATAATCCGGGAGGGGTTAGCACTGGGAGGCAAAGTACCTATGTAGAGGAGCTAAGGAGTGACACAAAAAATGGGGGTCGCTCGGATCGTGTTAACATGGATATCACTTGGAATCTTTAACCTGATGCCCATCTCTTAGATTATCTATCAATCATGTGTTCCAAGCCGACAGACCAACAACAACAAAAAAAAAAAAAAAAAGGAGAAAAAGACCCTCCACCTTTTCCTCCCCTTTCCCCTTTCCTTCCCTTTTATCCGTAAAGATGGAGAACCGACTCCTGAATATTCATACCATATACTCCATTTACAGCAGTTATTATTTGCCTTTGTCTTCCCTCCCTTCCTGCCCCCACCACCATCCATCCCACAGTGCTCCTGTCTCTTGAAGGTAACATTTCCATAGTGTTTACCCTTCCTATTTAAATGATATCAGATAGCCTCCATAGCTCACCCCCACCCCCGGCCCCCCTAAGAGGAGAGGGGAGGAAAAAAAAAAAAAAAAAGGGTTCACCTCCCCACTCTCCACCCCACTACCCCCCTCTAAAATATATGAATATCACTTCCATACCGTCTAGAAACATTTTCTCCCCCCTCCCCAAAAGGAGAGGAGGAGGGGGATGGGAGGGGAAGGGTGAAGGGGACAGGGGAATGCGGGGGGGAACCTGGAGGGGGGATGGGAGAGAAGAGATGGAGGGAGAAAGGGGGAAAAAAAATTAAATTCCAACAACCATTTATTTTCTGATTTAACACCTCTTAGACATCTGTAATATAAATGTGCACAGGTGGGGGGCTGACAAATTGATACATTGTTTTAAGCATTAGTTAGATATGGTGGCTAGTAATAGAAGATAACATATCATTTTAAACTAAATTCAACATTACTATATACTATAACCAAAGTGCTGCCAGAAGTGCCATCTCATCACTATCATCCCTCTGACCAGCTACCCACCTTCACCAGAGCGCCTTTATCTCCGCTCTGTTTCATATTACGACGCATCTGTAAGGTGTATCTTGAAAGATCTGGTAGAATCTGTATAGTTGCTCCTTCGTACTCGATAGTACCCAAAGACCATGCCTTACGGATAATCTCTTCTTAATAATATAGAAGTGCACTCTACATAGGGTGTCTCTCAGTCTGCCATCTGTCAGAGGGGCCATACCCTGTGTCCGATGAACTCTGTCCAGCTCAATGTCCGCTGTCGGCTCCCTCCCCAAAATTTTGTTTAATATGGCAATGACCGTAGGGCAAAGATTTTTAGCAATTATGGACTCAGGTATTCCCCGGATTTTAAGGTTATTTCTTCTACTCCTATTTTCTAAATTGTCCTGTTGGAGTTGCATAGTATGTAAAAGATGTGATTGTGCTGTTAACTTAGCTTCCAGGATTTCTATTTTTGCTCAGCTGCAGACTGGGTTTGTTCAGTGGAATCTACCCTAGAGATCAGGCTGTGCAATGACTCTTTGTTCTCCTAGAACTAGTCTTTATGTACTTGCTGTGGTGTGGCAGTCATGCGGTCCATATCTGCCTTAGTAGAAAGCGTGGATAAAAAAGCTTTTGTACTATGTTCAACAGGCATAGACAGCACAGCCGGGACAGCAGATCTAGCAGGTCCAGCTATACCAATTGCACCAATTGTACCAGTTGTCTCAGATAGTTCTTTAGATACTGTTGGTGTAGTCTCCCGAGCACAATATGCAGATTGCTGTATGAGCTGGTATGGAGACTGATTTTCCTGACCTGAAGATCCGTCAAGTATTAGCCCCGTCTGCATATTGGTATCTGTATTCATAGATATAATATTATTAGTCCTGTTAACTCCCTTAGTGACACTTGTGTCTGCCTTATGTGCTAGTTGTGCTAGTTGGTGTACAGGTGGGATTTTTTTTGAATAGACCCGACAGTAAACACCCCAAAAAGCTCACCTGTCTGGATCTCCTGTGCTTGATAGCAGGTAGTCTGTATGAAGATCTGTGAGCCCAGGTCTGGTATCCCCATGTCCCCGGCTCTGGCCGAAGGATGCGGGCCCCGAGAAACTGAGTTCAACAATCCAGAAGGCTGCAGCACCCCCTCTCCGTTCCCCTCGGTGGTTGGAACCAGACTGCGGAGTTCAACTTTGCTCAACGGCTTTCGTGGTTCTCGCGGCTCTCAGGTATCTATGAGACTTGACCCCTGGTAAGACTCAAGGGGGTTTGAGGGCAGCTCGGGCAGTACCAGAGCCGCGGGTATCGCAGGGCTTTGGGATACAGAGCCTGCCAGCGATCGCACAGGATAAAAACTGGTGAGCAGAGCACTTCGTGTGACAGGACCTGTGCCAAACGCCTTCCTGGCTGCTCGAGAGCCCCTTGGCATCTCCTTCCATTGCAGCAGAAGGAGGTGTAAAGAGATCATTCCAAAAAGAAAATGGGGTAAAAAAAAAAAATATATATATATACAGCAAATTTACAGCACTGATTAGCAGAAGGTTAGCAGTTAGTACTAGTTAGCATTAGTTAGCAGCCCAGTCCAGTCCAGGTGGCACAGGATATCGTATGGCAAATATATGGCACTGGTTATCAGACGGTTAGCAGTTAGCAGTTAGTACTAGTTAGCACTAGTTAGCAGCCCAGTCCAGTCCAGATGGCACAAAGTATCGTATGGCAAATATATGGCAAATATATGGCACTGGTTAGTAGACGGTTAGTAATTAGCACCAGTTAGCACTAGTTTAGCAGTTAGCAGTTAGCAGTTAGCAATCCAGTCCAGGTCCAGTGCAGGTGACACAGGATATCGTATGGAATTTATCATATCATATGGCATGTATCGTGTATCATGTATCATATGGCAGAGCACCAAATACAGGAGGCACAGGAAGGAAGAGACAGGAGGCAGAAGGCAACCCCCGTACCCGCTCCGCTTCCACGGCGGGCAGTGTCGGTATCGGCAGTCACTGCAATCCCATACCTCCAAAGTACACAACACACAGCACACAGCAGGACACAGAAACAAGTGAGTTAACAGGTACTTGCAGGCGCTGACAGGTATCCGATGTATCCGATGTCGGGGGAGGCCGGGGATAGCACCGCAGAACACAGCGGGACACAGCGGGACACAGCAGGATGATCAGAGCAGTCAGAGATGAATGGATTTAGCAGGTAAAGGCAGACATTGACCGGTATCCGATGTCAGGAATAGCAGCAAATGAACACAGATGAACGCCAGATGAATGCCAGATGAATGCCAGAGAACGCCGCCAAACAGACCAGACTGGCTGGGCTAAGCCGTGCATCAAGTGTCGGACATCAGACATCCGACATCAGCCTTCCAGCGTCAGACAGCGTAGGTAGGGAGATTGACACCAGCCATTAAACATCAGGTATTGATTGATCCGAGCGAGCCCCAATTAGTGCCACTCCCTCTCACTCTCACTCACTCACATCGCAACATTCTCCCCAATTACTTTAATTATGACCGACAACATATATTCCAATCAGACACTTTTTTGTGGGTCACTATGCAAATTAAGATCAATTCATCAGTTGCATATTGTAACCCATATTGCCAGAAAACATATTTCCAAATAATCCCATTATTGTTCAATCCTCCTGCTTCCCCTCTTCCTCCTCCCCTCCCTTTTTATAGCTCTAACTATTTAAATTTGGAAGAACTATCTATATTCGTATGTATATTTAGTTATATTTAGTATGATTACTAAAATCATATGTTTTGCCATCCATGATATTTACATTTATTATCTGTTTTTGTTGTTATAATTTAGTTTGTCATATATATATCTTTATCATAATGTTCTGTCTATACTCCATTGCTGACCTTTGGCTGGTGCCCCTCCCTTCTCTCCCCCCCCTCCCCTGGGGGGCTTGTGAGCCTGTTGGTATATGGGCATTTGGTTGGGCAGTTTGACCGTCCAGCGCCGCACATCCTGTCTCTTCCTCTGGACAGGATGTGCGGCGATTGACGGGGGCAGGGGTTCCGGTTGGCTCCTCCTTGTCTCCGCCTCTGCTACTACTACATATGCTTTACCCTATTATTATTTATACCATCCCTTAATCCTTTATACCTTAGGCAATGATTTGGCCTGTATACTCTCAATACTAACTTATTTTTATATACATTCTTTGTTCAACCAGATGACTTTTTAGACATCATACTGTCAGTTTAATTTTGAGGATGCCCCTTTGAAATCTGTTTGTATATATTACTGGGGGTTGGCTGGTTTTTCTGCCAGGCTACATTGATAAGACATCGCTATATACCTTCTTTCCAATTATGATGCTACAATATACTGCCCCGCTCTGCCTTCTGCCATCGGATGCCCAATGCCCCTTCCTTTCTCTCCCTCCTTTTCCACCCTCCTCCCCCCCTTTCCAAATGCCACCCTCCTCTCCCCCCCCTCCTTTTTTCCCACTCCCCTCCCCCACATCTGGCCAAATGGTCTGTTTGGAGCAACTTTTGTACTCATTAACTGTAGTATTTTTGTACTGTTTACATGATGTTAAATTGTATATATTTACACTTGTTCTTTCTTTTTAATAGAATTTCATGTGCTCCTGAGGAAGCGTACTTCCACGCGCAACATGTCGGGCAACCTGACCCACAGGTTTGCTTGTTTACACCTCTAACAGAATCATCACTTCAGGAATTCTAATTTCCAGATTGTTGGTCATACAACTAGTTCTAAGTATTGTATGAAGTGGGGTTAAGGTTTTGCGCGGGATATACATTACTAATTCTACAAAAAAATTTTATATGGCTTTACTTGTATTTTTTGTTTGTCTTATATGAATTTTGTACTCAATAGATTAACTTTATCATTTTTAGAAAGCCTACCTGTGTGCCTATAAAGTCTACTCTTTAGTTCTTCTAGTATCTATATGCCTTTCTAGGACGTTGGCACACCCCTACCTGTGCACCAACAGTGTCACCCTGTGGTAATACACAACCATTTGGAAACATTTTTCAATACGCATGGTATAACCTCTTTAGAATTAATATCACCCATTTCAATGGAATTATTTTTACCGCTTGATGTTTCCGCACTAAAAGCCAACCTGCCCATCGGAACAAAGCCAGCAGAAACCTCTTTATCTGAAACTGTTGACGACCAAACACTGGCCGATACCCGACTTGGTTGAACAATGTGTGAAGAAGAATCATTGTTTTTTTACATAATGACATGAATTCCTGTAAACCAGAAGAAATTTGTATCCTATTTAGCCCATAATACTGACTCACCATTTGCGCTTGAAGCAGCCTCTTGTGATACATTCACAGGCTGAGATGAGGCACACTGCACTGGGATTTGTGAGTTTGGAATGACATCTTCCTGCTGCACTTCTTCCTTCACAGCTGTGCCTGTGTCATATGCTGTCATAATGTTAGCAGAGCCTACAGCGTCTGACTCGGCTGGTTGCCATGATGATGCAGCACGTCACAGGCTCGAGTGAAATTCACTACCACCTCCACGACTGTTATCTATGGCCCGCCTTCTTTCTGCTTCCTTTCCCAAAGCCCAATGTCCCCTCGCTGATGCGGCCACTCTAGGAGGGGAGGTAGTGTATTTCCTGTTCACAGAACACCGCCTCTTCATAGCCTGGTGAACTCATGCTCCTTTTTTCCTCCATGACGTCTGAACTGGATACGCTACACTGCTGATCCCCACTTCACTCATCTGCCGGCAGCCTCGCAATGTCTCAGCTCTACCTTCTCCAGCCGCCGACCCTTCTCTGGTCACACCCGCCTCTTCAGAATCTGCCACTGGAATGTGCAGGGGGGATACCAGGCATTGAAGCAGCCATTCCTCGCCGCCCTCCATTTCAGCCCATTCCAGCAGCTGGCAGATGAGGGTCTTCATGTCATCAGAGGTGTGTATTATAGATCTAATGCTGAGCTCCTCGGTATCCTCTGGTGACTGGCATAAATTCTCCTCAGCTATCCCTTTAAATAGGGGCTCATTCAGCTTCTAGAAGCTTCCAAAGGGCCAGCCGGCCTCTCTCCACCTATCACAGCTGACCTTTCCACAGCTTCCAGAAGGTTCTTCCCACATGACCTCTCTTGACCTATCATAAGCCCCCCATTGATTTTAAACTCAGTGGGGGATTCGAAACTTCCCAACCGCCATGATCCCATTAGGGAAGAGGGGCCTGAAGACAGGCATACCTCTTCTTTTCCCCATTCACAGCAGACCCATTGTCAAAGAAATCAACATGACCAAGATGCGGAGACTGTAGCTGAAGCCTCTATTAGCTTACTAGGGGATGTGTTTGATCTATGTGGTGTGTGCCTCCTAATTTTGCTATTACACTAATTATTAGGTCACAGGGTATCAGAACTGGAAGCATGATGTTGTCAAGAGCTACATGTTGAGTACTGCATTCAAAAGTTGAGTTGGTTCCTAAGGTTATTTCCAATTTAATTACAACTAGGAATGTGCACACTGTACATTACTTTTTAAAAATAAGAGGCCCCCAAATAGGGCCATGCCATAGTTGCCAACATTGTAAAAAAAATTACAGGGTTTTGGCTGTAGGCGGAGGCTTATTATAATTAGGGGGCGGAGGCGGGGGCATGTGTTTGTAGACGCGGCATAGCAAAAAATAAAATGTGGAGCGCCACGGCGAAATGGGCGTGGTTTACATTAAATAGTGGGTGTGGCTTAAATGGGCGTGGTGCAGAGGGGTGTGGTTAGAGTCTGAGATGAATGAGGGATGGAGGGAAAAAGAAAGAGGGAAAGAGGGAGAGAGAGAGAGAGAGAGAGAGAGAGAGAGAGAGAGAGAAAGAAATGCATAATCAGTGGGACCACTGAGCGTGTCACCTGCCACCAGATGCCATAAGGTGCCCCCGGCAGAGTCCGTCCTTGCATCAGGTGCCCCCAGCAGAGTCTGTCCTTGCATCAGGTGCCCCCAGCAGAGTCTGTCCATGCATCAGGTGCCCCCAGCAGAGTCCATCCTTACATCAGGTGCCCCCAGCAGAGTCCGTCCTTGCATTAGGTGCCCCCAGCAGAGTCTGTCCTTGCATCAGGTGCCCCCAGCAGAGTCCGTCCTTGCATCAGGTGCCCCCAGCAGAGTCCGCCCTTACATCAGGTGCCCCCAGCAGAGTCCGTCCTTGCATCAGGTGCCCCCAGCAGAGTCTGTCCTTGCATCAGGTGCCCCCAGCAGAGTCCGTCCTTGCATCAGGTGCCCCCAGCAGAGTCTGTCCTTGCATCAGGTGCCCCCAGCAGAGTCCGTCCTTGCATCAGGTGCCCCCAGCAGAGTCTGTCCTTGCATCAGGTGCCCCCAGCAGAGTCCGTCCTTGCATCAAGTGCCCCCAGCAGAGTCCGTCCTTACATCAGGTGCCCCCAGCAGAGTCCGTCCTTGCATCAGGTGCCCCCAGCAGAGTCTGTCCTTTCATCAGGTGCCCCCAGCAGAGTCCGTCCTTGCATCAGATGGCCCCAGCAGAGTCTGTCCTTGCATCAGGTACCCCCAGCAGAGTCCGTCCTTGCATCAGGTGCCCCCAGCAGAGTCTGTCCTTACATCAGGTGCCCCCAGCAGACTCCGTCCTTGCATCAGGTGCCCCCAGCAGAGTCTGTCCTTACATCAGGTGCCCCCAGCAGAGTACCTCCTTACATCAGACATTCCCAGCAGAGTCCCTCCTCACATCAGTTGCCCCAGCAGAGTCCCTCCTTACATCAGGCACTCCCAGTGGACTCCCTCCTTACATCAGGTGTCCCCAGCAGAGTCCCTCCTTACATCAGGCGGCCCCAAAGGAGTCCCTCCTTACATCAGGCATCCACAGCGGAGTCCCTCCTTACATCAGGAGTCCCCAGCAGAGTCCCTCCTTACAACCTGAGTTGCAGGCCGTCCCTGCTGCTGCGTCAGTCTCTGTGCAGGCACCCGCCTCAAGAATTACCCCTATAAGAGGTATGTCTGATTCTGCTCCACTTCCCCAGCGATTTGGGGGCAATTCAGTTCAATGCAGTGGGTTTCTCAACCAGGTTGAGATATACTTTGAGATGCTGCCCCAGGCATTTCCCTCGGACAGAAGCAAAGTAGGTTTCCTGATATTTTTGCTTTCAGAGAGAGCCTTGGCCTGGGCAAACCCTCTATGGGAGACACAAAAACTTGTTGTCTTGAGTTACCCGGAGTTTGTGGCCTCCTTTAAAAGGGTATTTGACGTTCCCACAAACTCCGCTTCTGCTGCTAAGTGCCTCATGTCCATCAAACAGAGTACGAGAACTGTTGCCAACTACGCCATTGAATTCCGTACTCTGCCAGTAGAGGTTGCTTGGAAGAATGAGGTCCTCGTGGCTGCCTTTTCTCATGGTCTCTCAGATTCCATCAAGGATGAGATAGCAGCCCGAGATATACCCACTGAGCTGGAGAAGTTGATCATGTTTGACATCCTCATTGACTCCAGACTCAGAGAGAGACTCTCTTTTAAGGAGCGCTTGTGGAAGCCTCCTGTACATTTGCCTCCAAGCTTTGCAGTCCCACCCGTGCCTCCCTCACCTCCCATGGCTCCTGGTACCGAGTCGGTCAGTGAAGATGAACCCATGCACTTGGGCTTCACGCGTCTCTCTGCGGATGAGAGAACCTTTAGGAGGAGGGAGAGATTGTGCCTTTATTGTGGCCAGGCAGGGCACTTTTTGAAGTCTTGTCCTACCCGTCCAGGGAACGCCCGAACCTTGAGGTCCTGTCATGGACAGACCTTAGGTGGCGTTGTTTCGTCCCCAGTTATCCATAAAGATAAGCCCCTGGTTTCAGTCACCCTTTCTTGGGCTGAGTTGTCCATCGAGATACAGGCTCTAATCGACTCTGGGGCTGCATGCCTGTTCATTGATACTGCCTTTGTATCGCAGCACTTGATTCCATTGCAACTACGTGACACTCCACTTGCCATTGAGGCTCTTGACGGGAGACCTCTACAGCCTGCCCATGTGACTCATGAGATGGTTCCATTGTCCATGGCCGTAGGGGCTCTTCACCATGAGATAATCCAATTCCAAGTTATTTCCTCACCTAGGTTTTCGCTGGTTATTTTTATCCTTGGTTACAGAGGCACAACCCCTCTTTTGATTGGCTCTGTGCTGAGGTTCTCTCCTGGTCACCTCAGTGCAGTGAGACATGCTTCCAGAAGGTAGCCAAGGTCCTGTGCACATCTTCACTCTCCTCCCTGCTGGAGGAGTACCACGATTTTAGCGGTGTCTTTGACAAAGGTCAAGCCAGTAGTTTGCCTCCACACCGGCCTTATGATTGCGCAATTGACCTTCAACCTGGTGCCATACCTTCTCGTGGCTGGGTTTACCCTTTGTCGGTCTTGGAGGATAAGGCCATGGAGGAGTACGTTGCAGACGCACTTTCTCAAGGTTTCATTCACAAATCCTCATCTCCTGGTGGTGCTGGTTTCTTCTTTGTGAAGAAGAAGAGCAGTGAAATGAGACCTTGTATTGATTATAGGGCCTCAATCGTTTCACTATTAAGAATGCCTACCTGATTCCGTTGATTACAGAGTTATTTGACTGCCTCAAGGGAACAACGGTTTTAACGAAGCTTGATTTGAGAGGGGCATACAATCTCGTGTGGATTAAGGAGGGCCACGAGTGGAAAACTGTGTTTAATACAAGAACAGGCCATTATGAGTACCTCGTAATGCCTTTTGGACTTTGTAACGCCCCAGTAGTTTTCCAGAAATTTATTAACGATCTCCACCGAGAGTTGTTGCAGTTATGTGGTGGTTTATTTCGATGATATCCTCATATATTCCAAGTCCCTGGAGAGCCACCACACAGATGTCTGTCATGTGCTTCTGAAACTAAGAGAGAACAATCTCTATTGCAAACTGGAGAAGAGCGAGTTCCATCGTGAACAAGTTAAATTCCTGGGCTATGACATTTCCACTGCTGGCTTTTCGATGGACCCAGAGAAACAGTCCTACAGTGGCCCCGACCCATGGGTTTACATCCTCTGCAGCGTTTCCTGGGCTTTGCCAACTATTATCAGAAGTTTATTCGTAACTTCTCGTCTCTGGTCAAGCCCCTGACTGATATGACCAGAAAGGAAGGTAACCCACAGAGTTGGTCTCCGGAGTCCATTAAGGCCTTTGAGAGTCTCAAGGCTGCCTTTGTTTCTGCTCCTGTGTTGGCACATCCTAATCCCATGTTGCTTTTTATCCTTGAGGTTGATGCTTCTGAGACTGGTGTTGGCACCCTTCTGTCTCAACGTCCTACCTCTGAGAGCGCTCTGCATCCTTGTAGCTACTTTTCCAAGAAATTGTCACCTGCAGAGTGCAATTACGAGATTGGTTACAGAGAGCTGTTGGTGATCATTTTAGCCCTGAAAGAATACCACTGTACCGGTTCTCATACTCACTGACCATAAGAATCTCACATTTTTGTCTGAGGCTAAACGCCTCTCTCCCATAAGGGCATGATGGGCTCTTTTCTTGTCAAGTTTCAACTACATTGTCTCATTCTTACCTGGTACTAAGAATGTAAGGGCTGACGCCTTGTCATGACAATTTTCCTCCACTTCCAATTTGGAGTCGGTTCCGGTTCCTATGATTCCTTCTGATCGTATTCTGGCTACGGTTCGAACCAGTCTTACTTCTCCTTTGGGTGACAAAATTCTTGCTGCTCAGGTCCATGCTCCTCCTGAAAAACCTTGTGACTGCTGCTTTGTCCAGGAGAGTCTCCGTACTGCCGTGCTCCAGACTTACCATTCTTCCAAGGCAGCTGGCCACCCTGGGAAAAATCAACTCGTTTGGGCCATTTCCCAACAATTCTGGTGGCCTAGTCTATGGGCTGATGTAACTGCCTCCGTAGCTGCCTGTTCCGTGTGTGCTCAGAGTAAGACTCCACGACATCTTCTAGTGGGCCTCCTACAACCCATACCCAATGGAGAGAGGCCCTGGACCCACCTGTCTATGGATTTCATTGTGGAGTTACCCAACTCCCAAGGCAACACTGTTATCCTTATAGTGGTTGACCGGTTCTCAAAGATGTGTCATTGTATTCCTTGGAGCAATTCCTACGTTGCTATATTTCTGACCATCATAACAACTGGTCAGACCTATTACCATGGGCAGAGTTTGCTCACAACAGTGCCTTGAATTCTGCTTCCTGATTGTCCTAATTTATGGCGAATTATGGTTTCCAACCTTCCATGTTGCCTGACTCGTTTGTTCCGCAGAGTATTCCTGCATTAGATGCGCATCTCCGTGGTCTTCAATCCACTTGGGCACAAGTCCAGGAGGCTTTGCATCATGCTAATGATAGGTACAGACTCCATGCTGAACGCAGACGTCTGCGCCTTCCTACCAGGTTGGGGACAGGGTCTGGCTGTCATCTCGCAACCTCCGACTTCGTGTTCCCTCACTGAAGTTCGCACCTCGGTTTGTTGGGCCCTTCTGTATTCTTCGCAGGATTAACCAAGTAGCTTATGCATTAGACCTTCCTTCTAATATGCGTATTTCTAATGTATTTCATGTCTCCTTATTAAAACCTTTGGTCTGCAACCATTTTACCACCTCGGTGCCACGTCCTCACCCTGTACAGGTTAAGAACCATGAGGAGTATGAAGTACAGTCCATTGTTGACTCCCGTAGGTTCCGTGGGCGCATACAGTACCTGGTGTGTTGGAAAGGGTAAGGTCCGGAGGAACGCTCTTGGGTCTCATCCTCGGATGTACATGCCCCTGTCCTACTCCATGATTTCCATAGACGGTTTCCCGTCAAGCCTGGTGGTCCTCTGAGGGGGAGGGGTCGTTGAGGAGGGGGTAATGTCAGGGCTGGACTAAGCCCTTCCTTCTCTGAGCAGGCCACTCAGTTTGCCAGCTCCCATCTCTCTCCACGGTTGCCCGGCTGTTGTTGATTCTGCTCATCAGTCCTGCCTGCTTAAAGCTGTCCAGCTCACTTGATCTCTGCCTTCGCCTTTGTCAACATCACAGAGACTTTCTCCTGCATTCCTGTTGAAGACTTGCTCAGCTGATGTCCCTTCTGGCTCCTGATCCTGCTTGCTGTAGTACTACATTTACCTCTGGCTCTCTGACATTGGCTTGGCTGACTACCCGATCCAGTTACTGAACTCTGGCTTGTTTTTACCAAGCTTACTCTGTTTACCTTTTTATTATTATTGTTAAACAAGTGTGTTTTAACTATACATCTGTCTCGGTCTGATTCATGGTTCCTGATACCAGCAGAGTCCCTCCTTACATCAGGCATCCCCGGCGGAGTCCCTCCTTACATCAGGCGTCCCCAGCGGAGTCCCTCCTTACATCAGGCATCCCCAGCGGAGTCCCTCCTTACATCAGGCGTCCCCAGAGGAGTCCCTCCTTAGATTAGATATCCCCCATTGGAGCTCCCCTTACATCAAGTGTCCCCCCATTAGAGCCCCCCTTAATCAGGCGTCCCCCTATTGGAGCCCTCTTATATTAGGTGTCTCCCTATTGGAGCCCCCCTTACATCAGGTTTCCCCCCATTGGAGCCCCCTTATACCAGGTGTCCCCCCATTGGAGCCCCCTTAATCAGGCATCCACCTATTGGAGCCCCCCTTACATCAGGCTTCCCCCCACTGGAGCTCTCCTTACATCAATCCCCCCCATTTGAGCCCCCATTACATCAGTCATCCCCCCATTGGAGCCCCCTTACATCAGGTATAGCGGTGTCTCCTCTGCCATTATGGTTTCCCCGTTCCCCGAGGGGGAACAAAATAGAGGTGGAGCCGGCCATGTGGCTACAATAGAAATGAAGCTGCGGCGCTGCCCACCCCTCCCCTTTCCATAACAGGTCAGAGACGGACCGGCAGCGAAGCGGGACGGGGGTGAGCGGCGCCGCAGCTTAATTTCTATTGTAGCCACCCGTGTTCTTCTTCTGGTCTTCTTAAAATTGGCGGCTGGCAGAGACATTGTCTCTGCCGGCTGGGGATCTCTAGTGGCAGCGGCGGGCAGCGAAAAATCAGGAAAAACATTTCCCGGGACATAATAAAATCGGGAAAAGGGTCTAAATTCTGGGAATGTCCCGGGAAATTTGTCAAATATGCCATGCCAGAAGATCCACAACAAAGTGAATCCAACATCACTAATCTTGCTCAGTTTTTGATGAACACATTTTACTTTGCTCGGTTTTACAATAAATTATTCACTTTCAGTACATCCCTTGTCTGTTTTTGTAGCTTGCTAAATCCAAAAAGTATAATGCCATGGAGTTCCAGGAAATACAAAAACCAAGTCCAACTAATAGTAATTTACCTTCGGAAATGTAAAACCTTGCAAGACACTTTATAAATCAACTACGCACATGTTCTCTTTTCAGACCGATATCCAACTTTCAGAAGTGAATTTTTGTGTCAGGCTTTAGGTGAAAAAAGAAGGGCAAACCAATGCTTAGATGACTGCTTACAGCAGACTTTCACCCCTTTCACACTGAAGGCAGTTTTCAGGCATTTTAATGCTAGAAATAGCACCTGTAAAGCACCTGAAAACTGCCTCTTATGCCTCCCCAGTGTGAAAGCCCAAGTGCTTTCACACTGGGGTGGTGCACTTGCAGGACGGGAAAAAAAGTGCTGCAAGCAGCATCTTTGGGACGGTGTAGGAGCGCTGTATACAGTATACAGGGTTACAAAGCGCCCTGCTAGCGGCTGAAAAGCACCGCTAAACAACGGTAAAGCACCGCTAAAACAAGCAGCGCTTTACCGCCAACGCGGCCGTGACTACAGTGTGAAAGTAGCCTTACTAAGAAGTTGCTGCTTACAGCACTTTGCTGTTGAAGACCTCTTCATAAAAAGAAGCAATAAAAAGCTTTGTTTTGAAAGCATAAAGTAAAACTGTTTATAAAAATATATAATTACGGCCATTTCTTCCTTAATGAAAGTTGAAAAGCAAAGCCTAAATAATTTAAATTTCTAGTTGAAACAATTTAATTGAACAGTATTTCCAGACTATAAATTCCTGTCAATGAACTGCTTTCTGGATTCAGAAACTTTTACACTTCTCTTAGAAGAATGGCCAGTATATTACCAGGCTGCTGTTTCTGCATAAAACAGATGCTGCTGCACCTGTGAGACTTGTAACATGGCTTTTTTAGATACTTTAAGCACCTTAATGTTTCTGTTATGATTGTGCTTTTACTTTTCCATGAGCACCATCTACTGGCCAAACAGAATCATTGTAAATACAGTATTTGATATGACTGTAAAAGCAACCATAATTTCTAGAGGGTTTGATGTGTTTTTGGTGGTTAGAGGGGCAAATATTGAGAATATAACACTTAAATGTCAGCATAGGCACAAAATACCATATACCGATATATATATATATATATATATATATATATATATATATATATATATATATATAGTAAAGGGGTCAAAGAAACTACCATACATCAGGATATATATGGACAGTGGATTTGGAGTCTTATCTTGCCAGTAAACTGAAAACATTTAATTAACTAAGATGGGTTAAATGATTTAAACACAATTGGCTATCTTATCAATCATTTCAAAATTATATGTTATATTCCCAAACAAACATACTGCTAAGGTGTGTAATTGTTAGTTAAATTGGTAGCTAATTGTGAACAGCCCTATTTTTCAAAAAAATGTCTTTTTCCTAATGAAATGTTATTTTGTCACCACTTCAAATTCTTCCTTTATTGTTCTCCTCAATTAACAAATCATTGAAACTCACAGGTATCACCATCCTGAAGCAAGTAGTATTTTAAAGTGTATGTAAACTCTAACAATGAACCTTTACTTGCTCCTGTTTGGTCTGCTACAGCTACATTCACACTGGCAATTAGGGCCGGTGCGAGTTGTAGTGGCAGTTCCTTCTGCGGCTGTCAGTCGCTCTCAGGGGGTAGGTGTGGCAGCTAGGCCCATTCACTATAATGACAGGTCACTGGAGGCCCCTGATATCTGCTGCTCTCTGCACAGCCAGCAATTACCTGCAGTGATCGCTGCTGGATGTAGGTAATTGTTGGATGCTGCACCTGCCCAGTGAGAGCCACTGAGAGCCGCAGAAGCAACTGGCACTACAAGTCACACCGGCCTAATTGCCAATTTGAATGTAGCCAACTTTACCAATGAAAGTGTTTTGTTATATTTGTTGAAGAAGTGCAAAATGTACCTGTTTATTTTGTTAAAGATCTTTGAGCTGATAATGTCCTATGCTCTTTGCCTGTACACAAGGAGGAGTTATGGACACGAGGAGTTGGGGAAGGGGAGTGAATAGAGGATTGTGTTATCAGAAATGATGTAGGCAGGGCTGACACCATGTGCTTAGGAATTCAGGGTTATTTTGTCATGTCCGGGAGGTAGGTGGGAACATACTATATTTCTGTCAAATAAGCAGTTTTTTTGTATTTGCAGCATATTTAGTGGGATGCAAAGTTTGATTGACATGTGTGGCCCCTTAGAGGACTGCTAGGAATACTATCGCAAAACAAATAGTATTAGAAGCCAGGCACTTCTATAGAGGATCTTTGCCAATACAAAAAATAAAAGATGAGGGGCCTTTTTGCATGGCATTGGTTGTGACATAGAAAATACACCATTCCTTAAAATTACAGGTTCAAGGGTTGTCTTAATTCTGTATTTGCTATTACAGAACAAGAACTGTTTTCAGGAACATCATCAAGACCGCATACTTTGGCAGCAATGCTTTGTTTTTAAAATTTCTTTCACAATTACTTTTGCTTACAGAAAGCAGCAACACCTTAATCTATTTTTATTTGGTTCATATCAAGTTTTAAAAGGCCTTTTCTGATAGCTTTAGCAGTAATGTGCATGATTTCATCAAACGGTACTAGGCCTGCTTTTGCAAGCAGAAGTAGAAACTGCAACAGACCTAAGTGCAGAGAGGCCAGACATAAGGAGGTGTTTTCCAAAAAAAAGTATAGATAAAACTCTTATGCCCCGTACATACGGTCGGATTTTCTGATGGAAAATGTCCGATCGGAGCGTGTTGTCGGACATTCCGACCATGTGTGGGCTCCATCGGACATTTTCCATCGGATTTTCCGACACAAAAAGTTTGAGAGCAGGGTATAAAATTTTCCGACAACAAAATCCGATCCGTCAATTCCGACCGTGTGTGGCCAGTTCCGACGCACAAAGTGCCACGCATGCTCAGAAGAATTTCCGAGATGGAACAGCTCGGTCTGGTAAAATTAGCGTTCGTAATGGATACAGCACTTTCGTCACGCTGCAATGTAAAAAATGGTTTAATACAGCGAACTCTCTTCTTCTTTATAATGTGAGAAGAATGAAGTAGTTTTGCTGCACATATTCACACAGACTTCTCATAAACTTCTTTCTTTATTATTTATCGTGATTCCCTCAATATATTCGGATTTGTCACATCTGACAAAATTCCTTTTTTGTTGTTTTATTTTTATTTTTTTTTCAAGGCTGTTTTTTTTTTTTTTTTTTTGGGTTTGTATTTTTTTCAAGGCTGATCTTTGTTTTATTTTATTTTTGGTTTTACTCCATAATATTTTTGTGTGTGCTTTGTGTGTCAAGTTACCACAACACGATTATTACCTTGTATTATTTAATCTCAAGAAGGTTGCTTGGTGTTGGTGTACCTTGTTAATTTCACATTGTATTTTTGAAATTTACCTGAATCCTCACAAACAAACAGTCCTTTTTTAAGGAAAACACACATAGGCGAGTATAATTGAAACAAAAAATTCTTTATTAAGGGCTCAGAACCAAAGAGGGAGGCAACGCTGGAGAAACATCAGAAATTGTCGAAGCCTTGGACCCCCAGGGCAGACATCAAATCTTTTTCTGCAAAATTGGTGGCCTGAGGAGTCCATATCTAAGGGAGTGCAGTCTGGTCCAGAAGTCCCAGAGATCCGGAAAGCAGCAGATGACATCTGTGTCCCCAGGCTGTGGTACTACACGAGGCTGCATCTTTTGCCAGACCAGACTGGACCCAGGGTCATCACTCTCTGGTCTTCTTTCCATGCTTCCTTCCCGGCTGTGGCTCTGGTGTTGGAGATGTGGCAGGAGGAGGAGTAGGACCTGGAGGAGGAGGAGGAGTAGTAGGACCTGGAGGAGGAGGAGGAGGAGGAGGACCATGTGTGAGGTTACAAATGTGGGTAGCACATGTTATTTGGCCCCTCAACCCCTTATTGAGAGCTTCCAAAATTAAGGACTTACACAGGAGTCATTGGCCCTCCTCCATCTGCAGCATTTTGCAGGCAGTTATGCCAGCAAAGTCCTCCTCCACACTCTGTGGGCTTCTCAGGGCCTCTGTAGCCTTCCAAAAGAGGCCTATGGCAGCCTCCTCCAGGTTACTCATCTTCCTGCCACTTTGTCTTTGAAGGTGTAGGATAGGGACCTGGATATCAGGCAGCCTACTTGGCCCGGCCACCTCCTGGCTGAGACTTCCCTGTGTATGAAAAAGGGACAGGGTTGTAGTTTTTGCATCATCAATCACAATCATAAATTAGTACTCCAAACTAACATCTAGTTAACATCATTGATGGGACAACCAGAAATATTTAGAAGAATGCTATACCTGGCTCAAGCTGGGCTCCTCCACATGTTGCTGCCTGGAAGGCCCAGGTTGGGCGTCAGAAGCCTCAGCTAGATTCTGTGTAAGGAGAGGACACTCAGCAGCAGTTTTCGCATCTGGACGCTGGAGCACTAGTGTGGGACACAAGAACACCCTTTTTATTAGGGGGCCCACACAGGTGCTCCAGTGTATACTATAGGGGTGTCTCCATCTGTGAAGCTTGTACAAAACAGGTAAAGTATTGAAGCTTGACAAAGGACACTAAAAATTCTACATCTTGGAACTCAGCCAAAATAGACAATTGTACCCCACTTCCAAGCAATGTGTCATATTTATAGTTCTTCCCTCAAATATCTGTGTTGTAAGTATACAATGTTTTTTTTACATAGGGGAGAAAAGACTCGGAGGACACCCCTTATCCGAGGAGACCAGAGACCCCTCCCACCTCTGTAAGAAGGGGAAATCCAACCAAGACAAGAAGAGCAGGAGGAGGAAGACGTGGTGGAATTAGCCACCACAACAGGTGAGTGTCTGCGACCACAGGCTCAGGTAAGAGATGGATGCCGGCAGATTTATAATACATGTTTTTTTTTGGTTTCTATCTTTTTAGGTGATCATGATGTTGTGGATCCAGATCCTTTCACCTCGGAAAGTGCACAGATCCTGATTGGGGAGATCATGGGGTGAAATAGGGACTTAGAAAACATCAAGAAAAACATCAATGATGTTCTTCAAAAAAATAAGAACATCATTGATGTTTTGGGGAGAGTTTAAAACCCCTACAAATCCCTTTGTTTTATGGTGTGCTACAATTTTAACATTTTTTGTCAAATAGTAGAAAAGCCAAATTTTGAAGATGCATACAGTGTGTCAACATGTGCTATCTGCCATCACGGGAGATCAATGGACGCGTTTTGGGGGTGCATCCCCTTCCTCAATAATAAAGTAGCTGAGGGGAAGGGGTTGCTCCCCCAAAACACGTCCCTTGATCCCCCCATGATGGCAGGTAGCACATGTTGACATTCGGCTATTTGTGTGCATCTTCAAAATTTGGCTTTTCCGGGGGTGACTTCACCCTATCTGAACGCAATATCAAACACAGTTTCTAAATACTCATGTCTGATATTGCCTTCAAGTTCTACCAAATGTGAACTTTGTAAGTTCAAGATTTGTGTCTTTCTTGTTGGTTTTAAACATGCCTGTTTTATCTTAAATGGACATTTCTACTTTTTCTAATGCGACCCCAAAAATTGTTAAACAACAAACATGTTGGTTTGTTTTAAAAACCTTTTCCAAATGCACATGTGATTGTGCAGGTATTAAAAAGATTGTTAATCAAGAATGTGTGCATTATTGTCTCAACGCTCCAACACTTTTGTGGCGCTCTAATTGCTGCTTTTTTGTGACAATGGGTGTTATTTCCTAAGGGCAAATCCACTTTGCACTACAAGTGCAGTTTCAAGTGCACTTGTAGTGCAAAGTGTCTTTGCCTTTAGTAAATAACACCCAACAGTGCTTTGTAAGGTTACACAATCACGCCATTTTCAGGACTCAACACATTTCTGTCAGCTTCAGCTAAAACAAACACAAGCAATAAATGTCACCAAAGATTTGCTTAATTTTTTTTTATTTGAAAAAGGTTTCACACATTGTCTGGCATATTGATAGCCCCCCTACCCTCAAGGTATCTTAGCCGGACATCATGGGCACTCAGGGAGGGCAAGCCAGGACGGCCACTTTAAAGTGCCGTCAGGGTTGGTTCATTTTGAATTCTGGCCTCAGGCACAACTGAGCTAGCATAGTTGGCAGAATGTTTCTGTAAAAAGTTGTGTAGAACACAGCACGCCAGGATAATATGATTCAGTTTATACTCCGCCATATGTATGGGTGTAAGAAATAGGCGGAACCGGATGGCCATGATTCCAAACGTGTTCTCCACCACTCTTTTGGCTCTGGCCAGCCGGTAATTAAAAACCCTCTGGTCTGGGGTGAGGGTTATCATCAGGAATGGCCGCATAAGATGGTCCCCCAGCGCAAAGGCTTCATCCGCAACGAAGACGAATGGGAGTCCTTCCACATTGTCTTCTGGAGGTGACAAGTCCAAGCTGCCATTCTGGAGACGCCTGGGCGATGACTCCACCATCGGACATCCGGCCATTCTTCCCCACGTCCACATACAGGAACTCATAAGTAGCTGACACCACCACCAACATCACTATACTATTGAACCCCTTCTTATTATAATAGTACGACCCCGAGTTGGGTGGTGGGACAATGTGGACATGTTTCCCATCAATTGCCCCTCTGCAGTTAGGAAAGTCCCACCGCTGGGCAAAGTGGGAGGCCACAGTCTGCCATTCCTGTGGCGTGGAAGGAAACAGTGGAGTAAAACAAAAAAAATGTGTGTTTTTGCACATAAACAGGGAAAGCAGATTAGACACAAACATTCTTGGCCAACATCAAGATAACATTTATTTATGGGAATTTTAAAAGACCAAAGTATAAGGTACACCGATCATATTCCCCCCCCCCCTCTCATGGGCCATTTCTAACATTATAGGGAGGGGGAGTTCTTGGACAGGTAACCCTCTCCACTGCATTAAGAGATGAATGCCTAAATAATGGGTATTACTTTGGCCAGCCCCTCCTTAGTTACACTATTGGCAGCCCACTGGACAGGTAAGAAGTGTCATAATACAAAGATATAAACACACACTGTACACATTTGAGCACATTTTGACATTCTGCTATTGCCTATCAAGATAATAATAGGATACAAAAACTTTAAACATTACCGTTTGAAAGTATACAGGCAGGCCCTTGCACTACATGCTTTGGGGAATTCATCCATACATCTAACCACAAAAGAGATGGGTATAGTGTGTATGGGCTTGGCAAAGTCAGCAGATAGATGATTGAGGATAGATAGAGAATTGTTATCAGCTGACTTAGCAGTTGTGGGGAGGGAGGGTTCCAAATGATTTGGGGACCCCCCCAAAAAAAAGCCTCTGGCACTCTGCCTGAATTTAAAGCACAAATCACATTTCAAAACATTTTAGGGGTGTTTGGGGTAAAGCACTACTATGGAGCTGATAAAATACATTGTTAAGTGACTACATGAGGTGAATATAGGGCCAGGAGACCATGCTGGGGAGGTAAGTGAAGGCAAATATGTATGAAGGAGCAAAAACATAATTACAGAAAAATCCAGCACGCATGAGGACAAAGGGGACATTCACAGCATATTCCAATCATGGTAATTAGGGAATGAGGAAAGAAATACAATATATTATCAAACATTAAATACAATAAAATGTGATATTAAAGGATAAAAATCTTACCTTAATACACTCCTTCTGCAGGACCTGTATGATGGTAGAACAGGTCTCCGGGATAATGATACCCAGAGCCTGGGGGGAGATGCCTGTCGAGAACTTAAGGTCCTGCAGGCTTCTCCCTGTCGCCAAGTACCTCAGGGTGGCGACTAGCCTCTGCTCTGGAGTGATGGCTTGCCTCATGCAGGTATCCTGCCTGCTAATATAGGGGGTCAGCAAAGCCAACAAATGGTGAAATACGGGGTCCGTCATCCAGAGAAAGTTCCTGAAATCATCAGGATTATTCTCACGGATCTCACAGAGCAAAGGCATATGACAGAACTAGTCACGCTGAAGCAACCAATTCTTGGTCCATGAACTCCTCCCCACCCTGTTCATGGACTGGACTTGTGTCAAGGTCAGGACCCCAACACCAAGCCCCTGCACAGCACGAACTCTATGAGGAGTACGTATACGCAACATGGCTAGAAAACGGTCGGCTGCTCAGAACGAAGTAACAGAATGCACTGAAGAACAACAAGGCCTGTGAAGAGCGACCTGAAAAACAGTAACGAATAAACAAGAACACAATGACAAGTCAATGGTACTCGCTGCACACACTGAAGAGCAGATACAAACCCACAAGCACAAACTGAACAGCAGAAAACGATCTGAAAACCACGAGTCTGAAAAAGCGCAAATGTCTCTCACCAAACTTTTACTAACACGAGATTAGCAAAAAGAGCCCAAAGGGTGCCGCGCTTGGTTCTGAACTGGCCTTTTCTAGTCTCGTCGTATGTGGTGTACGTCACCGCATTCTTGACGATCGGAAATTCCGACAACTTTGTGCAACCGTGTGTACACAAAACAAGTTTGAGCCAACATCCGTCGGAAAAAATCCATAGATTTTGTTGTCGGAATGTCCGATCAATGTCCGATCGTGTGAACGGGGCATTAGGTATGGGTAGACAGAAGATTTGATAGTACAGTTTGATGGAACAGAATGTGAACTCCAGTTTGTTTTGCAACATTGGACTACACCATTTTAGAAAGAAATGTAAAAAGAAAATGCATAAACATCACTTCATACTATCCTCTAACTTTTCCTATGCCATCAGCTTCATATCCCATTTTTTCCAAAAATATTAGAGCTACATCCCTCAGGAATAGTTTGGTAGAAAGTGGTAGCACAGTTTATATCAGCAGCTCAACAAACCTAAATATGGAGATACAAAGGCAGGCAGCTTTATTTAAAGAAAAAAACATTGCAGCGTTAATCCTTAGCCATATTTGTGTACACATTTTCCAGTAGGTACAACAGGCACAAATGCAGAGACACAAAGGACAGACTGTTTTTTTCTATAAAACTTAGAACGACAGACCTCAGATATATTGTAGGTGTGCAAAAATTGCCCAGTGGCAGCAGAGTTTGCCAGCAATGTGCACGCTCAAATGTAAAAACACAAAGCACAGGAAGCTTCTTTATTTTTTAAATTAGAGTGTCAGCTCTTGAATACAGCTTTATAAAACTTAGCCAGCTGCGGGAGAGTTTTGCCTAGATTGTGCACTCCTCAAGAGCACTAACGGACACTAAACCACCCTCTCCCACTATGCCCAACTCACTCTATTTTGCCCCATTCCCATGACAGTCCTTCCTAGAGAAAACAGGGGATGGACTTTGCTACAATACTCTGTTTGCAGATCTTCCTGCAGCAAGCCAGAAATTGAATGTTCTAATAATTCCACTGACTCCTCCTGGCCAGTTTATAAAGGGAAGGTAGGATTAGAGGAGTAACAGGCCACTTCAGCAATTTAAATATATGAAAATACCGTGCTAAGCTAGTGTCAATATGCAATACCAAAACAGTATTAACTGTGCTAAATATAGTGCCAAAAAAATCAATAATGAGACATAAATTGATCAAATCAATATAAAATAAAGTGCCAAAGTGTTAAGTGGCATAATCAATTAATTTCAAACGTGTATCGTCACAGGGACATGACATGTCTTCCTCAGGGGAATATGATATCATATCATATCCACCTGAGGAAGACACGTCATATCCCTGTGTCAATATGCGTGGGGAGGGGACAGGATGGTGTAGGAGTCAGCAGCTGGTCTGTTTGGAGTGGAGGGGGACACAATCTCAACATTTTTACTATCAAAGATTTTATTGGAATTTCAACATCAAAAAACAAATAATAAAAACAAAATACAAGGACAGATGCTGCAAAAAGATAATACACAATGTTATAAATATTATCAGATCAAGAAAACCTCTAGTAGATATAGAAGGGGTCCTGGAAGAGACTGAGGAGCATGAATCTTCAAGACAAAATATGATCATAAAATGTCAAAATCCCCTCCCCACCAAAAAAAAACTGGATTCCACAGGATGCCACGTGTTACTCTTTACTATACTCAAGCCTAGCTCCAGTTTTAATGAGAGTCCCGCCGGCACCCCTAATGGGAACTAACTGTGCCGAGTCAGGCCCCCCTAGACCCCCAGAGCACAGCCCAGAATACTATCCAACACATCGAGTCTCAGTGTAGAAGAGTATAGGAGCTTATCTCTTATTAGTTCCTTTGGCAGGTTGAGAGACTGTATAATGGGAACAATCGGACTGCCTTGAAAAACGGAGCATAAAGTCTGTTCGCAGCAAATGTGAGCTAGTAATATCCATCTAAAAATAAAGAACGTAAATTAAAGATCAGAGGGGGAAAGGAAAAGAAGGAAGGGGTCAAAGAGCCACTCAGCAAGCATCACGAGGGAGCAAGGGCAGTGACGTCCACTTGATATGTTTGCATTCCGGGAATGAGGGCGATACCTATGTATGTAGCCCAGGGTTCCCAGGTGGATTCAAACTGCGCCCTCGAGTTTAGTAAGGGACATCAACCAGGAAATTTTTCGCTTGGCCGCCAAAAACAACACTTTAGGCTGTTTCAAGGCCTTTGCAATTGTTAGTTTGGCACTAAGGAGGAAAAAGTGGATTAATTTGCGAGTCCATTTAGAAGCGCCAGGGATATTTGCGTTCAAGAGGGCCACAGCGGGAGTTCTAGGAATCTGTTGTCCCGTCACCTTGTGGATTAGAGCAAATATCCTCCTCCAGAATGACCTAATTTTGGGACATTCCCACCATATGTGGGCCATAGACCCGGTCAGTTCACAACCTCTGAAACACCTGGGGCTGACAGAGGGACAGAGGGAAACATGTGGGCTAATTTAGAAGGAGTGAGATACCACCTGGTCATCACTTTGATATTTGATTCTATTAGGGAAATGTTTTTAATCCCTTTAAAGGCTCTGGAGAAGGATATCTGCCAATTTTCTAGATCCCATTGAAATTGAAAGTCGTTCTCCCATGCAGTCATATACAAGGTTTTGCCTTCTTGCTGAGCTAGAGATTGATATATGATAGAGATTCCACCCCTCTGATTCGTGGTCTGGTCTATCCAAGCTTCATAAGGGGTGATCCGAGGAGGGGCGGGTTTCCCTATCCATATTTTATGGAGAAAGTGACTTATTTGATGAAACCTAAAATGTTCCCTCTCCGGGATGTCGAGTTTTTGTTGACAGAATTTTAAGGTTAACGGGCCTGATGCCTTAAAGTGACCAATCCGTTACAGCCCCTTGTCCACCCACCATTTGAACGATGAAATATTAAGGCCAGGCGTAAAATCTGGGTTATTGAAGATGTGAGCCAGAGGACGACAGTTGGAGGTAAATGAAGGTAGAATCCTTATTTTGTCCCATAGGGTCATGGATTGTGATAGGATAGGTGAGAGTATGGGGGGTCTGTCCCTGCGAGGTATCCATAATAAGTAATCAAGAGTATGGTTAGGCACTGACTGTCTTTCAATTTGGATCCAATCAGGTTTTTCTGTTCTAGAGAAAACCGTTGAGAGTTGGGCGATTCTCGCTGCCTGATAATACCAGAAGAGTCTTGGTAAACCCAGACCCCCCTGTGTACGTGACCTATAGAGAATGCTATTTGGTAATCTATGACCCGTTTCCCCAGATATACTTATTGATTTTCCTTTGAAGGGCTTGCAAGTGATCCTTTTTAAGGTTGATCGGAATTGCTCTAAATAAATATAATAGTCTGGGGAGGAGTGTCATTTTTATTGAGTGGATCTTCCCTAGCCAGGAAAGCTCCTTACTGCCCCAGGATTTTAGTTCTGATTCTATTTTCTTATACATAGGTGGAAAATTCATTTGGTATAGTTGGTCAATTTTGGCAGTAAGTTGGATCCCTAGATACTCTAGTGACGATTCGTTCCATTGAAATTTGAAAGATTTTTTCAGGGATTCTATTATGTTAGGATTAAGAGATATGTTGAGAGCATGGGTCTTGTTATAATTAACCCTGAGGCCTGACACCTCAGCGAAATCTTTAAGGAGGCTGCATAAATTTGGGAGAGATGTAATGGGTGAGGTTACAAATACTAGCATATCGTCGGCAAAAAGACCACATTTATGAATTTTAGGACCACAGGAAATTCCCTGAATATTGGGATTAGAACGAATCGCCACTGCTAGCGTCTCAATAGCCATGGCAAAAATTAAAGGGGATAATGGGCAGCCCTGTCTAGTGCACTTTGCAATATTAAAGGGTCTGGAGTGGTGCCTGCATAGTCTAATCTGTGCCGATGGGTTGGAATAGAGGGAGTGAAGAAATCCCAAAAATCGTTGCCCAAATCCCCATCTCTGTAATAGCCCAAACAGATACGGCCACTCTACTGTGTCGAAGGCTTTGTGTAAGTCTAACGATAGCAGCATCCCTTCCTGTTTGAGGCCGCTTGTAGTAGGGAGACCAAGTCAATGGCCCTTCTAATTTGGTCAGGCCCCTGTCTCTCCGGAATAAATCCAACCTGATCTTTATGGACATATTGCCCTATAAAGGAAGATAAGTGGTTAGCCAATATTTTCGTCAAGATCTTAAGGTCATTATTTATAAGGGTGATAGGTCTTAATTCTCAACTGCCTCAGGATTTTTATTAGGTTTGGGGATTATCGTTACATAGGCTGCATTTAGTTGTGGATCAAAGGGGGATCCATGAGCTTTAGCCTTAAAAAATTTAGCCATGTGGGGAGCTAGCGTGTCTACAAAGGCCTTATAGTATGGCACTGAAAGGCCATCGGGACCAGGGGCCGAGCCCATTTTCAGATGTTTCACGACTTCCTTTATTTCCCCAATAGATATGTTTGCTTCCATAATCTCCCTGTGATCCTCCAATAACGAAGGTATCGGAAGGTCCTTAAGAAATCTGGGAATTAAGAGATCTTTGTTCTTGGTAGGCCTGGCATAAAGTTCAGTGTAAAATTCCCTGAAGGCCTCTAGAACCTTGGTTGGGTCAGCCGATGGAGGATGACCGGCTACCTTTATCCTGGGGATACAATGCGATCGTAGGTGCGGAGATAGTTTTGAGGCTAACATTGGGCCTATTTTGTCTTTTTGATGGTAGAATCTGGCTCCGCTCCAGCGGATATATTTCTCCGCTTTTGCCGTGAGGGCCAGATTCAGTTCAAGCCTAGCTGCATCCAGTTGTGCTAACAGGGTTTTAGAGGGGTGTTTCTTATGTCTACTTTTAAGGGCAGCAAAGTTCTTTTCTAGTTTTGTAATGTCTAATAATCTTTCTCTCTTCATTTGGGTTGCTATACTAATAATTTTTCCTCTAATGAAAGCTTTATGGGCTGCCCAAAGGGTCTCGGAGGATATGTCGTCAGTATTGTTGAGTAGGAAATATTCTTTCAGTGAATTCTCCAATTCTGAGGTTGTGATGGGGTCATTTAGAATAGATTCATTTAACCTCCAATGAGAGCCCGACGGCCTGGAGAGGGAATTTTGCATATGTAATATCACTATGGAGTGGTCTGACCAGGCAGTATCAATTATGGTCGCCTTGTATGTATAGGGAATAAGTGAGGGGGGTATCAGAATGTGGTCTATTCTTGCGTATGACTGGTGGGGAGCCGAGAAGTGGGTATAGTCCTTTTTGGAGGGATTTAGTTCCCTCCATATGTCAATTAGCCCATGTGCATGTAGGATTTTTGCTATTTTCAAACTAGCTTTGGTGGGACGCGTCAACTGGGCTTTGGGGGGCTTTGATTTGTCGAGTCCCTGAACAAAGGCTATGTTTGAATCGCCCCCAAAGATGACCTTGCCTTCCACTAAGGGCAGAAGGGTTTGCAGGAGAGATTGAAAGAAAGCAGCTTGTCCTTTATTGGGGGCATAGTATGAAATTATAGAATACATATTACCTTCAATAGTGCCCTTGACCAGGATAAACCTACCCTCTGGGTCTTTGTGGTCAGAAATGTAAGAAAATTTACTGTTTTTAGAAAAAAGAACTGCTACACCTTTGGTCTTATTAGCTGCATTCGCTATATAAAATGAGGGGTAGTGTGATTGGAGGAATTTAAGGCCGTATCGGATTGGAAAATGAGTTCCCTGTATTAAGACTATATCTATCTTCAAGGAACGGTAGTTTTCAAAAGCAATTCTACGTTTTTTTAGGTGAATTTAAGCCTTGGGTATTGTGGGAAGCCACTCTAAGGTCCTTATGTGTCGCTTTCCCTACAGACATTTCATCAGAGGGGTGGAATGCTGTTGAAGAAGACGTCACTCACCCTTGGAAGACTTTCCATCCTGGTCCCCTGCATCTGGAGAAGCTCAGAACGGATCGGTATTGATATCCTAAGCTTTGCGAAACCTGCCGAGCGGCTCAAAAGAGAAAAGTGGTTAAAGAGGAGGGGGGAAGAGGAAAAAGAAAAAGGATAAAAGAAAAACAACAAAGGTCGTCTTCTAAGAAGACCAACGATGCCGAACGGGGTTGAACCCCGTCCAACATCTACAGTGTGGCTTCAGAGACCTCTAGGAGGGGTCCGAAGTCTCATGCCACAGAGGAGTGTCAGCCTCATCTGTGGGATGAGTGAATGTGCAGGGGTAGCACCCCCGACCCTTACTTATAAGATAACAAAAAATAAAGTAAACAGAAACAGCGAAATTACAACCTGACCTTGTGCTCTTAGAGATATAGCGGAAGTCCTTGGGTCTCGGAATCTGAAGTGAAAAATGGACTGCAACCAAGAGTAATGACTCCTGACCCTTCCCCTCTAGTCAGGGAGGTAGGGGGGACCTGGGGGTATATCAGGAGAAATCAACTTTTTTGATATCATGACTGTCCCCAGATCCAATGTCCTGTGTCGCAATCTATCAAAAGTCCCTGAGATCACCAAGTTCTCTTTTTGGATTATCTTCTCAAACTCAGTTAGATCAAACTGGATGACAGATCAGAACGAAAAAAACTGGTGAACTCCGGAAAGTCACGAACCATCTTGACCATCAGAATAAGATAGGGGTTGAGACCTAAAGCGAATGCTCCAAGTCCGTAATTCAGGCTGGCTGTGGCATGGGAATATTCGTGAAAAACAGGAATCCATGGATTAAAACTTCGGAAAGCCTAAAGGTAGGCAAATTGGGTGTAGAAAGGAGCCCTAGACTCCAACAACAGGGGGGAATGACATCCCTAACTAGAAGGCCCCGATGAGGGCAATGAGGATGAGAGGAACCCCAAAAGCGGCTTATGGCGGACGACCTTCTTTGGATTTCTTTGACTTGCCTTTGTTCCATAGAGGGGATATCGGACTCTCCGGTGTGGGTCTTTTGGATGAACCTCCTGGAGCCGCATTGAGCTCCATGGGTGCTTCCTGGGATATTAGCTTAAGGTGAAGGAAAATTTTCACTCCCTCTGGCAGGGAGGAGAAGGAAAAGGTTTTATCTTGGATGGAGAATTTTACTCCAAAAGGGAAGTTCCAACGATATTTGATGTCCCGTTGGGACAGAACTTGCAAGAGCGGTTTCAGGGACCTTCTCTTCTGGATGGTCGAGGGGGCCAAGTCTTCATATATTTGAATTTGATGACCTCTGCAAAAGACTTGTTGTTTGAGGCAGGATTGCCCCATCACCTCCTCCTTTATAGCATAAAAGTGAGGTTTGACAATGACGTCCCTCGGGGATCCATCCCTTCTGGGGGGACCAAGGGCTCTATGGGCCCTATCCAGTTCCAGTCGATGAGGGGGCGCGTTGGGGATCAGCTCCTTGATGAGATCCTGGATTGCGGGAGGAATATCTGTGATGTATTCAATGGAGACCTCGGACTCGGAAATTATATCTCCTCGACCTGTTCTCAAGGTCATCTATCCTGGCCAGGGCTGTATCCAGTTGCTCCTGAAGGACCTGTATGTAAGCCGCATTCTGGTTGGTGTGGGATACTGTGACATTCAGTTTTGTCTCTATTGCCTCCATTCTGGAGCCGAGGGTGGCCAGGTCTGACTTAATGTCTCTGGTAATCTGGGCAGCTGTGTTAGACAGGCCCCTCTCCAGTAAGGCAGAGAATTTCTGGAATAGATCTCCCTGTGCTGAGGATTGATCCTGGTCCTGCTGATAGGGAGAGAAATCAGCCTTAAAGGGTGTAGGAGCAGGCCTTGCAGGGGATAGGTTATACTCCTCCAGCGTTCTGCTTAGTAAGGATTCTGTAGAGGATGGGGAGGGAGCTGGGCAGTTTTGATGGGCTCCTTGGACCACTTGGGAGAAGGTCAGTGTGGCTGGGGCGATCACTTGCCTGTATTCTGGCTGCTTCTCCCTGCAGGCCGCGTGTTGCTGTGTGGAGGTAATGCTGGCGGCCATCTTGGTACACCCACTGCAGTCCGCTTGATCGAATTCCGGCCCCAGATCACTTCTGGCGGCCGGATTAGACATTCGGGGGGGCCCGGAGGAGACCCGAATACGCTGGGTCTATTGGGGCCTTGTTTCCTCGGGTGCTGCTGCTGTTATGAGGCTCGGAGGGCGGAGGTGTTCTGCAGAGCTCCTGGCTCAAGCGTCCATCTTGGGGCTCGCGTGCTTGCGCACTCCAATCTCAACATTTTTATACTTGTTTCAGAGTGGTGCACTGAAGCACCTGTACCATGTGAGCTTTTGTTTGAATAAATATATATTTTTTAATAAACGGTATTACACTATCCAGTCCTCATTTCTAATATACATGTGGAGACTTCGCCATTGGACAGCATCGGATATCACAGATCCATCTACACAGAACCAAGAGTTGGTTCGATGGTGTCTTTAGACCAAGCTTAATTGCAAGGTCACACGCCCTGAGGTGAGCATACTCACACAGGGGGAGAGCACAAGAGTGGTGTCACTTGAACAAGTGTGGATGATCACTACAGCCGGGGAGGAATTGTGGATGAAATTTGGTTATTGATTTTCACAAGCAAGATTTAAAGCATGTTATATGAATTTTAACCACTTGAGGACTGAGCCTCTTTCTGGGATTTGGTGTTTACAAGTTAAAAACATTTTTTTTGCTAGAAAAATACTTAGAACCCCCAAACATGATATATTTATTTTTTCTAACACCCTAGAGAATAAAATGGCTGTTGTTGCAATACTTTCTGTCACATTTGCACAGCGGTCTTACAAGCGCACTTTTTTTGGAAAAAATACACTTTTTTTAATTAAAAAACAGGACAACAGTAAAGTTAGCCCAATTTTTTTTGTGAAAGATAATATTACGCTGAGTAAATTTACACCCAACATGTCAAGCTTAAAAATTGTGCCCGCTCGTGGAATGGTGACAAACTTTTACCCTTAAAAATCTCTATAGGCAACGTTTAAAAAATTCTACAGGTTGCATGTTTTGAGTTACAGAAGAGGTGTAGGGCTAGAATTATTGCTTTCACTCTAACAATTGCGGCAATACCTCACCTGTGTGGTTTGAACACGGTTTTCATATGCACGCGAACTTGGCGGGACGGGGCTTGTTTAAAACCTTTATTTTTTTCTTATTTATTTTACCTTTTATTTTTTATTTTTACACTGTTCTTTTAAAAAAATAGTGTCACTTTTATTCCTATTACAAGGAATGTAAACATCCTTTGTAATAGTAAAAAAGCATGACAGGACCTCTTAAATATGAGATCTGGGGTCAAAAAGACCTCATATCTAATATTTACACTAAAATGCAATAAAAAAAAATATTAAATGTCGTTTGAAAAAAAAAAAAAGTCCCTATAAGAGCTATGGGCGGAAGTGATGTTTTGATGTTGCTTCCATCCTGCAATGATGTGGAGACAGGTGGGGCCATCTTCCCCTCACTCGTCTCCATGCCTAACAGGGAGAAGAACCCGATTGCCTCTGCTGCTACCGAGCGGCGGAGGGCACCGGAGCGCTGCAGGAGGGGGGCCTCTCCCACCGCCGATAAAAGTGATCTTGTGGTGAATCCGCCACAGAGACCACTTTTATCTGAGAGCGGACCGCCCACTAAAAAAGAGGATACTGGGGTTATGGCAGCTAGCTGCTGCCATAACAACTATATTCATCTTCAAAGTAGCAGCGTAAAATGACAGTGGGTGGTCCGTAAGTGGTTAATGCAATTTTTGTTTTGTTTTATTGAATTAATTGTTTATGCCACTTAGCACTGTGGCACTTTATTTTGTATTGATTTGATCGATTTATGTCTCATTAGTGTTTTTTTTTGGTACTATATTTAACACAGTTAATACTGTTTATTTTTATTTGGTATTGCATATTGACACTAGATTAGCGCTGTATTTTCATATATTTAAATTGTTTAGCACGGATGTATGGGACATGATCAATAGCAGCAGCTGATTATCTAGTCTCAGATTTAATATTTTTTGGTTGCTCGCAAGATTTTCAGTTTATACATTAGGCTACTTCAGCAATGTTGGCTTAACAATGGCTGCTCTGTGCCTGGGAGGAGAAATATGATGTAAGATTTGCAGACTTCAATTACCTCCTTTATGTGCTTTGTCCTAGATGATCTGCTTGTGCAGTCAGTCACCACCCTCTGCCTCTATTCCCAGTACCACTTCTTATACCTTTAGGTCTGCATACCATTTGGGTTTTTCGTCACGTTTATTTCCAACCTTTATTTTTATTATGGGGATAGGGAGATGCAGTGAATGTAGGTGATAGTGTAAGGTGATAGGGGTACCAAAAATGTACCATGCCACTGCAATTCACAGAAATAAACCACAGTTTTGCAAATTAACCTACCTGACCCACTTGAGGTCAGGTATGATGAAATGCGTAGTGTGGATCCTGTTGTGACATCACTACGTCGGTGCTGGACGCATCTGAGAAGCTATCCTGTATGTACCCACCGATTATATACCAAAAAGCACTTTTAAATTGAAGGACATGTGTCAGGGCTGGGCTCAGCCCTCCCTTCTCAGAGCTCAGGCTGCTCAGTTGTCGGTTAATTACCAGCACTCTTCATTCCATGGTGACTCACCTGATGATCATATCCTGCTGGTCAATCAGCCTGCTGACTATTTAATCTGCTTGGATCAGATCTCTTGTGCCTTCGCCTTGGTCAACATATCTAGATACTCTCTGTTGTGTTTTCCTGTAAAGACTTTTGCCTGGCTGACTTCCCTTCTGGTTCTTGATCTTGTTTTCTGCTCCTGACTACGCTAATCTCTGGATTCCTGTTTTACTGGCTTGTTATGACTACCAGCTCTGGTTTTACTGCACTTCTGTCTCAGTCTGATTCATGGTTCCTGACAATATGTGAGTGTAACTGTTAGAAAAGGCATTCTGTGCATAGGCTAAAACAGATTCCTTTTCGTGCTCGCAAAAATTGGGCATTGGCTAATACACATGCACACAAGCCATCACGCATTCTCGTGCGCAACGACGCACACGTGCACCCGTGACAGCTGTTGGAGCCAACTATGTTATTTAAACTCAGCCAGTGCTCAGGTTCAGTGCTGCTTTGTCTTTCAGCCTCCTGTGTATCCTGTGTTCCTGTTATCCTGTATCCTGATTCCAGTTACTGACCCGGTTTGTCTGACTACTCTCTGAACTCCATCTGAACTGACCCTGGCTTGTCCTTGATCTCTGCTTCTGTTTGCTCCATTGGCTTCTATTGCACTGATTGTCTCCTGACCAAGCTTATACCCAGACCACGCTATTGCCTTCTCCTCTGTACCTGATCTGTCCTGCCAGTGTATGACCCGGCTTGCCTGACTCTGCTTTCGGACACATCATGCTGTGCCTGACTGTTCTTCAGTCTGCTACCAGTGCATGCCTCACCTGCCTGCTGTCGCCTGTACCAGCCTGCTTCAGTCTGCCATCCTCCAGCTGCCTGCCTGCTCATCTGCTTGTTGGATCCATCTGACAACTTCTCCTGCCCTGCTGCTAGCAAGACTTACAGGCACTCGTGCCACTCTTCACTCCTACACCTTCTGTCTACATTATCAGGGGCCCCGAGTCAGAGGTTTAAGAGGAGCTTCCTCATTGTATCAGGCTCTGTTACCAGGTACATGATAGTTACTATTTCTTTATTCAATAAATCTTTTATATACAGAGTTATGCTATGCAAGGTCTCTCTGTTTATTCTTAAACATATATACTGCGGAGCATTTGATTGCCAAAATGTGCGGTGGCATTGCCTGTGATGGCTCATCACCATTGAGGATCAGAGGATATCGCTATACTACATGCCCAAATTGACCTATCTGTAGTGGATGGTCAATTTATCTGGTAAGCCTTGTGTTTGATTGTGTTGGAGGTCTGGACACAACACACGTGTTTCCGTTGGAAGCTGCTATAACACTTCTGATTTGCTATCCAATCACTGGAACTATTGTGAATTTAGTTTTTTATCATTATCTAGGTGATAGGTGATCACTTATCTTGTCCTCTACTTTCCTTTTTTTTAGCGCAAGATTTTGAATTAAATTTACTCCCAGTGTAATCAGTGATCTCTCCCTAGCCTCACCCCACAGCAGCTCATACACAATAATACTATGGCCACTCTCAACCCACTCTTTAGGGCTCAATAACACATGGTGAACTCTCTATTGTCCTTCTGAAAAGTGAATAATGATGCATCACTTTTCAGAGGGTGGTAGAGCAGTGGCTTCAATACTACCGCCTCCTGAATGACGTTTTTTTTTTTTCTGCTGAAAGAGGATTTTTTTCAATTGATATACAATGCCACAAACAAGATCCAAGCATTTGGTTTACACTTGCTGTGTAGCCCCATTCAATTGAATGGGTTGTGTTTGTCGGTGGTACTGCTTGCCAAACACGACTTGTTACTGTATATAAAATGCGCCACACCACTGGCCACCATATTAACTTGCAGCTCGGTGGTCAGTAGGTGGTAAAACTGAAGGTCAACAATCTATTTTACCGTCCCCAGGTATGAGGGCCAAAATTCTCCCAATGTAAATTCACTTAAAGTTTGCCCGTTCTAGACGAATTTGAATCCTAAAAAAAATTATCATATGTTATCAAATATATAAGATGAAACAATCAGCGTCACAAGTAAAAAAATTTTGTGATGTTTAAATAAGATAACCTAATAATAAACGTGCACAGCTGCTAAACACTCCAAATGGTACACCACACTAATTTCAAAATGGATAGTAAATAAATAAATGTAGCACTATGTGTAAAATTATAAATATAAAGTGCAAATCTCTAAAATAAATAAATCCTACATATAAATGAATAGTCCATAAAATGAAAAAATGAAGAAATAAAACATGAAAAACTCTTCTTGTGATCAGTGTATCCACACAATTCCACCACAGTGATTGTTCATCCTCAAAAGGAGTGCACACCACCACCAGTAAAAATGCGCGCTCACCTCCCAGATGAGTCAAAACTCATATGCGGATCTCTCCACTTTGCTCTCACTTCCTCTTCCCAATCAATGGTGGGTAATCCAGATGGCTCTTTTCTTAATGGTAACTCAGCTCATTAATATCCAAGGACATAACTATCAGCTCCTCCCTTCTAGATACGCATCGGCCAATCACAGGCCTTCCTCAGTAGATCCTCAGTACAGTAGTAGTTCCTCAGTAGTTCTACTGAGGAAGGCCTGTGATTGGCTAATACGCGTCTAGAAGGGAGAAGCTGATAGTTATGTCCAGCCAGGCACTGTGTATGTGGACACGGTGGTGCTACTCTGGAGGTTTTTATGTGATTTTAAAAGTTTTTTTTTTTTTCAATTGTTTTTTATTAAAGGATTTTTCAAAGTACAAAACATAGTACAAAGTTTTTCTTATAGTACAAAGCATGAGAACACAAATTAAGACGGAAAGTACTCAGAGTGTACATTCCTGAGGAAAGATGGTTCTTACAATCCTATTACATTCTTATCCGTAATATAATGGTATATTTGTTCTTTTAGGTAGAGTAATGCATTTCCATGAAACAATAATATGAAATAATAGAGGAAGGGGAAAATGGGAGAGGAGGAAAGGAAAGTTAGGGAACTGGGGGGGGGGGGAGAGGGGTAGTAGGGTGATGGAGGCATAGTAACATTTTATCATTAACTATTGTGTTTTAGGTGAAGCATAGAAAGGAGTAGTATTCCTACTGAGGCAATGTTTCTAAAACCTATAGCGATATTTTTGGAAAATAGTGATATACCCTTGGCACACCAAACTCTTTATTCTTTTCTAAACCAGTCTGACCATATTTTCCATTGTTTATCAAAGGAAGGTCTTTGTTCAGTTCTTGCGGCTAATAATGATTTGTAGACATAATTAGTTTGTGTTATTGCAAGAACTTCTGATACATTGGGTACTATATTTGATTTCCAAGTTTTGGTAATTAGTGATCTGGCGGCCAAGAGTATGTGTGTGATCACTGTTCGGAAACAAGGAGGAAAGCTTTCAATACCTAAGTTTAATAATGCCAGTCCGTGATTTGGTGGTCTTAAGATTCCTGTGATATACATTTAAATACATTTTTCCAAAAACTAGTGAGATGCTTACACGACCAAAATACATGTAAAATGTTTCCCACCTCCCCGCATGTTCTCCAACATAATGGAGAATTGGAAGGGGAAAATTTAGATAACCTGTAGGGTGTGATGTACCATCTCTGAGCTATTTTTAGGGAGAGTTCCCAATGATTTACACATCAAGTTGCCTTATAGGTAGTTTTAAATGCAATCTTCCATTGAGCATCTGTAAAAGATTCTCCCAGTTCTAGTTCCCATTTATTGAAAGGTGGGAGTTTGTTAAAGGAGGTCTTATTTTGGAGGATATTGTAGAAAAAAATATTCCTTTGGAAGTGTTAGGGTTTTTTGTGTAAAATTGCCACACCGAGTCTTGTATAGGTATGTGAGGTGATTTCAAAGATTTTAAGAAGTGAGTAAGTTGGATATATTTAAAGTGATCGACTAGAGGTAATGAATACTCTTCAGCTAGGATGCTAAATGTTTTGAGTGTGTTATCTACATATAGGTCATTTCTTAGAGATATGCCTTTAGTGGGCCAATTTGAAAAATTGGAGTGTGGAATTGCATGGTTTAGAATAGTTATTGGAATTGGTATATCTGTATCACTGGAGGAGAATGAAGTTGATTTATGAAATTCTCTCCATGCTGATAAGGAAGCCTGGACGGTTAGTGGTAGTGATCGTAGGGGGTACGGTTTCCATATATCAAGTAGTAAGAGCATTCGGAGATCTCGATTTGGCCTAAGGGTTTGTTCTATGTTGCTCCAAAGGATATCTGGAGATGGTGAGATCCAGTATCTGAGTTGGGTAAGCAAGGATGCGCGGTGGTAATCTTTGATATCAATTAGACACATCCCGCCAACCAATCTATGTTTAACTAGGAAGGCTCTGGAGCATCTGGGTCTTTTAGATCCCCATATGTAGTGTTTAAGGAGGGAGTTTAGCGATTGGAGGTGGGCCTTTTTGAGTGGAATGGGTAGTGTACGAAATATATATAGAATTTGGGGTAAGAGAAGCATTTTGAAAGATGCTAGGCGTCCCGACCAAGACAATTCTACTTTAGTTAAGCGTTTTGTTTCTTTAGTGAGCTTATCTATCAGTGGATTATAGTTGGCATCTGCTAGTTTTAAGGGATCAGCCGTTATCTGTAATCCCAGGTATGGAATACTAGATGGGTTCCATGTATATAGGAAATTCTTCTGTAGGTCAGATTTAAGAAGGGAGGGGAGATTTAAACCTAATATTAGGGATTTTGAGAAGTTTACTTTATAATAAGACACTTGGCTGAAATTGTTAAGAATATCGTGGGCACATTTTAAAGATGTATGTGGTGATGTCAGAAGAAGAATGATGTCGTCTGCAAATAGATTAATATTATGTGATTTTCCTAAGAGGGAGAATCCTGGTGTACCTGGGTGTGCTCTGATTTTCTTCTGCTAGAGGTTCTATAAGGAGATTGAATATTGAGGGGGACAAAGGGCATCCCTGCCTGGTACCGTTGGTAATAGGGAAAGGAAGAGATAGGGTGTTAGAGGTATAAACTTGCGCACATGGTGAGGAGTACAGGGCTAAGATGGCTGAGAAAATGGGACCTGCGAATCCAAATTTTTTGAGTGTCTGTGTCATATATCCCCAATGGACCCTGTTGAATGCCTTCTCCGCATCCAAAGAGAGTAGCAGAGAAGGCACCTGACAGGATCCTGCATAGTGGATGATATCAATAACCCTCCTTGTGGCGTCAGACACCTGTCTACCTTTGGTGAAACCCGTTTGATCTGGATTGATCAGGGACGGTAGGATTGATAAAAGTCTATGGGCTAGGATTTTGGCATACAGTTTTACATCTGTATTTAGTAGGGAGATAGGCCTAAAATTGGCAGGTGTTATGGGGTCTTTTCCCGGTTTTGGAATGGTGACTACATATGCTTTGAGCATTTCAGCGGGGAACTAGGCAGAGGACATTGCTTCGAAATAAATTTCTTTCAGCGAGGGGGACAGGATTTCACAAAACACTTTGTAATAACTGTTTGGTAACCCATGTGGTCCTGGAGATTTACCACAGGGTAGTGTTTTTACTGCTTTTCGAATCTCAGTCTCCGTTATGGGTGAATTGAGAAATTCTAGTTGTGGTGATGAGAGGGAGGGTAGAGAAAGGTCTGCCAGAAATGATTGGATGGCGTCGTCTGAGGGTTGTGGTGTGTCTGAATCTTCTTTTAAATTATAAAGAGAGGAGTAATATTCTGCAAAAGTATTTGCCATTTCTTTTGAGTTAAATATTTTAGCGTTGTCTGAGTTGCGGATCAGATAGGGGATCTTCATTTGTGTTTTGCGATCTTTTAACCTCTGGGCCAAAAAGAGTAGTGGTTCAATTTAAGAAATTGAATATGCTTGTCATATTGTTCTAACAGCAGGAGTCTGATATCCGAGTGCAGTTGGGTTAGTTTATTTGCTGTGGTAGGGTCAGGTAAGTTTTTGTTTTGAGCTTCTAGGAAGTTTATATCTTTTAAAAGAGAATCTAATTTTTGTGTCCTCTGCCTCTTCATCCGCGAGCTTATCTGGAGTAAAATGCCTCTAATATATGCTTTATGGGCACACCACATAACAAATGGATTATTTACAGATTTAGCATTTAGAGCGAAATATTCCTTCAAATGTTTGTTCACAAGGGCAACATGTGGTGGTTCCTGGAAAATACGAGGGTTGGCACGCCAGATATAAACTGGAGCTGATGGATATCCCTCCTCTACCGTAATAGACACAGGAGCGTGGTCTGACCACGTAATGTCATGCACGGCAGAGGAGGAGATTTTTTGCAGCAGAGTTCTGTCCACTAAGATTAAGTCTATGCGTGAGTACGAATTATGCCTGGGGAATGAAAGGTATAATCGCGCTCGTTGGTGTGCTGGCACCTCCAGACATCATACATCTCTTCGGTATGCAGCATATGCTGGAGTGAAGGTAAAGGGCGTCTTGACTTGGAGGTGGTGTCCATCTTGTAGTCTACCGTGACATTA
This sequence comes from Aquarana catesbeiana, assembly GCF_042186555.1. Classification (NCBI taxonomy): domain Eukaryota; kingdom Metazoa; phylum Chordata; class Amphibia; order Anura; family Ranidae; genus Aquarana; species Aquarana catesbeiana. Next base: position 200,798,620 of record NC_133328.1, on the reverse strand, counting down.
TAGTCCCCACACATTATGACTGCTCCTTTTTTGATTAAGTTGATCTTTTGGAATAGCTTTTTCAAAAAGCGGAGTTGGTGTGTGTTGGGCGCATAGAGATTGACTATAGTGTATAAGTGGTTGTTGATTTCTCCGATTAAGACTAGGTAGCGACCTTCTGAGTCCATGTGGGTCTCCTGTATTGAGAAGGCCACAGAGTCTCTGATGGCAATGAGCACGCCCTTTTGTTTTTTAGAAGCTGACGCATGAAAAACGTGGGGGTATTTGTGATGCGAAAACTTGGGAATTGATGAAGTTGCCCAATGTGTCTCTTGTAGACATAAGATGTCAGAACTCAGTTTGAGAGCTTCCTTCCAAACTGAGGCTCTTTTAGCAGGGTTATTTAAACAATTGACGTTAAAGGAGGTCACTCTAACTGCCATGTAAGGAGTGTAAGGTGGTGAGATGTTGGTACCTTAAGTAATCCAGAGCAGGGTTCCAGAAGTCTTGAGTGGAGTCCTGTCAGCTTCGTAGAGGGGTAGGTTTCCATCACGTGTATGATCTTACGTTCCATAACCAATGAGGAGGGGTAAGGGATAAGAAGTAGAAAAAGTGTAAAAGATAAAAACCAGAGAGTCAACAAACAAAAATGAAACTGGTGCATAAAAAGGTGAGATTCCGTCCGGAATCCGATGACAGATATACTGCACATTATTTAGGAGGGGAGCTTTGTGGGATATTAGCTCCATATGGTGTCAGGAAACTCGTAGCATTGGGTAGCTTATGTCATTCGAGGCGAGTGGTTATTGAGGTTCTTTGGTTTCTTCTTGTGGGACACAACCTGCCATTCGCTTTGGTCGTCCAACCTCGATGCGGAGGAGGATCTATCAGGGGTTTGCTCTGGGAGTATATCACATGTTCGCAGCATAGATAAACCTTCTTCTAGGTTGTTAACCACCGAAGTTTTGCTGTCATGAGTAATGATAAGCTTCGTCGGGTAACCCCATCTGTAGACAATATTGTGATTTCGTAATGCTTTAGTCACAGTTAGCAATGATTTGCGCTTTTGCATAGTAAACTGTGAAAGATCTGCGAACATTTGAATATTTGAGTATTGCTCAGGGGGTTGTGCATTTTTTCTGAAGGCAAGCATGAATTGTTCTTTAACGTGGAAAAAATGCACCTGCATCAGAACATCTCTGGGAATATTGTCTGGCAGGTGTGTTGGTTTGGGTAGTCCGTGGATCCTATCAATGACTAGCTCCGAAGAGGGGACTGATGGTAAATAGGCTGACATAAATTCTTGAGCGTACTGGCGGAGTTGTGAAGGCTGAATATTTTCTGGGACTCCACGCAGCTTCAAGTTGTTTCTGCGTGATCTGTCCTCGAGGTCTGCGACTTTTTCTTTAAGCCATGTCACCTCATCCGATTGCTCATTGTGTGCATCTACTAGAGTGTTGTATGATGCTGCATAGTCGCCCATCTTTTTTTCTACATGGTCTACTCTGCCTCCAAGTTCTCCCACTTCCACTTTAAAGTTCCGCATTCATTCCATCATGTCCGCATGTAAAGAACTGCGTAGTGAGACCAGCATATCTCTTAAGGTTGTGTCTGAGAGAGGTTGGTTTACAGTGGGGAAGGAGTTAATTGAGTCAGCCATCTCCCTCGTGTCTTCTAACGAGCCCTGGCCTGTACTAACCTTATGGCTATGTGAGTCAGCCAACATGTGGGGTTTTGATTTGGCAGGACTGCCAGAGAGTGGAGTGGAGGCGTCTGGAGAGTGGCAGTGCAGTCCTTTTCCGGAGCCCGGGCTCAGCGTGGCTGAGTGTGAGCCGATCGATGTGACCGGAGAATAGCCGGCGGCGCCATCTTGGACATCGTTGTGGTTCTTAGGAGGGAAGAAATCTCTCAGTTTCTTCGGCTGTGAGGAGTTTTGACGCTTTCTAGTCATCTCCAGGGGTGATGCAGGTCTTTAGCTGAGTGCTGGTACTGAAACGAGCAAACTGGATCACCTCAAATTAGTTCGATTCCTGCTGTTAGAGCGAAGCTAACAGGTCATGCGCCCATACAGCAGCGCGGTAGCCACGCTCCCCTCCATGATTTTAAAAGTTTTTATCTTGTAAGTGCAACTTGTCTGTTTGGGGGCTTTGAATAAATTTGTATACAGAGAACACTATGGTCTCTATACTTATTATTTACATGTCCTGAACTCATGGAATCTTGAGCCAAGCTGGGAGATGATCCGCTTCTTTGATTATTAATGAGCTGAGTTACCATTAAGAAAAGAGCCATCTGGATTACCCACCATTGATTGGGAAGAGGAAGTGAGAGCAAAGAGCTTGTGGGGAGATCCGCATATGAGTTTTGACTCATCTGGGAGGTGAGCGCGCATTTTTACTGGTGGTGGTGTGCACTCCTTTTGAGGACGAACAATCACTGTGGTGGAATTGTGTGGATACACTGATCAGAAGAAGAGTTTTTCATGTTTTATTTCTTCATTTTTTCATTTTATGGACTATTCATTTATATGTAGGATTTATTTATTTTAGAGATTTGCACTTTATATTTATAATTTTACATGTTATCAAATCTGTTGGTGCAGTTTATAGATGAACTCCAGCCAGATATTTCAAAAACAACGAGTGGCATTAAGTATTTATTAAAAAAAATTATTTAATATACACTGCTCAAAAAAATTAAAGGAAAACTTTTTAATCAGAGTATAGCATCAAGTCAATTAAACTCTTGGGATATTGGTCTGGTCAGTTAAAGTGGTTGTAAAACTAGTTACACCACTTGTACCTACAGGTAAGCCTATAAGAAGACTTACCTGTAGGTACTGTAAATATCTCCTAAACCTGCATGGTTTAGGAGATATTTACCATATATGCTTGCTCCAGCGTCATCAGCGCATGCGCTGTAAAAGAAACGGCCCTAGTTTCTTTGCAAGCAAAAGCCTTGACTGACTGCTCCTGCGCACATGCGCAGGAGTGATGTCACGCAACTCCAGCCAGTCACAGAGCCGAAGTCCAAAGGAAGAGGGGCGAAGATGGATACGGCCACCAGTGAGGACAATGGAGGCTTTGTTTGCAGGTAAGTGCCACATAATGGGCTAGTATGCAACGTATACTACCCCGTTATACTTTTACTTTGCAGGGGAAAACAGGGGAAAAAAGAGGAAGTAAAACCCATCAGGGTTTAATTCCTCTTTAAATAGCAGAGGAGGTTGTTAATCACTTTCAGTTGCTTTGGTGTTAATGAAATTAACAACAGTTGCACTAGATGGGCAACAATGAGACGACCTCCAAAACAGGAATGGTTGTACAGGTGGAGGCCACTGACATTTTTTTTCCCTACTCATCTTTTGTGACTGTTCTTCACTAGTTTTGCATTTGGTTAGGGTCAGTGTCACTACTGTTAGCATGAGGCGATACCTGAACCCTATAGAGGTTGCACAGGCAGTCCAACACCTCCAGGATAGCACATCAATACGTGCTATTACCAGAAGGTTTGCTGTGTCTTCCAGCACAGTCTGAAGAGCTTGGAGGAGTTTACAGGAGACAGGCAGTTGCTCTAGGTGAGCTGGGCATGACCATAGAAGGTCCCTAACCCATAAGCAGGACCAGTATCTACTCCTTTGTGCACGGAGAAACCTGATGAGCACTGCCAGAGCCCTACAAAATGACCACCAGCAGGCCACTGGTATGAATGTTTGTGACCAAACAATCAGAAACAGACTTTATGAGGGTGGCCTGAGGGTCCAACGTCCTCTAGTGGGCCCTATGCTCACTGTCCCGCACCGTGGAGCTTGATTGGCATTTGCCATTGAACACCAAAATTGGTAGGTTCGCCACTGGCACCCTGTGCTTTTCACAGATAAAAGCAAGTTCCCCTTGAGCACATGTGACAGACGTGAAATGAAGTGATGTGATTCCAGTGTACTGTTCTTCTATTCAACCACCATAGAAGAACAGTACACTGGAATCACATCACTTCATTGGATTGTTTTTTGTTCCCCATTGTTTATGAACATTTTTTTACACAGTATATGATCACCAAAAATAAATTTTTGGTCAGTTCTTTTTGTTCACTTGTCACAGGGTGAGAGAAGTTTAGTAATATCACTTATTATTGTTTAAAAATCATTAACCTCCCTGGCGGTATTCCCGAGTCTGGCTCGGGGTGGAATTTCAGAACCCCGAGCCAGACTCGGGATTGCATCGCAGGACTTACCTTGTCCCCTGGATCCTGCGATGTCTCCCCGCAGTGTGAGCGGCTCGTCCTCCGCTCGATTCATCATGGAGCTGGGCTCCATTCCCTGTGAGCGTTGCAACGCACGGGGTCGGAGAATGGTGCCAAATTCAAAAAGTGAAACACACACTATACATACAGTATGCTGTAATCTTACAGATTACATTACTGTATGAAATTATTTCACATCCCTTTTGTCCCTAGTGGTTTGTCCAGTGCCCTGCATGCAGTTTTATATTATAAAAAACTGTTCTTTCTGCCTGGAAACTGAAGATTGTCCATAACAACCAAAACCGTCCCTTTACATCAAAAGCGGTTTTAGACCAGCTAGAAAACAGTGATAATTAATTAGGATCAATCGCAGAATTGAGCGATAGTGATTTGTGGGGAAATTCGTAATCAAACACTGAAAAATAACGACAGCGACAATTCTGCAACTGAGCAAATTTCAGTGATTTTGATTTGATTACATTATTGAATAATTTTTATTATTATTATATTATTATTTGGTATAATTATTTATAGTTATTTATTATATTATAATTTATGATTTCGTGTTTCAAGCTTTATCATACCCGAGATGTCTACTAGACTCTAGTTTGGACAGATTTAAGTGTGTTATTCCTAAGAATTACAGGCCTACAATATAAAACGCCAAATTTCCATGCAAAATAATGGTACCGCTTTCAGCACCAAAAATCTGAAATAATCATACAGCCAGGGAAGTTAAGTTTGATATTAGTGTCTTTTCACTTGCTATAAGGTGATATGAATATTCTTAACACTATTGTTTTTATTTTATTCTCTTTATTGAGATAGATCATCCTTATTTCTTTATTTGAGTTTATTAGTTTTAACGCCACTATTTATTTCACTATTTTTGGGTTTGCTTGAATAGAGGATTAAATACTGTTCACACATTTGTTCATTTTAAAGTGGCAGCTCTAGGTATCACATTATATTTTTATCCAGGAGCGCAGTGGTGGGATTACAAGTGTGGGCGGGTTGTACTTGTTTACCATCAGTTTTGAGTAGTAGTAGTATATTTGAGCATGATGAAAATTTTTTTGTTTAATTTACAAGATGATTGTGTTTCATTTTTGAAATAGTGGCCATTACTTTTTGCATATAAATGATTGAGTTTTTTGTTAAGATTGGATACTTTGTTCAAACTTTGTTTATGTCATATATGTTTGAGGCAACCAAATGTCAATAAAATAAAGTACATATATTACAAAGTTGTGCTTATTTAAATATTTCGGGGGGGGGGGGGGTCTATAGCTTTCATCAGATTCATCAGATAAAAGAGTCCAAATTCATTTATTAGTCTAAACTACATAAAAAAAAGTTTTGGGGGTCAGAAAAAAAATCCACTTTCATCAGAGCTACATTTAAACTAGGAGCCTTGAATGGACTCAAATAGAAGTTTCCTGTGTGAGTCTGTATAGGTAGGCACATTTTTGTAACAGGAGAGTTGCTAGCCAGCGGTATCTGCATGCACAATCAAGATAAGATTCCAGGCTCTACCCACTGGTTGTTGAATTGGAAAAGAGGGGGACTGGGGTAGGGACCACCCATTCATCTCCCTCTTCAGAGAGGAATTATTCAGGTGTATGTGTGTATCATTAATCACTGCCAGAGCTTCTCTTTTGCTCCTGAAGCCCATGGAGAGCCAGGGCCCCAGCTGAGGCCATGAGTCTGGCTTACTCTGTGTGTCTGGCTTGAGCTGGATCCATTGTGTCTGGCCCCCTCTGCTTTCGTGATGTATAGATCCTGCTGCTGGCTCTCAACTGTTTGGGCCCCCACTCATCACACTTCTCCTTTGTGCTGGTGGTTTGAATGTGTTATGCCCTGTACACACGGTCGGATTTTCCGACGGAAAAAGTGCGATCAGATTGTGTTGTCGGAAACTCTGATCATGTGTGGGCTCCATCTGACTTTTTCCGTCAGAGTTTCCAAAACAAAAAGTTTGAGAGCAGGCTATAAAATTTTCCGACAACAAAATCCGATCAGTTAAATTCCGATCGTGTGTACACAAATCCGACGCACAAAGTGCCATGCATGCTCAGAATAAATTAAGAGATGAAAGCTATTGCCCCATTTATAGTCCCGACGTACGTGTTTTACGTCACCGCGTTCAGAACGATCAGATTTTCCGACAACTTTGTGCGACCATGTGTATGCAAGACGAGTTTGAGCCAACATCCGTCGGAAAAAATCTATGGATTTTGTTGTCGGAATGTCCGATTCATATCCGACCATGTGTACAGAGCATTAGTGTTTTGTGTGTGTAGCACTACCTCCTTGAGGGCTGCTGGATTTTGGGTCCCCCTTTGACCTGCAAAGCCAGGCAACATGCGTTTTTCAGCTAGCACTCCACAGTCAATAATCTAGCGCAAGGGTTTGGTTTTGATAATTTATTAGGGGAATGAAACTTGGACAGGGTTAGGGTAATAAGGGATGCCCACAACTGAATACAAAGCACAAACTGTGAGAAAAAAACTGGATGATGTTTGCAGACTTATGGAACAAAATCCCAAACTGTACTCCTTTAAAAAACTTCTAGCCTGACTGTAGGGATCCTGAACATTTACACTACAAGGAATCTAATGCAAGCAGCTCAGTACCTGAAATGTTCCCAACAGGGATGAAGGTATGCTAAGCATTATCCCCCTGAAAACAAGCTAATGCCGGGTACACACGAGCAGACTTTTCGTTGGACTGAACTCCGAAGGACTTTTCGACGGAGTTCTGATGGAGTTCAGACGAAACAGACTTGCATACACACGATCCCACCAAAGCCTGATCATTTCAAACGTGATGACGTACGACCGGACTAGAAAAGGAAGTTCAATAACCAGTAGCCAATAGCTGCCCTTGCGTCGTTTTCGGTCCGTCGGACTAGCATAGGAAAGTCCGGTTGTGTGTACGCGGCATAATTCTTGCTCCCGGCTGCTTTCTCCCTTGTAAACTGGGGGGATGAACAAAATAGAAATCACTCCCAGAGCAAAGATGTTGACTTCTGTGCAGGCCTTCTGCTCTACAGGTCCCTCTTGCAAGCAGGGTGTCACAGCCAAGCCTGACTGAGACTGCAGGGGGTGAGAAAATCTCTGGCTTCTTCTCTTCTCCCTCTCTCTCTCTCAGCAGCCAACTTCTGCCTGGAGGTAGAGCCCCCCAGCTCAGGGGTCCCCTCCAGGCCTCTGTATCCTGGAATCTGCTCTCACATGGCCAGGCTCCACCATATTTAAGGGCCATCTCCCCACCTTCTGTGCGGTCCTCACCCAGGAATTGGCAGAGATTCCTTGAATATTTATGCTCTGATCTCTGCCCCTCCATCCACTAAGTTCTAGAACCTTCAGGGAGCTTCTAAAAACCAGGAGGAAGTGACAGAGACTCAGCCTGTAGAGCCTGCCAGATATCTGAACACTAACCAATTAAACCTAAACTAAATTTACCTAATATACACTATGTACATAGGGAGTGCTGTATGTGTATTAATGATCACTATTATTTATTTGCATTAATATTTATAGCCTGAGGGGTTGGGGTGTTGATAAAGAGGGAACACTGTGGTCCAAACCCCCCCCCAAAAGGTGCTTGGAATGTGCATCGACATCACTGGGAACCTGCTCCACCTGACTTTTTCTTGCCTGTTTTCCTATGTTCAAAATCCTGACTGTAATATGTACATTACGCAAAACTGACCACTGCAATCTGTGTGTTGCCAGCTTCTAACCCCTGCACACTGTATGTCACATACTTCTGACCCCTGCACTCTGTACATGACATACACCTGCCACCTGTACGCTGTATATTACATACCCCTGACCCTGCACTCCATACGTATTCCTGACTCCTGAACTTTGTACATTACATACTTCTGACCCCTGCACTGTAAATGTAGTATCACTTTTTAAGCCCCTTCCAATTTTGCCACACTAAAAATTCATACAAAGTGCTGTGCATACTGCCTCATTTGTCTCTTCTTGGTTCTCAAGGGTGCCATGCAAACCAGTGTAGGGGAGGACTTCTCATGGTCCCGTGATTTCTAATGGCAATCCTGATAGCAGCAATCAGCTTGTTTAATTTTAAAATCGAAATATATAAATGAAACGAGGCCTATTGTCTCTTTATTTACCAAGCGCTTTAAGGAGAAATAGACTTATCTGTAACAAATATATTAACGACGAGCCAAACTGAATGGCAACAGCTGCTGCCTTAAATTCTTTCTTAAAGGAAGGAATCAATGATAGACATAAAAACAAAAGTCCAATGGACTCAAGCAGCACTCAAAGGTATGGTTACTTGTAAATTGTCAGTGGTTAAATAGATAACAGTGCATTCATAAAAAGTCCGTAAATTCAAACTAAAAATAAATATATATAAAAAAATATATATATAAAAAATATATAAACATATAAAAAAAAAAAAAAAATATATATATATATATATATATATATATATATATATATATATATATATATATATATATATATATAAAAGATCAGCACATGTAACGAACAAAGTCCTTTTGGAACCAACAGCCTTTGCAAGGAAAAAGACAGTCTTCTAAAGTGATCTTTTCAAAAACATTAGCTGCTACTAGGAAGGAGTCCAAAACCATACGTGCTCAAAAAGAAGAGGGGGGGGGTGTGTGCAAGAAAACCCCCTCTTAGTAAAACTCTTACCAGACGAAAACTTGATCTTAGTGTGTATGTCGTCCAGTAATCTAGAAACCCAAGCCGATATCTTCCTTCCTTTATCCAAAACGAAAACTGCACTCAGGTCATTCAATGTTGTAGGCAATGGAAGAGAAGGATAGAATCGGACATAGCGTAATCTCGTTTTAAAGATTTTTATTATAAAACACAAAAGGAAGGGGTGAACAAGCCCCCCCTTCGGATTTACACTTACAAAAATGCGATAATAAATAAGCAATATTCTCAATGATGCATCAGAAAAACTCGGGTTCTATAGCGTCTCCTAGTGCCCTCAGTAGATACCTTCCACGGGGATCGGAGCTGTCTTTCCCTGAGTTAGCTGATGAGTCTCCGTACGTCGTATGGCTCCACCTTGACGCGTTTCATCACTCATGACATCATCTGAGGGTCGTTAGCTGATGAGTCTCCGTACGTCGTATGGCTCCACTCTGATGCGTTTCGTCACTCATGACATCATCTGAGGGTCAATGTTTAATTTATAAAGTACTTCAGTCTTTTTAATTCATTTTTTTTAAAACAGTAATCCACCACATTTGTTCTTTTGCCCACATCCATACATAAATGAGCCACACTTTCTGCCAAAGGAAAATACCCCTTCAGTGAAACAGACCAAAATTTCCACACCTCATGTGAAGATATGTTTTTTTTTTGGTAAAGCCCAACTTTAGGGTAAAAAAAAAAAAATTAATGGGGTTCCCCCACAATGCAAGGATTAAATATTCATTAACTGTAGAAGATATAGCAAGGCGGTATTACTTACCTTACTCCTACCTCCAGCAGGCCCTGTCACCCTTCTCTTCTCTCCTCCACTTTAAACTTTAGGCAGTCCCCCAGATTCATCAGGTACTCAGAGCTAGTAGTTTTGAATTGTACGTAAGAACGAAAGTATGTAACTATGGCCAGGAGTGCTTTAAAGAGGAGTCTGTGGAGGACTAGTCACACAGATGGAGGGCGCTTCCTGTAGAGCGAAATGTAGAGGAGTATTGCTCCTTATGTAATTAGCAATAAAGGTCTGCACACAACTATTATTTACACTATTTAGCAACCAACAATAATACAATACAAATACAAGCATATTAAATATACACAGAAAGCAGACCACAGAACAACAATGTTTTAGCAATAAAATTGTTAAGCATATATGTATAGTTATGCAATAGATACAAATAGTTTGTAATATCACATCAAGCATAATACACCATAGGTATTTGCTTGATTTATTTGCTACCTCTTTCTTTTCACCAGGGTCTGTATTATTTTTTGTTATAAATTTGTATTAACAGTGTATCAAATGCCTATGCTGTATTGTGCTTGATATAATATGACATACTTGGATATTTGTACTACTGTACAACTGTATTACCCCTTCTTTCTCTACTCCTAGGCAAAAATGACTATTTAAACCTGTCAGTGTGTGTGTGTATGCGTGTGAAGAGTTGGGGGTAGGGGGAATTACTGCAAGTATATATATTTTTTTTCTTGTGACCAGATTTTGGTTTTGATAGTTAACTGTACTTTTAGCACAATTTGTTAATGCCAGTCCATTAATTATAAACATGTTTTAAATTGCTATTAAATGTCTTTTACAACCTACTCCTAAGTAAAATACAAATTGAAGGAGTCTTATTCACATCCAAGCATCCAAGGAGGTTATCCTACAAAAAAAAAAGCAAACTTAAGCAAGTGCTTCCTTGAGTATTGAAAACGATTGAAAACTCATTTCACTTTTTAATAGAAATGTTGCCATCTAGTGGTATGTGGAAGTATACCTACAAGACTCTTTGAGTAAAAGTATCATTTAACCCAAATAGTTTTGTTTTTCCTTGCGGATCACTATGATTTTTTACAACATTGATGGAGAATAGCAAACAGAATAGTCCACTAATATGAATGTCTTTAATATTTATGTGCAATCTAGCTCATGATGTGTCAATATTATTTAATTTTGTTTTTGAAAAATACTTCTCAGAAATAACACTTTCCGTTAATACTGCAGGAACCTGTATTATCAGATAATGCGATACTATTGCTTTAACCTCCCTCGCGGTATGATTATGTCAGATTTTTGCATCTCAAAGCGGTGCAATTGTTTTGCATAGAAATTTGGCGTTTTATATTGTAGGCTTGTAATTCTTAGCAATAACACACTTAAATCTGTCCAAACAAGAGTCTAGTAGATATCCCGGGTATGATAAAGTTTGAAACACAAAATCATAAATTATAATATAATAAATAATTATAAATAATTATAAAAAATAATAATAACATGAATTTCCCCATGATTCACTATAGCTCATATTTACTATCGCTGTTTTCTAGCTGGTCTAAAACCACTTTTGACGTAAAGGGACACTTTTTAGTTGCTATGGACAATCTCAAGTTTCCAGGCAGAAAGAACAGTATATATAATATAAAACTGCATTCAGGGCATTGGACAAAGCATTAGGGACAAAAGGGATATGAAATGATTTCATACAGTAATGCAATCTGTAAGATTACAGTGTACTGTATGTGTTATGAATTTTAAATTTTTTGAATTTGCTGTCGGGCTTTGCCCCCATGCGTCACAACGCTTACAGGGAACGGCGCCCGGCACACAGAGGCATCGGGCAGAGCCCACAGACACAGCGGGGGGACATCGCAGGATCCTGGGGACAAGGTAAGTACACTGCACCAGGATTCTGCATTGCAATCCCGAGGCTCGGGGTTACCGCTAATGGTACTGAATTTTTTTTTTTAAATTGTATTTTTATTGAAAAATTATTCAGAGAAAACATATAAAACATAAAAACATATCCAATGGTATGAATACGTTATGACATGAAAATGATACAAGCAGAGGTAGAAGCAAGTAAAAAAAAAACAGAGGTAACCAAAATTTTAACAAATAATAATCAAAATAAAATCAACATAAAATCAAAATATCAAAATAAAATAAAATAATATAATAAATAAAAAAAAAGGGAAATAAAAATTAAACAGGAAACAAGGCAGTATCATATAAATCATGTGGGTAATCATAGCAGATAATTTAGAGCATGGACTTAATAGGATGGGAGCAAGATCTCAAATGAGAACAGATCTACATAGGGAGCATAGTGTTGATCGACTTTTGGCCTATTAAAGGCCTCGAGGAGACTAAAGAGGTGAGCCAAAGGACGAACTATCCCACAGAGCCCAAGTCTTATCAAACCTATCTGTCGTATCCGCCACCATAGCCGTCAGATGTTCCATTCTGCGTATATCCTTAACACCTTGCAATAGCTGCTCTTGGGTTGGGGAAAGTGAAGACAACCAGCAAGCAGGTATTGCCCTTTTGGCTGCCAGCAAGATGTAAGAAGTAGGCTTGTTCAGGACCTTCCCCAGGGCTGGGAATGGAAGGCCCAAGAGGAAGTGTACTGAGTCCAAGGGGAGTTGGACATCAAGTACCTGCTGAAGCACTGAAAGTACCATGGACCAAAAAGGAGCAATCAGTTCACATTGCCAAAATATGTGGTATTGGTTCCCCCTAACTTTCCCACATCTCCAGCAGAGAGGGGAGAAAGAGGGGTCATAACGGTGTATAACCCCTGGGGTTCTATACCAAAAGTATAAGACTTTATATATTGTCTCCTTCTGTGCCACACATCGAGAAACCTTAGAGGTTGAGGACCGGATTTTAGCCCACTGTATATCAGAAATATGTTGTTGGGTGTATTGCACCCATTTGTTCATGTAGGAGTGGGGGACCGTTGAGAGTGGGGCATTCTCCTGGAGAATTTGGTATATACTGGAAATGAGTCGTGTTTGGTATGGACCCTGAGAGCACAAAAGTTCAAAGGATGTTGGCTTGGCGAGGGCAAGCGAGGGAGAAAGTTTCGAAAGAAAGTGAGTAATTTGGAGGTATGAGTATAGCAAGTGGTTAGGGATTTGGCTATTGGATTGAAGGTCTTTGAAAGTTCGGAGTTTGCGGGTAACTGGGTTAACAAAGTGTCGGAGTTAAACATACCCTCCCTAGCCCAGGGAACATTCGGGAATGTGAAAGGCTATCGGCGATTAAGGGGTTGAACAGTACATTAGAGAGGGGGGGCATACGGAATAGAGAGAGAATTTGGGGAGGCAAGCAAGGTATTTGGGGGGCACACCCTAAAAGATGCATTAAAGATGGTGCAGCCATAAGACCGTACAGTAGAAGAAAATATTACAGCGCACACATGCAAAAAAGACATTTACCTCCAGCAAGGCTAGTTTAAAACACCTAAACATTTAAAAAAAAAAACATTATAAAAAAAATATGGGGATTTGGTCACATCATATTGCTATAAGGTGCTAAGCCCACTTACTGCGACAAAGTACCCCATGATTAATGGGTCCTACACTATCCATAGATTGGGAGATCCTGCTTCTCTAAACCATGAGAGCAATACATTCTTCTAAAATGGGAGAATCTTGAGGCCTCCACCCATGACACTAATGAGAGGTACTTAATGAGGGAGTGGGGTGTTCCTCACCCAAAGGGATTTGGTCAGAATCCATACAATAGACAAACAAGATATTTGGGGGGCAAACTCTTACGAAATAATCTCACCTCCTAATCAGCAGAGGATTCACTACAGCTTGTCGTCCCCAACAACATCCATGCACCACTGGATGATACGTATGGTCTCAGTGAGAACCCCTACCACACAGCCTCACGATCTACCACACATCTATTAAAATGACGATCACCTGCCTTTCTATCAATGCCAGAGATTTAAACCACCCGGCTAAACGTTTTTCTTTATGGAAGGAAGCTCACAAACAAAAGGCAGACATTTTGTGTGTCCAAGAAACGCACTTTCAAATGGACAACACTCCCCACTGCACACATAAGGACTACCCACACATCTACATGGCCTGTACGCCGCATCGCAAAACAGGGGGTGTCCTCTTAGCCTTCAAAAATTCCCTATCCTTTGTACCCAAAGAAACTGTTATTGATGAAGAGGGCAGGTACATCATTGCCACAGGGGATATTAACTCCAACCCATACACCATTGCAACACTATACGCACCAAATTCGCACCAAATAAGATTCATTAAAAAAGTGCTATACAAAGCAAAAGCCTTGAAATATGGCAATCTTCTGATTTGCAGAGACTTTAATGCGACTCCGGACCCACTTTTGGATACATCTTCAGGTAAAGGAACTTTATCCCTTCAATCATTACTACACAAAGAGGAGATATTCGACACATAGAGATGTCTACACGACTATGAAAGGGACTACACTTTTTTCTCAAGCAGACATTGCTCATACTCCTGCATAGACTTATTCTTAGTGGATAAATGGCTCCTACAAAATATTGAAACAATGACAATCCATGATATTACGTGGTCAGATCACTCTGCTATCTCTATGTCTATTGCGGAGAGGGGAATTTCCTCCTCACCCCCCATCTGGCGCTGCAACACAAGTATTCTCCAAGACCCACAATACCAAACACTACTATCTCAGCACTTAAAACATTTTTTCTAATGCCCCGTACACACGGTCGGATTTTCCGATGGAAAATGTCCGATCGGAGCGTGTTGTCGGAAATTCCGACCGTGTGTGAGCTCCATTGGACATTTTCCATCGGATTTTCCGACACACAAAGTTTGAGAGCAGGATATAAAATTTTCCAACAACAAAATCCGATCGCGTCAATTCCGACCGTGTGTGGCCTGTTCCGACACACAAAGTGCCACGCATGCTCAGAAGAAATTCCGACACGGAACAGCTCGGTCTGGTAAAATTAGCGTTCGCAATGGATACAGCACTTTCATCACGCTGCAATGTTAAAAATGGTTTAATACAGCGCACTCTCTTCTTCTTTATAATGTGACAAGAATTAAGTAGTTTTGCTGCTCATATTCACACAGACTTCTCACAAACTTATTTCTTTACTATTTATCGGGATTCCCTCAATATATTTTGATTTGTCACATCTGACAACATTATTTTGGTGTTGTTTTTTTTTTGTTTGTTTTTAAGGCCGATTATTTTTTTTTTTGGTTTGTATTTTTATCAAGGCTTATTTTTTGTTTTTGGGATTTTTATTTGTACTCCTGAAAATTTTTGTGTGTGTTTTTTGTGTCAAGTTACCACAACACCATTGATATGTTGTTCTATTTAATCTGTAGGAGATTGTTTGGTGTTGTTGTCCCTTGTTAATTTCACATTTTATGTTAGAAATGTACCTGAATCGTCACCAACAAACTGTCCTTTTTGGATGAAAACACACATAGGAGAGTATAATTTTCCAAAAAAAAACTTTTATTAAGGGCTAACAACTAAACAAAGAGGGAGGCAACGCTGGAGAAACTGCAGAAATGGGTGAAGCCTTGGACCCCCAGGGCAGACATCAATTATTTTCAAGCAAAATTGGTGGCCTGAGGAGTCCTTATCTAAGGGAGTGCAGTCTGGTCCAGAAGTCCCAGAGATCCAGAAAGCAGCAGATGACATCTGTGTCCCCAGGCTGTGGTCATACGAGAGACTGCAGCTTTTGTCAGACTGAACCCAGGGTCATCACTCTCTGGTCTTCCTTCCACGCTTCCTTCCACGCGGTGGCTCTGGTGGTGGAGTTGTGGCAGCAGGAGGAGGAGGAGGATGGTCCAACTCAATCACGTCGGTCTTGGGTGTTAGTTCCCCACTCACCCCCTTAGTTAGGACTTTATAAATAAGTTGCTCACACAGGAGGCATTGACCCTCCTGCATGCCCTGCAGTTTGGTGGCGGCCATGCAGGCAAAGGCCTCTTCAGGAGTGGGTAAGGCTCGGAGGGACGCAGAAGCCTCCTGAATGAGCCTGAGTGCTGAATCCTGCATGGGAGTCGCTTTCCTCGCTCTTTTATATGGAAGGCGGAGGGGAGGAACCTGCGATTCAGTCAGGCTGCTACTGGTCCCAGGCTTCTCTTGGCTGACACTTAGCCCCGCTTCCTCCTGGCTGCCACTAATCCCCACCTCCTCCTGACTGCCACATTCCACAACCTCCTCCTGGCTGAGGTCTTCCTGTGTATGAAAAATTGACATAGTTTTAGTTTTTTATTCATCAATCACACACAATTTTCACCTCCTGACTGTTGCAAATTGAATGTTAACAAATATAACAGACTAGCATTCTGAGCCCAGCATTTTTCATTCTTGTCCCAATTATTTTTGCCCACTACTGTCTATTGATATGTAAAACACTTTTTTCAATCAGCAATTAGTGATCAATAATGACATCTAGTAAACATCATTTATTTATTGACCAGAAATCTGTAGACGAATGCTATATCTGACTCCAGCTGGGCTCCTCCACTTCTTCCTGGCTGGAAGGCCCAGGTTGGACATCGGAAGCCTCAGCTGGGGTGGAAGGAAGAGTGGAAGGAAGGGTGGAGAGGGATTCCCTGACTTCAGTGTGGTCTGACAGAAATTGCAGTCTCTCATAGTACCACAGCCTGGGGACATAAACGTCATCTGCTGCAGCTTCGGACCTCTGGGAATCCATGACCTTCTTGCGCTCCCTTAGATAAGTGCTCCTCAGGCCACCAATTTTGTTTTTTAAATAGGGGATGGTTGCTGTGGGGACCACCGGCTTCACCAACTCCAGCAGTTTCTCCAGCGCTGCCTGCCTCTTTTGTTTATTATTGTAATGGGGGTGTCTCACCTGCCACAGACAGGGCAGCTTCCTGTACTTGTCTATGAACAGGGGTAGGAAATTGTGGTCATTGAAGCCATCCATTTTCTCTGCAAGACACAACACAAGACAAATCCTAAGGTCAGGCCAAACTCTCCTAATCTTGTTACAATATAGGCTTCAATTTCGAAGCAGTATAGGCCCAAGTTTAGATCTTACCTTCGTTATCACGATCGGCGCTTTCTATGCTCCTTCCTCCGCTCACAGATCGTACGTAATACGCACGCGTGTTACGCTTTATACACACTGTGCATGCGTGTAACTCCGCCCGCCCCTGGTGTTCTTTCTAGTCTATTCCCCGCCCCTTTTCGTTCTGCGCAGTGGGGGAAGAGCACATGGCGGATACACAGCAGGTGCGTGCTAATTACAGGAACGAGGAGGAGGAGGAGGAAAACCCAGAGCCTGAAACGTCTGGATCCAGAAGGAGATTTAAGGCCTCAAATATGTCCTTTGGGGAGATGTTGGAGATGGTGGACATCCTGAAGAGGGCCGACTATGAGGGGAAGTATGGACCTTACCCCAACCCCAATGTCCGAAAGGCCAAGATAATGGCGAAAGTGGTCAAGAGTCTGCACCGGCATTTCGGGGTACGACAATCGAAAGATCAGCTCAGGAAACGGTGGTCGGACCTGAAATTATGAGAACATGAGCAGTACAGAAAGATCCGGAGAGTGCTGCAAAAAAGTATGTAGTTGTCCTGTGTTCCTATTCTTTATGTTTCTTACGTTCGTGCTGCTCCATGTGCTTTTCTTACAAGTGTACATTTTTAAATGGCAAAATTCATGTTCATGGGTACATTATTCGTTCGTAACATTTTTCTTTCGGCCTATAAAACACCGTTGTTTAGGCCATATGCATTTGACCACAATTTTTACTCCCTACTTGTCAGAAACTATTTTGGTTGGGTAGATGGCTTTGTTACTAGAATGAAATGCAAACTAGATTCTGTGTAAGGAGAGGACACTCAGCAGCTGTTTTCACATCTGGACACTGGAGCACTAGTGTGGGACACAAGAACACCATTTTTATTAGGGGGCCACACAGGTGCTCCAGTGTATACTATAGGGGGGGCTACATCTGTGAAGCTTGTACCAAACAGGTAAAGTATTGAAGCTTGACAAAGGACACTGAAAATGCTACATTTTGGAACTCTGCCAAAATGGACAATTGTACCCCACTTCCAAGCAATGTTTCCTAATTATAGTTCTGCCATCAAATCTCTATGTGCTAAGTATAGCATTTTTGTTTTACATAGGGGAGAAAAGACTCGGAGGACACCCCTCATCCGAGGAGCCCAGAGACCCCCCACCTCTGGAAGAAGGGGAAATACCCCCAACCCAAGAAGTGCAGGAGGAGGAAGAAGACGTGGTGGAAATTGTCACCACAACAGGTGAGTGTCTGCGACCACAGGCTCAGGTAAGAGATGGATGCATATTTTTGATACCTTTTTTTTTGGGTTTCTCTCTTTTTAGGTGATCGTGATGTTGTGGATCCAGATCCTTTCACATCAGAAAGTGCCCAGATCCTGATTGGGGAGATCATGGGGTGTAATTTAGAATTGGAAAACCTCAAGAAAAACATCAATGATGTTATTCTAAAAAATAAAAACATCATTGATGTTTTGGGACGAGTTTAAAACCCCTCCCAATCCCTTTGTTTTTTTGTGTGCTCCATTGTTCAAAATATTTGAAAGATTTGTAGAAAAGCCTAATTTGGAGGATGCACACAGTGTGCCAACATGTGCTATCTGCCATCACGGGAGATCAATGGACGCGTTTTGGGGGTGCAACCCCTTCCTCAATAATAAAGTAGCTGAGAGGAAGGGGTTTCTCCCCCAAAACACGTCCCTTGATCCCCCCGTGATGGCAGCTAGCACATGTTGACATTGGCAAATTTGTGTGCATCTTCCAAATTTGGCTTTTCCTGGGGTGACTTCACCCCATCTGAACGCAATATCAAACACAGTTCCTAAATACTCATGTCTGATATTGCCTTCAAGTTCTACCATATGTGAACTTTGTAAGTTCAAGATTTGTGTCTTTCTTGTTGGTTTTACACATGCCTGTTTTAACTTAAATGGACATTTATCTGTTTTATAATGCTACCCCAAAAATTGTTATACAACAAACATGTTGGTTTGTTAGAAAAACCTTTTCTAAATGCACATGTGATTGTGCAGGTATTAAAGAGATTGTTAAGCAAGAATGTGTGGATTATTGTGTCAACGCTAAAACACTTTGTTGGTGAGGTAATTGGTGTTTTCTGTGAAAATGGGGGTTAGTTCCTAAGGGCTAATCCTCTTTGCACTACAAGTGCAGTTTCAGTGCACTTGTAGTGCAAAGTGTCTTTGCCTTTAGTAAATAACACCCAACAGTGCTTTGTATAAGGTTACACAATCACGCCATTTTCTGGACTCAACACATTTCTGTCAGGGTCAGCTAAAACAAACACAAGCAGTAAATGTCCACAAAGATTTTCTTTTTTTTGCTTTTTTATTTGTTAAATGCTTCACAAATTTGCTGGCATATTGATGGCCCCCCTACCCGCAAAGAACTCCAGGTATCGTAACTGGACATCACGGGCACTCAGGGAGGGCAAACCAGGACGGCCACTTTCAAGCGCCGTCAGTGTTGTTTCATGTATCATTCCGGCCTCAGGCCCAACTGAGCCAGCATAGTTGGCCGAATGTTTGCATAAAAAGTTATGGAGAATACAGCACGCCGGGATTATACGATTAAGTTTATACTCCTCCATACGGATGGGTGTCAGAAATAGGCGGAACCAGCTGGCCAGGATTCCAAATGTGTTCTCCACCATTCTTCTGGCTCTGGCCAGCCGGTAATTAAAAACCCTCTGTTCCGGGGTGAGGGTCCTCATAGGGAATGGCCGCATAAGATGGTCCCCCAGCGCAAACGCTTCATCAGCAACGAAGACGAATGGGAGTCCTCCCACATTGTCCTCTGGAGGTGGCAAGTCCAAGCTGCCATTATGGAGATGCCTGTAAAACTCTGTCTGGGCGATGA
This sequence comes from Aquarana catesbeiana, assembly GCF_042186555.1. Taxonomy (NCBI): domain Eukaryota; kingdom Metazoa; phylum Chordata; class Amphibia; order Anura; family Ranidae; genus Aquarana; species Aquarana catesbeiana. The sequence goes on along the minus strand of NC_133328.1, from coordinate 200,778,967 downwards.
CTCCACCATCGGACATCCGGCCATTCTTCCCCACGTCCACATACAGGAACTCATAAGTAGCTGACACCACCACCAACATCACAATACTATTGAACCCCTTCTTATTATAATAGTACGACCCCGAGTTGGGTGGTGGGATGATGTGGACGTGTTTCCCATCAATTGCCCCTCCGCAGTTGGGAAGTCCCACCGCTGGGCAAAGTGGGAGGCCACAGTCTGCCATTCCTGTGGCGTGGAAGGAAACTGTTGAGGAAAACAAAAATAAATTAATATTTGTGCACATAAACATGGCAAGCAGATTAGACACAAACATTCTTGGCCAACCTCCAGATAGCATTTATTAAGGGGAATTTAACAACACCAAAGTATAAGGTACACCTATCATATCCCCCCCCCCCTCTCATGGGCCATTTCTAACATTATAGGGGGTGGGGAAATCTTGGACAGGTAACCCTCTCCACTTCATTGAGAGATGAATGCCTAAATACAGGGTATTACTTGGAACAGCCCCTCCTTAGTTACACTATTGGCAGCCCACTGGACAGGTAAGAAGTGTCATAATACAAAGATATAAATACACACTGTACACATTTGAGGACATTTGGACATTCTGCTATTACCTGTCAAGATAATAATAGGATATAAAAAGTTTAAACAGTACCATTTGAAAGTATACAGGCAGGCCCTTGCACTACATGCTTTGGGTAATTCATCCATAAATCTGAGCACAAAAGAGATGGGTATAGTGTGTATGGGTTTGGCAAAGTCAGCAGATAGATGATTGAGGATAGATAGAGAATTGGGATCAGCTGACTTAGCAGTTGGGGGGAGGGAGGGTTACTAAAAATGATTTGGGGACACCACAAAAAAAGTCTCTGGCACTCTGCCTGAATTTAAAGCACAAATCACATTTCTAAACATTTTAGGGGGTGTTTGGGGTAAAGCACTACTATGGAGCTGATAAAATACATTGTTAAGTGACTACATGAGGTGAATATAGGGGCAGGAGAACATGCTGGGGAGGTTATTGAAGGCCAATCTGTATGAAGGACCTAAAAAATTAATTACATTAAAATCCAGCATGCATGAGGACAAAGGGGACATTCACAGCATATTACAATCATGGTAATTAGGGAATGAGGAAAGAAATACAATATATGATCAATCATTTAAGACAATCAAATGTGATATTAAAGGATAAAAATCTTACCTTCATATACTCCTTCTGCAGGACCTGTATGATGGCAGAACAGGTCTCTGGGATAATGATCCCCAGAGCCTGGGGGGAGATGCCTGTCGAGAACTTGAGGTCCTGCAGGATTCTCCCCGTCGCCAAGTACCGCAGGGTAGCGACGAGCCTCTGCTCCGGAGTGATGGCTTGCCTCATGCAGGTATCCTGCCTGCTAATATAAGGGGTCAGCGAAGCCAGCAGACGGTGAAACACGGGGTCCGTCATCCTGAGAAAGTTCCTGAAATCATCAGGATTATTCTCACGGAGCAAAGGCATATGACAGAACTGGTCACGCTGGAGCAACCAATTCTTGGTCCATGAACTCCTCCCCACCCTGTTCATGGACTGGACTTGTGTCAAGGTCAGGACCCCAACACCAAGCCCCCGCACAGCACGAACTCTACGAGGAGTACGTATACGCAATATGGCTAGAAAAAGGTCGGCTGCTCAGAACGAAGTAACAGAACGCACTGAAGAACAGCAAGGCCTGTGAAGAGTGACCTGAAAAACAGTAACGAACGAACAAGAACACAATGACTACTTAAAGTCACGCGGAACTTGCTTGCACGCACTGAAGAGCAGATACAAACCCACAAGCACAAACTGAACCGCAGAAAATGATCTGAAAGCCACGAGTCTGAAAAAGCGCGAATCGTCTCTCACCAAACTTTTACTAACACGAGATTATCAAAAGGAGCCCAAAGGGTGCCGCACTTGGTTCTGAACTGGCCTTTTCTAGTCTTGTCATACGTGCTTGACGTCACCGCGTTGTTGGCGATTGGAAATTCCGACAACTTTGTGCGACCGTGTGTACACAAAATTAGACAACAACGGATCAGTCACCGACACATACATCTTGTGGAACTCACACAAGGCCTTCATGAGAGGCATTTTAATTCACACAGGAGCCAGAGAAAAGAAGAGACGTGCTCAGCAGCTTAACACTGTTCTCTTAGAAATACACAATGTTACCACTCAAAACAAAAAATCCCCCACATTACCATTAACTGAGAAATTAAACTCCCTCAGAGAAAAACTTAGAAATATTCTTTCCCAACAATATGACATGCATCTACGACGCCTTTAACTAAACTACTATGCAAATGCTAATAGAGCAGGCAAATATCTAGCAAACAGATTGAAGGCGGCCCGCACCAAAACAAGAATTGCTTTCCTACAGCACCCTACACTACCACACAAAATCATAAACCCACAAGCTATAGCTGACCAATTTGCAGACTACTATGGTTCACTATACAACCTGCACACAAACCCCAACACATACCAACCAACAGTGGAAAATATTGAAGCATTCCTAAAGAATATCAATCTCCCGACTCTTTCCGCACCCCAGCTAGAAACTCTGAATGCACCAATTACAATACGGGAAATAGAACAAACTATACATACTCTTCCCACTGGAAAATCTCCAGGGCCTGATGGCTTTTCCAATGAATATTTCAAAACATTTGCCAATATCCTATCACCACATATGTCAACAATATACAACAAAGCTGCTGAGACCGCAGCAAAGCTGCTGAGACCGCAACTCTTCCTCATACATAGTGACATTACCAAAACCAGGTAAAGAACCCACTACACCAGCAAATTTCTGCCCTATTTCTCTCCTTAACTCCGATATAAAAATATATGCCGAGCTATCAGCCAAAAGATTAACAGACATAATTCCAAATATTATAAAGCGCGACCAGATGGGTTTCGTGAGGGGGAGACAAACCTCTGACGCAACCATACATAGTGACATTACCAAAACCAGGTAAAGAACCCACTACACCAGCAAATTTCTGCCCTATTTCTCTCCTTAACTCCGATATAAAAATATATGCCGAGCTATCAGCCAAAAGATTAACAGACATAATTCCAAACATTATAAAGCGCGACCAGATGGGTTTCGTGAGGGGGAGACAAACCTCTGACGCAACCAGAAGAATTGTGAATGTGATAAACTTTGCTGAAAGAACTCAAACGCCTTTTCTGTTATTGTCAATTGACGCAGAGAAGGCATTCGACAGGGTCCATTGGACTTATATGAAAATGACTCTTAACAAGTTCGGATTCAAGGGTCCCATACTGCAAGCCATTATGGCTCTATACTCATGCCCATCGGCACAGGTCTATTCCTCTGGGTTCTTACCTAAATCCTTTGACATCACCAATGGAACACGGCAGGGGTGCCTTCTATCCCCAACAGTTTTTAACTTAATGATCGAACCCCTAGCTGAGACCATAAGATCTCACCCCTTGATTACGGGCTTCCAGTTTGGCTCCAGCTCGCACACTATAAACCTCTTTGCTGACAATGTAATCCTCATCCTGACCAATCCGACCACGTCATTACCGCAAGCCCACGAAATTCTTAACACATTTGGGGAAGTCTCATACTACAAAGTCAACTTCACCAAATCATTAATATTGGATCTAGGAGTTCCACCCCACAAACGCAAAATGCTACAGTCACAAATGCCTTATACGTGGAGCTTAGGGGGCATAACATACCTTGGTATCACACTTACTAATAAAACCTCCACGCTTGTCAAATCCAATATGATACCACTAATAGCCAAACTGGAGGCCCAAATCAGGAATATATCCAACAAGGAAATCTCATGGCTTGGCAGAATCACAGCCTATAAGATGATGATATTACCACAAATACTGTATGTGTTTTGCACTTTACCAATCCACATACCCCTTCACTATATCCACAACATAACAAAATTAGGTTGGAAATACATCTGGAATGGTAAAAAAGCTAGATGCTCCAGAAACAACCTCACATCCCACAAAAAAATAGAAGGGGCAGGCCTAGTGGACTTATATGACTACTACTGGGCAGTTAGACTAGACCAGACCAAACTATGGCTCAAAACTGAGGACACACCACTATGGGTGGACATTGAAACGGCATTAGCACCAACAAAAGACTTAACTCTATTATTGCTAAGCGATGGGTGGTCACCATGGAACTTGTCAACCTTTACTCCCCCTATGCAGATTTCACTAAGAGCATGGAGATTCATACTTGAACAGAAACACAATGACGTACAAGACATACAATATACCCTACCCCTGACACTACTAGAGACAAAGATTCCCTTACTGAAGGTAAAGCACTTGACAAGCAAAGGTATCACAAACATCTTAGATCTCTATAACGGAACACAACTAAAATATATTGATCAGATCATGACCCAATATAATCTCCCGAATGACAGGAAACTCATATGACTGGGGATCATACACTTCCTTAAATCCTGCACTAGGCCGACCATCTCCCTACCAAACACAATATGGCAATTTTACTCAACTGCTGACAGTAACACAAAAGGTATATCCTTTTTCTACAATAAAATAAGGGATAAAAACACATTCCTCAAAACTACAGCAATGAAAAAATGGGAGGATGAATTGGGCACTATTTTCTCAACAGAACAATGGTGACAATCATTCAAAGAAATACATAAAGCTTCTCATTGTATTAAGCATTGGGAACTAACAATTAAACTGGCTAATAGATGGCATCATACTCCATATAGATTGGCAAACTATTTCCCTGGAACTTCACCACTCTGTTGGAGGGCATGTGGACACACTGGTTCTCTCCTACACATGCTATGGCATTGCCCCACAGTTAAAAGTACATGGAACCAAGTATTTCGACTACTCTCCTCTATAACCGGAATGCTCACACCCCCGGACCCGACTATAGCAATTTTACACTTAAACATGGAGAAATTTCACACTGACTTCAGACATGTAGTGACTCACATACTGCTAGAGACAAGATCAATGATCCTACGCAACTGGAAATCCACAACAGCCTTGAATATGACAGACATAGTTAAAGCTGTTAACAGGAATTACACTTTTGAACGTCTCATAGCAATAAACTCATCAAAATGTGTGACTTTCGACCAATGTTGGTCTATATGGCCCTATAGATTTTGATCTAGCTGTTACAAGAGGTGATTCTATTGTATTAACAGTACCTGTAGGTCTAAAACTATACCTATATACTTATCTAAGGAACGTTACTTTTGAATGTATATCACAATAAGATGTATATCACTTAATACCCTACTTTATGTTCTGTAACCCACTTATTTTCAATTTCTGTATTTACTTTTTGAAATACTCAATAAAAACTTATTGAATAAAAAAAAAAAATTCTCCCATTTTAGAAGAGTGTATTGCTCTCATGGTTTATAGAAGCAGGATCTCCCAATCTATGGATAGTGTAGGACCCACTAATCATGGGGTACTTTGTCGCAGTAAGTGGGCTTAGCACCATATAGCAATATGGTGTGACCAAATCCCCATATTTTTTGATAATGTTTTTTTTTTAAATGTTTAGGTATTTTAAACTAGCCTTGCTGGAGGTAAATGTCTTTTTGCATGTGTGCGCTGTAATATTTTCTTCTTTGGGGAGGCAAGAACGCCATACCTTGAGTGAAAATAGCATGGGACTTAGACAGAGATTCCGTAACCTGAGGTCCGAGATTAACTCAGGGGACCAAAGTAGAGAGCAAGGATGGGTCAGAAACAGAGATCCCATTTCAATCTACGTCCAAAGACTCGGGGGGCTCAGACTAGACCAGGCCACTACTGCCCGAAGATGGGAGGCTAAGTAATACTTATAAATGTCTGGGGCCCCCATACCTCTCTGACTTCTAGGGTAAAAGATCACCGAGCTGGCCACTCTATGGGCTCCTTCTTTCCATATAAAGTTAAGAAACCACCTTTTAAGTACTTTCAAGTGTGCCATTGGGATGGAAACCGGGAGTGTTTCGAAAAAATATAGCAATTTTGGCATAATGGAAATCTACAGCACATTAATTCTACCTATCCATGATATCGGAAGAAGGTTCCAATGTGTTAGCATGACATTTATAAACCTGAACAAGGGGAGATAGTTGGTCGAATAAAGGGAGGAATACTCAAGCGTGAGTTGAACCCCTAGATATGTGAGAGACGCTGTGCACCAGAGATATAGGTATGCATTTTTAAGCAAAAGGAGGTCATCAGGGGTATGTGAAGAGGCATGGCTTCAATTTAAGATGTATTAACCTTGTAGCCAGATAGGGAGCTAAATTGGGATAGTAAAGCCTGTAGTGATGGTAGGGAAATATGAGGGTTAGTTAGGGTAGGGAGGACATCATCGGCAAATAAAGATAGTTAGTACTCCCTATGACGCATGGGAACCCCACTTATATCAGGATGGGATCTGATAGCCTCCGCTAAAGGCTCCAGACACAAGATGAAGAGAAGGGGGGATAAGGGACATCCTTGTCTAGTTCCGTTGGACATGGGGAATGAACGTGACGTGAAGGAAGCCAGCTGGACCTGCGAAGTGGGGTTGGAATAGAGGGATTTTAGGGCTTACATAAAGGGACCTCGGATGCCAAATCTAATGAGAGTCGCAAACATATAGGGCTAACTTAGTCTGTCGAATGCTTTTTGGACATCAAGGCTTAAGATCAGGGCAGGATGGCGGACCCTGTTCAACATATCGATAAGGTCAATGGTTCATCAGGTATTGTCTCCTGCATGTCTGGTGGGGACAAATCCCACCTGGTCTCTGTCAATGAGTTTTGTCAAAAATTGCGAGAGGCGGTTGGCTAGAATTTTTGTGAATAGCTTGTAATCTGAATTCAGAAGGACTATTGGCCTATAGTTGTCCGGGAGCGCAGGATCTTTACCAGGTTTTGGTATGACTGTGATGTACGAGTGGAGAAATTGTTGGTGGGGGAGTTTTCCCTGTAGGAGAAAGTTATATAGGGATACCAGGTGTGATGACAGGATAGGAAGGAAAAACTTATAGTATGAGTATGGGAGACCATCTGGGCCTGGGGCTTTATGATTCGGTAAGGATTTGACAGTGTCAGACAGTTCCTCTTCTGTGACAGGGGCATTAAATATTTGTACGTCAGAGTCTGATAACTTGGGAAGTCGCATGTCGGTCATAAACTCTTCAAAAGCTGTCATTTCAAATGTGGGGTGTTGGTTGGGTGTGAGGCAGTTGTAAAATTTGTTGTAGAATTCACTTAACACCTGAGTCATAGTCTGTGGGCAGTAAGAAGGAGTCCCATCAGGGTGCTTGATGTGATCTGGAAAGGGAAGAAAGGGTCTCAGGTTAAGCCTAGAAACCAACATCCTGTGTGGTTCATTTGAAAACTCATAGAACATTTGTTTAGCCCACAAAAGTGATTTGTCTACTGTTGAGATGTCTAAGGATTTTATTTGGTGTTGTAAAAAGGTTACCGCACACAGCCGGCCCACCGTGGAAGCCCGCAGTAGAGATCTTTCTGCAGTTGAAAGTTGAAACAGCAAAGATGATTTCAAGAGGGCTTTGTGTTTCTTCATTTGCAAACCAACAGCAATACAATGTCCTCGGAAGAAAGCCTTATGGGCCTCCCAAAGGGTGGACGGGCTGGCCACGGAACCTGTGTTCAATTGAAAATATTCAGTTAAGGTTTTGAATAATGTGTCCTTTGTTACGGAATGTGATAACAGGGATTCATTGAGCCTCCAATGACATTTCCTGGGAAATGCTGCGGAAAGGCTTAGATCTAGGGATAAGGGAGCGTGGTCCAACCAGGTAATGGGTCCCAGTTCGGATGACACCGTGTGTGGTAGCAGGGGGGCAGAGACAAGGAAAAAGTCTAGTGTAGAGAACATCTTATGAGGGGGGGAGTAGAACGAGTATTGTCTACCTGTGGGGTGTTTGATCCGCCATGTATCAAACATGTGTGCGGATCAGTCGTCTAAAGGAGGTGGCCAAGGAATGTGTAGCGGAAGATGATGGGGCAAGAAACAAAGATTTTCTATCTCAGGTGGGAGAGAGGACAGCATTAAAATCGCCCCCTATTATTGTAAAGGGTTGAGAGAATTTTTGTAGGCGGTCAAAAGCATCTGTAAGGAATTTAACCTGACCAGAGTTAGGGGCATATATATTCATAATCGTTATAGGGTTAGACAAATAGGTACCTTGTAATACTATATAACGACCCTGAGGATCCAAATGGGTTGACTCGATCTGGAGAGGGCATGAGCGTCTTACCAAAACTGCCAGACCTGCCCTTCCAGATGGGTCAGACGCCAGAAAGGATAGGGGGAAGTATTTAGAGGCGAATTTCAGGGATCCCCCAGCTCGGAAGTGCGTCTCCTGTACCAGGTTCACATCCGCGCCAGAGGTCCTGAATTCAACAAACCATAGTCTGTCAAGCGTGTACTGTCTTTACTGTAAAGAGGGTAGTCAACAATAAGGCTAATATTGATATTACTGACCAGAGAAAAATAAAAGTAAGCATGGAGACATATATAAAGACAATAATTAAAAATAAAATAAAAATAATGGTATAAAATTAGTAAAAAAAAACCAACCTCTTGAAATAAATGTTATGAATCAGTTAATGAAAAAAAACAAAAAGAGAACCGATTTGGAACGTGTTGCATAACAACAAACAGGCCTGATGGGCCCAAAAAGAAAAAACAGCAGGAATAGTCCTGAAAGGCAAAAGCCTGTCAGGGGGCCTCGGCCGCAGCCTGAGGACTGTGGGGGAGCAAGGCAGTCTCCAACATGGGGTCTGGAGCGTGACATCCCGCTCCCGATGATCCGATAATGCTGCTAAATCTTCGGATCCTCCTCTAAGCTTTTGTACTGTGTGCAGTTGTAGGGGGGGGTTCCCCTTAGGCAACCGTTCTGGATGCAAATAATGTTAACATGTGCAACAAAACAAGTAAAAAAAAAGGCACTGAGTAAAAACATTGTAGAATGCCCAGAAATAAGGCAAAACTGACTCCCATATGGGGTCGACCGGAGGATCGTAACCTCATGGGAGAGGGAAAAAAAAAGAAGAGCCAATGGGGACTCTGCAGTAGATCAAGTGGGTGATCTGGAACGTTGGGAGTAGGCCCTCAAATCTTCTCCTCTTACTGAGGTCCAAATCCTGGCTGGGGCAGCGAGGTGCCATGGGGTGGTCGGAGAGGGCTGGTCAATCTCTGCAGGAAGCTGAGAAGGCACTTGAGAAAGGCATCTCCTTCCAGGAGCTCACGTAGGGTGTGTTGGACCCCTTCCATGGTGACATATAGGCAAAAAGGAAAGCCCCAATAATAAGGGACTTTATGCTGTTGGAGATGGGCAGTGATGGGCCGTAGAGAGTGTCGTTTAGCCAATGTAATGAGAGATAGGTCGCTGAACAGTTGGAGCTTGTCTCCCTTGTATTCAATACTGGATCTGTTACGAGTGGCTCTTGTTAGGGCCTCTTTGCTCTCATAAAAGTGGAAGCGCACCACTATGTCGCGGGGTCTGGCTCCTGCAGGGGGTTTAGGGGCCAAGGATCGATGAGCACGGTCCGTATGCCAATCAATGTCCACTATTTCAGGCGCCAGGGTGTTGAAAAGGCCAAGAAGATAGGATCGTATGTTGTTGTCAGCAACCTTTTCAGGGACACCGCGGATCCTAAGGTTTTGGCGTCTTTCTCTGTTCTCAAGATCCTCTTGCTGCAATTGTAACTGAGATACAGAGTTTTTAAGAAGAGCATTCTCCTCTTCAAGAGCCTGTATACACTGCAGAGTCTCATCAAATTTTGTCTCCAGTGTTGCTGTACGTTCACCAAGGGCATCTATTTCCCCTCTGAGCTCTCTGGAGATCCTTCCCATTTCCTGGGCAATGTCCCTGGTAACTTGCTGGGCTAAGGCCTGGAGCTTGAGATCCATCAGCTCCGGGGTCAGCGTTAGCTGAGGTGTGGAGGATGTGTGAGGAGGGGGGATCTGCCGAGAAGGAATAATGCAATGTGTCCTACGCGCCACAGTTGAGTAAATACAGTGAATGTGCTAAACAAAGTGAATATGTGTCTTGCCGTGAAGTAAGATTGCAGCAAAATCTGAAATGTGTTCACACTACATCAACATGAAATATATAATAAAAATGATCCTGCGCATTATGACAGGCTAGTGAGCGGTATTGGGATATAAGAGGAAACTGACCAAGCCGGGATAAAGTGATGAGGAATGTTTCAACTCCATTTTGCTGCCATACATCTATCCACCACTTGATGTCAATATACAACGCTTGTTTATATATGAAGGTGAGAGTTTAGAGAGACTGACACTTACAGGACACCATTTATGAAGATACTTATGAACTTTGATTTATCCACACATTTTTTATACATTTTTTTTTTTTTTTTAACAAGTATTTATTGAGGTTTTCAACAGAGATTAACATTTACAGAAAGGGAAAAAGAAATCATTTACATATGCAAAAGTGCGGACGCAGCCGCTTAGAGACCGGAATTATGCATTTAAGGTTACATAAATGTGTTTCTTATAAAGAACATTTTGATGAAACATTTGTTTTAACACTTATCATAGGAAAGAAGAAAACAAGTTCTGATATTTTGATATGGTTAAACTGGTAGATGAAGGAGAATGGAGTAGGGCAGGATTGTCATTCTTATTGTGAAAATTAGAAGGTCAGGGTTGGATATTTTAAGTACCTTCTATGAATGATGTGTGTATGTTATCAGATGCTATGTGTAAAGAGTAGGAACTGGGGGTTCATTATGAAAGGTGAACATCGTAGTTAGGTGGGGGGAGGTGGTAAAGGTGGGTCTGTGAGGTGAAATGTGATTTGACATTCTGAGTTATGCGTCGTTGCGTCTATTATATTTTGTATGGGACAGGGAGATTTAGTAAGGGGGAAGGGTTAAGAATGAGATTGTGGAAAGAGGGGCCATGGGACACATTGGGAGGGGGTGATAAGGGGGGATCCATTTCCTGCCACAGCCCATTGGAGTCGCTCAAGGTACGTATTTTTTGTATTCATTGGTGGTGGTAAAGTGTATCCATGTTGCCCATGTTTTGGTGAATCTAGCTTGAGTGTCATTGGATTGATGGACAAGATCTTCCATTTCCTTTGTTTGTTGGATACGGTGTAGCCATTCTACTATGGTGGGTGGTTCAGATGAGCGCCATTTGGGGGGTATGCACAGTCTCGCTGCGTTCACTAAGTGCATGGCTAGTGATCGGTGGTAAGCTGGTATGTTATGTGAAGAATGATGTAGTAGGAACAATGCAGGATCAAAATCCAGGGTATACGTGGTGATTCGTTTGATCAAAGTATGAACTTCCTTCCAGAAGGGTTGGATGTTGGAACAAGACCACCAGATATGTAACATTGAGCCTATGTCATTTTTACATCTCCAACAAGTGTGTGGTATTGATGGATGAAATTGGTGTAACAAAAGCGGTGTCCTGTACCATCTGGAGAACAATTTATAAGCATTTTCTTGGACCTGCACGTTCATCGAACCCTTGTGTATTGATGTGTATATGGTATCCCAATCTTGGTCACTAAATTGTATGGAGAGGTCTCGTTCCCACTGTTTGTTGGTCCAGTGTAATGTCGCAGTATGATTGTCAAATAAGAGGGAATATGTTTGTGAGATCAGATGTGTTATTGTGTTTGTACTCAGACACAGCTTTTCAAAAGGTGTTGTGTTTCTGGACCAGTCAGGGGTGGGTTTGGATTTGATAAAGAAGTTTCGTAGTTGGACAAAGGTCCAGAATGGGAAGGATTCTATATTCAGTTTGGAAGCCAAATTAGCTTGTGATAAGAGATGTTTCCCCTCGAAAAAGTGTTGGGCTCTGACCGTCTGGTGAGGCCATATGTTCAGTAAGAAAGATGTGTGCATGCCCGGGGTAAATTCGGGATTCATTCGTAGAGGTGTCATCGGGCCATTTACAGTTGAAATGTTGTGTTTACTACAGGCGGTTCTGAATGAGATTAGTGTGGGATTTATGAGTGGGTGTCGAGAATATTCGCACGGTATAGCGAGGTGGTTGATCCAGGGGAGGTTTTGAATGGGTATATGTGAGAATGATTGCTCTAGATGTACCCAGTCTTTGTGTTCTGGGTGTACGTTCCAGTCAATGATTCTAGACAGGTGGCATGCTTGTTGGTATTTATGTATATCCGGGAGTCCAATGCCTCCCATGAGTTTGGGTGTAGTCAGTCTTTCGAAGCTCAGTCTCGGGCGAGATTTACCCCATATGAATGTCGTGCATGCTTTTCTGTATGTGGAAAAGAATTTGGGTGGCAATTTGATTGGGATAGTTTGTAGGAGATACAGAATTCTGGGTAGGATGTTCATTTTGACTATTGCAGCCCTGCCGAACCAGGAGAAGTAACCTGAGGGCCAGTTCGTTAAATCTGTCTGAATTTTTTGAAGGAGTGTGGAATGATTAAGGGCGTATAGGTCCGTTAGAGAGGTCGGCACCTGGATGCCTAGGTAAGGAATGGCGCGTTTATGCCAGTTGAAAGGGAAATTAAGTTGGCATTGTTTGCAGATTTCTGGGGGGAGGGAAATGTTAAGGGCATTTGATTTCGAAAAGTTGATTTGAAGATTTGAAAGGGAGTGAAAGGTTTGAAAATCTTTGAGTAGGTTCGGTAGTGTGGTGAGCGGTTCAGTAAGGAATAGGAGGATGTCATCTGCGAATGCAGCTAGCTTGTAAGTGCGGTGTTTAATGTCTATACCTTTGATGTCTGTGTTGGAGTTGAGGCGTCTAAGAAAAGGTTCAAGAGAGAGAATGAATATTAATGGGGAGAGAGGGCAGCCTTGGCGGGTTCCGTTAGTCACGGAGAAGGCACTCGACAGGTGGCCGTTAAGTTGGACCTTTGCCGTGGGATTAGAGTAGAGCGCTGATATAAAGTTTAGCATCATTTGGGGAAGGCCAATGTGCTTGAGGGTTTCTTTCAGGTAGTCCCATGCCACTCTGTCGAATGCCTTCTCCGCGTCCAGGGAAAGCATGAAACCCTTGGCTTTGGTAGAAGTAATCCAGTGGTGAATATTGAGGGTCTTGAGGGTGTTGTCCCTCGCTTCTCTTCCGGGGACAAAGCCCACTTGGTGAAGTCCTACAAGCTGGGGAATCAGGGGTAGAAGACGGTTTGCTAGGGTTTTTGCATACCATTTGAGGTCCACGTTGAGTAAGGATATGGGTCTAAAGTTGGTGACTAGGGAATGGTCCTTGTCTGGTTTGGGGATTACTGTTATGTGGGCGGTGAGGAGGTCTCGTGGGGGGTTAATTGGTCGTGCGAAGGTGTTGAAAGCATTTAAAAAGGAGGGCGTGAGTAATCCTGCAAATGTTTTGTAGTAGCCAGCTGTAAGGCCGTCGGGTCCTGGGCTTTTACCCGTTTTCATCTGTTTTAAAGCAGTGTCAACTTCAGCGCGGGTAAGTGGGGTGTTTAACTCTTGGGCTATGGATTCTGGTATGGGGGAAGGACTGTACTTTTTTAGAAAGTCTGATATCATTTGGGTGCGTGTGATTTTATCTGTGGAGGGAGTGGGGTTGGGTAGGTTATATAATTTACTATAGTATTGCACGAATTCTTGAGCAATATCTGGTGTTTTGTTCAGTTTATGTCCGGAGGGGTCAGTGATCTGGTGGATTGTTTGGCTAGATCGAGATGTTTGGAGAGCTCTGGCTAGCATTTTGCTGGCTTTGTTGCCATATTCATAGAATCTCTTTTTAGAAAGGATATATGAGCGTTTTATTTGTTTGTCTAGTAGGTTTAGTAGGTCTTTTCTGGCCTGTATCAGGTCCTGTAAAACGGAGAGTGCCTGGGACTGTTTATGTGTCCTTTCAAGTTTGCTGATCCTATCTATCAAATCCGAGTGGTGTTTCTTTCTTTCTTTGTTTCTTTTGGCCGCTGCCGCAAGAAAAGTTCCTCTAATTACACTTTTATGGGTTTCCCAGTTGTTTATTGGGGAAGTGTCTTCTGGGTTGTTTTCTTGGAGGAAGTGTCGTATTGTGGATTCTACTTCAGTTGTGACAGAAGGGTCAGTTAGTAGGGAGGGGTCAAGTTTCCAAGTGCGGGAGCGTGGCGTGATTTCAGGTAAGTGTAATGATAGAGAGATGGGGTGGTGGTCCGAGATAGTCATGGGTTCTATGGATGTTCGGTTGATAAGGGGTAGGTCATTTTGTGTCAGGAGTAGATAGTCTATTCTGGAATATCTGTTGTGAGGTATTGAGTAAAAAGTGTAGTCTTTAGTATCTGGGTTCAGGGTTCGCCATGTATCGTGAAGAAGCAGCCTGCGGAGTAAGGAGTTGATCACTTTGAGGGCCCTGTATGGAAGCACTGTAGATCCTGAGGAAGTGTCTTGGATTGGGTTAAGGGGGACATTAAAGTCTCCTCCCAGTATGAGGGTGCCTTCTTTAAATGTCGTGAGGGTGCTAGTGATCGATCTAAAGAAACTTACTTGGTGTTTGTTTGGGGCGTAGATATTTGCCAGTGTTAGCATTCTGTTGTGTATCTTGCCTTTTATAAAGAGATATCTGCCTTCTATGTCTGTGCACGAGTCTGTAATCTGGAAGGGGCAATGTCTGGCAAAAAGGATCGAAACCCCTTTAGTTTTATGTAGGGGGTCGGTGGCATGTAGTACCGTTGGGTAATGTTTGTTGGTCAGTTTCGGGATGTTATTAGAACGAAAGTGAGTTTCCTGTAGAAAAATTATGTGTGCCTGAAGTTTGTGCATGGAAATAAGGAGTTTGGATCGTTTTTCTGGTGTATTAAGTCCTTTCACGTTAAGGGAAACTATTTTGAGATTGGTTTCCTTATTGTTCATCGTTTTCGGGTTCATGGTGGTATTATGTGGTTGCATTGTGCGATGAGGTGTGGGCTGTGGCAGGAGGATGGGTAGTGGGTAGTGGTGTTGTTTGGATAGAGGGGAAAGGTACTGTCGTCACTGGGGACAGGAGAAAGGAAACCGGTACTATGTGGTGTTCGGGTCACCCAACTCAGTGTCCCGAGCCACAGGAGGGGTATTTACCGGTATGAGGTCAGTGGTTTTAATCTGGAGGTAAAATGTGGAGGTTGGATAAAGTGCGTTTAGCCACTGCGTGGGGGTTGGCTCGTCAAGTGAGAGATGTGGAGGTTGAAAAAAGAAATTTCCAAAAACAGGGAAAAAGGAAAAAAAAAGTCGTTGTGAGTGATCCAAACGTTCCGTCCCACCATCAGCCACAGGAATTGGAGTATGGGGTATAGAAGATTAGGTGGGTCTAAATATTTTTTTTATAGGAGGAAACGGTTGTAGAGGGATGATAAAGTGTATAGGTAGGGTGGATGTGGTGTGCATGAAGGACATAGGGTTATTGTGGTTGGTTAGTGGAAGAGTGATGCAGGATGGAATCATAGGCCATTCTCCTGTGATCGTGTAAGTCGATAGAGAGGGTGGGTGGAGGGACACATGCATAGGGAGTATCAAGTAGTTTTTGACTTTGCTGGTCCCAATTGAGGCTTGTCAGTAGTGTCAGGCTCGTAATGAGTAACCATTATCAACTTGGAGTATTGTCAACTTGGAGTACCCGATGTACATGTGCATGGGATACTCCGTAACAGGTGGTAACAGGTAGTAACAATTAACTTATATGCGAACCAGAACTATGTAAAAGTATGGTAACTGTAAGTGCTATAACCGAGGAGTATTGGAACCTCTTGTTTCAGTAGCTAGTCATGTGAATTATGTGTGAAATAATGTGTGAGTACTGTTTCATGCGCAATTTTTAGTCTCGACTGTTTGATGGGGCTAATGTGTTATGGATTATTTGATCTTGGTTGACAGGTGCCGTTACTATATGTACAGCATTCTGTGGTTAAAGTTTTGGGTCTAGAGTGGCATTATTGTATGAGGGTTGTTATGTCCCCTTATTTAGCCATCTGTCGGATGCATTTTGAGGTGACCTGGGTAAGGGGTCGTGCAGTGTATTGTCATTATTATTGAGGCACATGAATCGGATGTTAAAGGAAGCAATGTTCAATCACTTGAGAATCACCTCCTCTTAGTCCTCAACTGTCCGTGAGGAGTAATATTGAGTGATCTAAGAGGGGGTATAGAAGGGTTGTTGTGTTGCTATTCCTAGGTGGTCATGTGGAGGTGTGTGGCAGGATTTAGTAAGGGTTCCTCTGGTGCCTCTATGTTTTAGAGTTGTGCTGCCTTTGTAAAACGTTGGGAGGGGAGTTACATAAGTGTGTTGCGAGGGAGCTGTGTTGAGGGTGTTGTTATGTAGAAAGGGTGGAACAAATATATGTGATTGATTATCATACATTACTTTGCTGCATTTAAAAAAAAAAAAAAAAAAAAACACACCTATATATTATAATATAATACCTCCCTGCGTATTGTGATGTTCGATCGGTTATTCGATATGAGGTATGTGACGCAAAGAGAAACCAGGTACGACTTGGGGATATCTCTGGTGCCGTTGTCTTCTCTGCGGTTCCGTCTTGATTGGAGGAGAGTTAGTGATCTGTCTTTTGGAGGAGGTGAAGGGTCCAATGCTGGTATTTGAAGCGGTGAGGTAATGTCTCTTCGTGTTGCAGTATGAGTGATTGCGTTGCAATAACGGGTCAGCCTGTGAATGGAGTCGTCGTTGATGTCTTTTTTTGTTGTCATCTGGTATATCAAGAAAGAGGCTAATCTTGTGTGTTCGTTTTCACACATTGAGGTATTTGGAGTCTTCGGCGTATGTTATTAAGATTGGGAAGCATGTTGGTGCGGTCACTTTACTATATAGCAGAAGTGTCCGGAGTCGGTTGTCTGAGGGTCGGGTGAGAAGCGTGGGCTGTCTCTGGGTGCGTGACCGGTACAAGTGAGGAGAACAGTGGGGGTAACTGGTTGCCATCTGATACGAGCGCTATGTACAAGTGAGTCATGAAGGAGAAGGCAGTCTATTTTTACTCACTATTTTCGGTACGGCTCGGGTCATCAGCGATCTCTACGTGCTCGGCGAGGTAGAGGTGCCGTCATAGGGCTGGATGGCGGGTGGTGAGGGCCCGGAGAAGGGCCGGTCCTGGAGGTGAACGGAGAGCGTCTCCTGCGGAAACTGGTGTTGTGGACGTCCATCGGCTCATCTGTTTGCGGGTGGCGGTGGGGAGGTTGCAGGTTAAATTCCGCGTACCAGTTCGGGACTGGAGTGAACGGAATATCGAGCGTGCGGCAAAAGGCATCAAGTTCCTCCGGGACTCTTAGGAGTGCTGAGCGTCCCTGGTGAGAGGCGGAAAGGCCAAAGGGGAACTTCCAGCGATAGCGAATGCCTCTTGTTCGCAGAACATCCAGAAGAGGGCGCAAGTCCTTGCGATGTCGTAGGGTAATGGCTGAAAGGTCCTGATAGACATGTATAGGGTAGCCATCATATTCTAGAGTCGATTTTTCGCGGGCTTTTTGTAGAATGTCTTCTTTGACAGAGAAGTCGTCTATATGGCATATAATGTCCCTGGGTGGGTCATTTTCCCTTCCCTTGGGGCGTAGCGCTCTATGTATTCGTTCCATCTGGATCTGTGTTGTCGCTGGTCTGTCTAGCAAATGGTTGAAAAGGCCAGTCACCACCGGGCGGATTCTGTCATGTTCCACGGTCTCAGGTATGCCTCTTATTCGGAGATTGTGTCTTCTCCCTCTGTTGTCGAGATCTTCAACATGCCGCTGAAGATCTCTCAATTGCATTGTATGAGAATCGACTTTGTGGTGAATATAATTAACAGTGGATTGTTGATGTACGGCCTTTTCTTCCACGCGTTGTATGCGGCCTGTGATGGCCTGTAATTCGTGTCGCAGGTCCGTAATGGCCGAGAATAAGGTGTCCTTGATATCCGTTGCTACTGCCTGCAGGTCAAGCAAGCTTGGTTGGCGGTGTGACGGTAGCGAGGAAGCCTGTTGTGGGTGGCTTTGATCGGTAGGAGTCAGGATGATATCAGTAGTTGTTGGAGCGATGGCTGAGGTGGGGGAAGAGGACGCCATAGTTGTCCTCTGTGTCCGGAAGATCTCCGGTATTGTTTGGCTTGGACGGCCGGCAAGTTCTCTCGGGGATCGAGATCTGCTGTTGGATGTTCCACGGGAGGATGTTCCCATAATTGAGGTGCATATGTTGTCGGTAAACCCCTAGAAAGGCTGATTGTAGGCTGTGGTGAGAGGGAGCTAGAGGATCAAGCAGCCATCTTCTCACAAGGCAAACCACGCCCCCCTTTTTATACATTTTTTATATAGTTTTTATGCATTTTTTATTCTTTATTCACTCAGTCACTTTATTTAATACCACTTTTTGATTTTGAATTTTTTCACCTTTTTTTACAGCCTTTATGACACTAACAGAGTACTTTTATTTATTACTAGTTTATTCTGCTGAGAAGGAGCTTCCGCCATCAGCGTGCTGACATAGTCCTCCGGATCCCCTTGTGAAATCGAGACCGGGGACTGAGGCCTAGTTAGGAAGCGGTCCATAGTGGAGGAAGGCCGCGGGGGCTGTGGGGGATGATAGACTGACCGTTGATCCCCAATTTTGCCCATGTAACGCCGGGGAGGCTTGAGGAGGTGTTGAGGCTTACCCCTGGATCGATCGGTGGCTAATTCAGCTTGTCAGGGGCCTCGGATCTCGGGACAGGACCAGAGCTCATGAGTCACGCATCCGCCATCTTGGAAAGCCGCGCATGCGCCCTATGGTACTGAAATTTAACCCCGAGCCATACTCGGGAAAACCGCCAGGGAGGTTAAATAACAGAAACTTTGGAATGTAAGTGCTAGAGGGGACTTCAAGTCTTGTAGCACTTACTTTGACTGTAGAAATATTTTTTTCTTTTACAATTAGATGAGTTTACATAGAGCAACAGCACCCCAATCTGAATTATTTCACCCTTTTTAAGGTCATTTTAGCAAAGGCACATTCTTTTTCATCAAATGGTAGTAAACTCAGATTGACTGGCAGATAGAAATTGGCCAGTAGTTTGATGTGTCTGACCCTTTCTCATTGGTGTAACCGTCTCCTTCCACTGGCCAATTTCTATCAAAATTCCATTAAAAATGACTTGCAGATGATACAGCAGTGTAAAGTTGGCCAGCAGCAGGACATTTAATGAGTGACAATTTGCCAAAATGTACTTGAAGCACAGAAAACAGGCAGGGGGTTACTACAAGAATAAGGAAACTGCAGAGGATACAGCAGTGTAAATTTTCAAGCAGAAGTAAAGTTTTTTTTTTCTTTTTTTTTTTTTTACCACATCAGCAGCACTTTAGAGAGATTTAACTCAGCCGAGTCATTCATTCATTTATGTCCCCTCTCGTTTTCGCATCATTGTGGCAAAGAGTAGTTTTTTTGTCTGTCAAGCATATATATATATATATATATATATATATGTGTGTGTACCTCATCCTGCCTAATAGATCCTTGATCTTATTGAATAAGGGAATATAGTTAGCTTCAAACAAATCCCTCAGTGTTGGTGTTAGTTTTATGCCTAGGTACCTTAGCTCCCTCTCACACCATGCAAAAGGGAATCTAGGTTGGATTGCTTTTTGCTCACGCATAGAAATCGATATATCTAAAAGCTCTGACTTACCCATATTTATTTTAAAGTTTGTCAATCTTCCATAGCACTCAAACTCCTTGAGCGCCATGGGGATTGTTGTTCTAGGGTAAGTGATATAACAAAGTAAGTTGTCGGCAAATGTCGCCACTTTATATTCCCTTCCTCCCACCCGGATACCTTTAAATTCTACATTCATGAGTTAAAAGTGGTTCCAGGGTTATAACAAACAGGATTGGGAACAGGGGGCAGCCCTGTCTTGTCCCATTAAATAACTCGAGGGGAGAAGACAGGGTTCCGTTTACTCTAATTCTGGCCTTTGGATGTCTGTATAGGGACAGAATCCATTTCATCATCCTCTCCCCGATTCCTAGATGTTTCAAAGTTTCAACCATAAATCCCCAATCCACTCTATCGAAGGCCTTTCCGGCATCGATTGACAATAGGGACGCTGGGGTGTCACTCCTGACCACTTACTGCATTAAAAAAATTGTTTTCAGGGAATTATCCCTCCCCTCCCTTCCAGGTATGAATCCCACCTGATTATTATGTATCCACTGCTTCAACCCAGCTTTCAGCCTATCTGCAAGTATTTTACCAAAGATTTTTGTGTCTATGTTTAACAACGAAATTGGCCTGTAGCTTCCAGGGGATGCTGGGTCCTTGCCTTCTTTCAAGATAAGGGTGATATGAGCTAGCAGGGACTCTTCTCGGGACATCTCGCTCTCACCCAGGGCATTCAGATAAACGCAGTTTGGGTACCAAAATTTTAGAAATTTTTTTATAGTATGCTATGGAGTATCCATATTTCCCAGGGCGGTGTTACTTATCGCTCTCAGAAGTAAAGTTTTATTCATGGCTAACAGGCTTAACCAGTGTGGGCTTAACATTTATTTTTACAATGAGGATAGGGGGATGCAGCGAATGTACATGAGAAAAGCCAAGGTGGTTTAGGTGATCACTGTTCTTTTACTTTTTTCTTTGTGTTTTTACTAGACCTTTAAGTTGTGTTAAATGAGAAGTATGGCCAAAGCTCTTTTGGCCATACTTTCCTTAAGGATCACAGGAGTGCATGTAGTTGAGCTCTCCTGTGACCCAGATTCAGCTGACAACAGGTTAAACCCTGCTGTCTGCTGATGTCATAGAGCCAGTGTAGGATCTGCAGTGATCCTGACAATGATGTTGGGATCCACCCACATTACTGACCGGCAGCTAGTTCAGCCTCTCAGCATGCTGCGGAGAGCCTGAGCCAGCCGTTCCAACCCCCCCTACACAGCCCAGCTCTCCAGTGAGCGCTGGATAGGGGTGCGCATCCTCACTGGTCTCACAATTCGATTTGATTACGATTATCCTATCCATGATTCATTTATTCATTCAATTTGCCTCACAATGCATCACGATTACTACGCAAGTGCACATGGTTAAAAAAGTTTTATTCAAAAATTCAAGCAGTCAGAAAAACTAAATTTTTCTCCAGTGGCAGAGGGATGGTGGGATCAGTGGCAGAGGAATGGTGGGATCAGAGGCAGAGGGGTGATGGGATCAGAGGCAGAGGGATGGATGGGTTTAGAGGGATAGATGGGATCAGAGGCAGAGGGATGGCTGGGATCAGTGGCAGAGGGATGGCTGGGATCAGTTGCAGAGGGATGGATGTGATCAGTGGCAGAGGGATGGATGAGATCAGGCAGAGGGATGGTGGGATCAGTGGCAGAGGGATGGATGGGATCAGAGGCAGAGGGATGACTGGGATCAGGCAAAGGGATGGTGGGATCAGAGGCAGGGGGATGGCTGGGATCAGGCAGAGGGATGGTGGGATCAGGCAGAAGGATGGCTGGCATCAGTTGCAGAGGGATAGATGGGATCAGGCAGATGGGTGGTGGGATCAGGCAGAGGGATGGATGGGATCGGTAGCAGAGGGATAGTTTGGATCAGACAGAGGGGTTGTGGGATCAGTGGCAGAGGGATAGATGGGATCAGGCAGAGGAGTGATGGTAGTGGAGGGATGGGATCAGTGACACTGGCACTCACCTGCTCTCAGTGTCAGTCAATTCCCCCTCCTCCATGCTGCTCAGTGTGTTTTTCCTTTTCGGTGCCTCCAGTGAAGCATCTCCTGATGTTGGGTCTCCTTGAGCTCCTCCCCCTATACTGTATTGGCTGTCAGCTCATCAGCTGACTTTCTACTTCAGTGAAGGGGAGGGGGCTTTATCCACCAGGCAGGCTCTGCCTCTGTGGGGAGCGACAGGTGACATCACCAGACATCGATTCAGTCGACTCGCAGCATCAGTACAGCATCGTAAACCTCTGAATCGCGATGCACCGATGCTGTGATTATATTCAGCACCCCTAGCGCCGGAGGGGCAGATCACAGAGCAGTAACTGAAAACTGGGAACTGAGCGATCAGTGGTCTTTGTTCACTCTGTTCTCGGTGTGGAGGTGTCAGGGGACAGATGCAGCAAGGGATCAATGCTGAATCCATTTAGGTGAGTATGAATATTTTTTTTCCAATCCCATACTGCTTTTTTAACGAATGCCCAGGCTGGGTAGCCAGAAATGTTAAAAGTATCTTTGAAATGGCTATATTATTTGTCCTGTGTTTGTTGTTACCATCTCAGTTCAATGTTGTAGAGCTGACGGTGTGCATTTGAGCCCTTGGCACTGTGTCTTGGGTTAAACTGCTTGACTAGTAAGCAAGGAGATTGTGAGTTCAACTCTCAGCAATGCCTTTTCTGGGTCCGGTTTTAGGCCAAAAAAGAGAAAAAAGGGATTTCTCAAGTTGTTATTTTCAAAGTTTGACAAGAAGGAGTCGCTTATAGCCATGTGCTAAGCCTTTCAGTTCATATCTTCAGTTTCTTGCATTTATGCTAATCTTTTTGGCCTAGGATGTGTCATAAGAACATACAGATGTATGTCCCTTTAAATCAAATTTTCATAGTGTATCTATCTTTATCTTTATCATAGTGTATCTATATACTGTATCTTTAGGGGGGACCTCACTCCATTTTTTAAAATTTTTGGCTTGAGGTTTGCCCCAAAATCCATACCAGACCTGAAGGGCCTGGTACAGACTGGTGCGGAACCCAGGGTGACCACATTTCCAAATTACCATTTTGGGACACCCTCCTTCCTGAAAAAAGATGAGGGGGGGCAATTAATCTCAGGGTTGATGGGGAATTCGGCGGTGGGTGATTTGCCGGGCGAATGGCTGGTGTTAGCATATAAATCATCCCAACACCATGCTAGCTATGGTGTCAGGATGATCAAATCACATTATTTCTATTACCACATTGTAATATATCATGAAATAGTTCAACTCACCATAATGCAGAATCAGTGGGAACCCTGAGCTTTTCACTTGCCCCCAGATGCAGCTTGTTACTTGCCACCGTCACCTGCCACCAGATGCAGCACGTTACTTGCCACTGTTTCCTGCTGCCAGATGCAGTGTGCCACTTTCCACCTGTAGCCTGCCACCAGATGCAGTGTGCCACTTGCCACCTGTATCTTGCCAGGCTGCCACCAGATACAGTGTGCCACTTGCCACCTATAGCTTGCCACCAGATGCAGTGCCACTTGCCACCAGATGCAGTGTGCCATTTGCCACCCATAGTTTGCCACCAGATGCAGTGTCACCTGCCACCCATAGCCTGCTACCAGATGCAGTGTGGCACTTGCCACCCACAGCTGTGTCACTTGCCACCCATGCTCCCCCTGTGTCACCTTCCCCTCACTGACTTGTCACCTTCATTACTGTCCAGTGTCCACTTGTGTGACTATCACCTTCTTCTTCATTACTTTTATGTCTTTTAAGTCTTTTATTGTTGTCTCTTTGTCTTCAAATAGTCTTACCTTACCACAAAGTCATCTGGAAGCTACTTTAAAACATAACTACCTTTGCCAAAGTCTTTTGTATATCGGCAGTATACACAAACATCAACTTATATTGGCGGCTATCAAGAAACTATGAAACCTCTGTTTGCTGAAACCTGACCTTGAGACTGCTGTCTCACCTACTGAAGCTACCCGCGCAAGGCGGCGATGCAAGCAGTGTGAGAGGAGACGGAAGCGTGGTAAGCATAGATGTATATGAGCTAGGCTAAGGGATAACCCCACAAGGCCGGTTCTTCCAACACTTATTACATTGGGGGTCATTTACTAAAGGCAAATCCACTTTACAATACAAGTGCACTTGGAAGTGCAGTCGCTATAGATCTGAGGGGAACATGCAAGCAAAATAAAAAACAGCATTTTAGCTTGCACATGATTGAATGATAAAATCAGCAGATCTTCCACTCATTTCAGATCTACCCTTCAGATTTAAAAAAGGGAGGGTGGTGCTAAGTTGGTCTATAGAGTAGGGTTAACCTATATCCCCGAAATACAAGGAAAATGGAAATTTGTTCCCTGTTGTGGGACTTTGGAGGGAAAAGGCTACTCTGGAGTAATTGCGAGTGTAATTTTATTATGAAAAAGGGTGTAGATATGACAAATTTACAATGCACACAAGTAGGTATACATGGGAATACAGGTTCCTGCTTCACAGAGTCCGGCCGCTCGATCATCGGCTCCACGTTCCCCCCCCAGGACCACCCAAGGCTGGACATTCATATCCAGAGCCACACTGACACTGCACTCTGGGTTAGGCGCCTACCCTTAGCCGCCCCCAGCAGCACTTCAGAAGCCTATTTTCCTTGCACCTTCCGGTGCGAGGCCATCCAGGTATACACATGGACCCCTTATACACCGGGTCCCACCGTACCTCGGTTCAGGCTCTGGGACCTTTGGATTCCTGCAACACTCTACAGATGGCCTAGCCCCCTCCGTTGGGCAGGATCCCTCAGTCCAGCACGGGGATACCTTCTCAGGGATTGGAGTCTCATCTTAGGACCCACCACATACCGTTTGGTGTCTCAGCGCCCCCTGTTGGGGAACACCCCCTGTGGTTTTCCCTCCAAAGTCCCACAAGAGGAACAAATTTCCATTTTACCCTTCAGATTTAAAGCGACTGCACTTCCAAGTGCACTTGTAGTGCAAAGTGGATTTGCCTTTCATAAATAACCCCCATAGTTACATAATTGGTGAGGCTAAACAAAGACGCAAGTCCATCAAGTCCAAACTGTGTGTGTATTTTTATGTCAGTATTACATTGTATATACCTGAATGCTATGGTCGCTCAGGTGCCTATCTAATAGTTTTTTGAAATGATCTATTCTTCCTGGTAAAACCATTGCCTGTGGAAGAGAATTCCACATCCTTATCGCTCTTACAGTAAAAAACCCTCTACGCAGTTTAAGGGTAAACCACTTATCTTGTAATTTTAGTGAATGGCCACGTATCTTTTTAAATTACCTTTCACGGAAGAGTTTTATCCCTATTGTGAGATCACCAGTATGGTACTTGTACAGTGAAATCATATCCCCTCTCAAGCGTCTCTTCTCCAGAGAGACTAAGTTCAGTGCTTGCAGTATTTCCTTGTAGCTGAGATCCTCTAGTCCCTTAATTAGCTTTGTTGCCCTTCTCTGGACTCTCTCTGGTTCCATCACATCCTTCATGAGGACTGGCACCCAGAACTGGACAGCATACTCCAGGTATGGCTGGACCAAAGTCTTGTAGAGTGGGAGAATTATTGTTTTATCTCTGGAGTTAATCCCCTTTGGGATTAAAACTAAAATTCTCTTGGCTTTGCATGCAGCAGCTTGGCTTTGCATGCCATGACTGAGCCTGTCATCTACAGTGCCTTGAACATGTATCCATACCCCTTTAAATTTTCCACATGTTGTCATGTTACAAACAAAAAGTTTTAATGTATTTTATTGGGATTTTAAGTGATAGACCAACACAAAGTGGCACATAAATATGAAGTGCAAGGAAAATGATAAATGGTTTTCAAAGTTTTTTACAAATAAATATGTAAAAACTGTGGAGTGCATATATATTCAGCCCCCTGAGTCAATACTTTGTAGAACCATCTTTCACTGCAATTACAGCTTCATAGTCTTTTTGGGGATGTCTCTACCAGCTTTGCACATCTAGGAGAGTGACATTTAAGCCAATCCTTCTTTGCAAAATAACTCAAGCTCTGTTAGATTGGATTGAGAGTGTCTGTGAACAGCAATTTTCAAGTCTTGGCACAGATTCTCAAATTAATTTAGGTCTGGACTTTGACTGGGCCATTCTAAGACATGAATATGCCTTGATCTAAACCATTCCATTGTAGATCTGGCTGTATGTTTAGGGTTGTTGTCCTGCTGGAAGGTGAACCTCCACCCCAGTCTCAAGTCTTTTTGCAGACTCTATCAGGTTTTCTTCTAAAATTGCCCTGTATTTGGCTCCATCCATCTTCCCATGAACTCTGACCAGCTTCCCTGTCCCTGCTGAAGAAAAGCATCCCCACATCATGATGCTGCCACCACCATGTTTCACGGTGGGGATGGTGTGTTCAGGGTGATGTGTAGTGTTAGTTTTCCACCAAAAAGTAAAATGTTGTAAAATTCCGCCAAAAAGTAAAAAAGTATAATTTTGGTCTCATTTGACCAGAGCACCTTCTTTCACATGTTTGCTTTGTCCCCCACATAGCTTCCCACAAACTGCAAATGAGACTTCTTATGGTTTTCTTTCAACAGTGGCTTTCTTCATGCCACTCTTCCATAAAGGCCATATTTGGGGAGTGCATGACTAATAGTTGTCCTGTGGACAGATTCTCCCACCTAAGCTGTGGATCTCTGCAGCTCCTCCAGAGTTACCATGGGTCTCTTGGCTGCTTCTCTGCTTAATGCTCTCCTTGACCAGCCTGTCAGTTTAGGCGGACAGCCATGTCTTGGTGGGTTTGCAGTTGTGCCATACTTATTCCATTTTCGGATGATGGATTGAACAGTGCTCAGTGAGATGTTCAAAGCTTGGGATATTTTTTTATGACCCAACCCTGCTTTAAACTTCTCTACAACTTTATCCCTGACCTGTCTGGTGTGTTCTTTGGCCTCCATGATGCTGTTTGTTCACTGTTTGTTCTCTAACAAACCTCTGAGGGCTTTACAGAACAGCTGTATTTATTCTGAGATTAAATTACACACAGATGGACTCTATTTACTAATTAGGTGACTTCTGAAGGCAATTGGTTCCGCTAGATTTTAGTTAGAGGTACAGGGGACTGAATACAAATGCACGCCACACTTTTTATATATTTATTTGTAAAAAAAAATTGAACACTATTTATCATTTTTCTTCCATTTCACAATGTGCCACTTTGTGTTGGTCTATCACATAAAATCCCAATAAAATACATTTATGTTTTTGGTTGTAACATGACAAAATGTGGAAAATGTAAAGGGGTATGAATACTTTTTTAAGGCATTGTACTTGGACCCCCGGGTCCTTTTCCATCCTAGATTCCCCCAGAGGTTCAACCCCTAGGGAGTAGATTGCATTCATGTTTGTGCTACCCATATGCATTTTTTTTCATTTTTCTACATTGAACCTCATTTGCCATGTAGTTGCCCACCTCATTAATTTGTTCAGATCTTCTTGCAAGGTTTCCACATCCTGCAGAGAAATTATTGCCCTGCTTAGCTTAGTATTGTCTGCAAATACTGAGATTGAGCTGTTTATTCCATCCTCCAGGTCATTTATTAATAAATTAAATAAGATTGGACCCAGGACAGAACCCTGGGGGACCCCACTTTCCACACCGGACAAAGAATTTCTTGGGATTTTTTTTTTACTCTCCTCTGCTATGTGTCTTTCGTGTTCTATCTTAGCCGCCCTGATTGCACCCTTACATTTTTTGTTGCATTCTTTGTAAAGTTAGAATGCTGACGATGATCCCTCAGCCTTGTATTTTTTTAAGGCCTTCTCCTTTGCTTATATATGCATTTTTACATTGGAGTTAAGCCACCCAGATCTCTTGTTAGATCTTTTAAATTTATTTCCCATTTGATGCACTGGTTAATACCATTTAACCGCTTCAGCCCCGGAAGATTTGGCTGCTGAATGACCAGGCCATTTTTTGCGATTCGGCACTGCGTCGCTTTAACTGACAAGTGCACGGTCATGTAGCGCTGCACCCAAACAAAATTGACGTCCTTTTCTCCCACAAATAGAGCTTTCTTTTGGTGGTATTTGATCATCTCTGCGGTTTTTATTTTTTGTGCTATAAACAAAAAAAGAGCGACAATTTTGAAAAAAAGACAATATTTTGTACTTTTTGCTATAATAAATATCCCCATTTTTTTAAAAAAGCTATTTTTTTTCTCAGTTTAGGCCGATATGTATTCTTCTACATATTTTTGGTAATAGAAATCGCAATAGGCGTATATTGATTGGTTTGCGCAAAAATTATAGCGCCTACAAAATAGGGGATAGATTTATAGCATTTTTATTATTATTATTACTTTTTTTTTTACTAGTAATGGCGGCAATCTGCGATTTGTATCGGGACTGTGACATTATGGCGGACACTTTCGGCCACTTTTGACACATTTTTGGGACCACTGGTATTTATACAGCGATCAGTTCTATAAAAATGCACTGATTACCTTAAAAATGTCACTGGCAGGGAAGGGGTTAACACTAGGGGGCGATTAAGGGGAAACTGTGTTCCCTCTCTGTGTTCTAACTGAAGGGGGGATGGGACTGTCTAGTGGAGATGACAGTTTGCTGTTCATACTTTGTATGAACACATGATCAGTCTCTTCTCCCTTCAGAACTGGGATCTGTGTGTTTACACACACAAATCTCGGTTCTCAGCGTGTCATGAGTGATCGCGGGAGCCCAGCGGTCATTGCACTCACCGGGCACTTGCATCAGCTCCGGGGGCTAGCAGTGGACCACAGGGTTAAGCAATGTAACATAACGTCATTTCATCCAGCCATGCCATTCTGCCGCAGTAAAACTGCGGCAGCTGGTCGGCAAGTGGTTAATATGCTCTTAAAGCACACCCATTTTTCCTCTGTGTTCTTTGTTCCTAGGATTTTATCCCATTTAACATCTTCTAGCAAGGAGCATAGTTTATGGAAGTTGGCTCTTTTGAAATTCAGTGTCTTTGTATACCCCTTATGTTTCCTATTTGTGTGATTTATGCTGAAATGAATCGACCTGTGGTCTCTGTTTCCTAAGCTCACCCCGTATTAGCACATCTGTGATCAGATCTGTATTGTTAGTAATCAGTAGGTCTAGTAACTCACTGTTCCTTGTTAGTTCATTTACCATCTGACTCATGAAATTGTCCTGCAAGAAATTTAGGAAATGGCGAGCCGTATGCCCTGTACACACGATCGGACATTGATCGAACATTCTGACAACAAAATCCATCAGATTTTTTCAGATGGATTTTGGGCCAAACTTGTCTTGCATACACATGGTCGCACAAAGTTGACGGAAAATCCGATTGTTCTGAAATTGTCCTGCAAGAAATCTAGGAAATGGTGAGCCGTATGCCCTGTACACACGATCGGACATTGATCGAACATTCCGACAACAAAATCCATCAGATTTTTTCAGATGGATTTTGGGCCAAACTTGTCTTGCATACACACGGTCGCACAAAGTTGACGGAAAATCCGATTGTTCTGAACGCGGTGATGTAAAACACGTATGTTGGGACTATAAATGGGGCAGTAGCCAATAGCTTTCGTCTCTTAATTTATTCTGAGCATGCGTGGCACTTTGTGCGTCGGATTTGTGTACACACGATCGGAATTTAACCAATCAGATTTTGTTGTCGGAAAATTGATGAGAGGAATGCACGGTTCCTTCCGCCCAGTCTATATCTGCGTAATTAAAATCCCCCATTATGACAACACTTCACACGCTTGCCGCCATTCCAAACTGTGATAGGAGGTCCACCTCCCCCTCTTCCCTCTGGTTAAGGGGTGACATGGACTTTCATTGTATTGTAAACCCCTTCTATCCACATAGATAAGTGGAGATTATTCTTTTAAATCTGCAGATTTGCTGTACTATTTGTTTTAGAGGCAAGAGGGTATAGGCACAAGTAGAGAAGACTGGCCAGTCATTATCGGCATTAAATAAAATGAATAAATGAAGGGAATGAAGGGTGAGAGGCCTTCAGATGATGCCTGGCGCAAGGTGAGCGCTAGAGAATATATGAACCGAAGGTACGGTCTTGCCTATACTGAGCCCCTAGATAAATGGGTAGAATGGACAAAGGGAAAAGCTAAACCTTTAAAATCTGAAGGGACTTTTGATTTACAAGTATGGTAAACTTTTCTGCATTATTATGGCCCACTACTGTGCAGTGAAGGAATGTGGAGAATAGCTTTCACATGGAAGACAGAAGCTAAAGTAGCAAATCAAACTGGCTTGATTGAGATGTTTAATAAAAGTACTGCCCAAATTTACTACGTTTGGCCAGAAGACTCTGTAGAGGAGGAGCCCCCACTTTATGTGGCTGCCAGTTTGGCTTTAAGGGGCACAAAAGCACAAGAATGAGATTATAAGAAACACACAAAAGATGAGCTGAGCTATATAATGGAGAGCAGAGGTTCAACAGCCCCATATCAACCTACAAAGAGGGAAACAGATGATTGGCATAAATCAAAAGGCACATATGAAAAACTAGATTTCTCTGAACTTAAGACTTTGGCCGGAGAAAGAGAGATAGGGTCTGAACTTCTGGAGCAAACCATAATTTCCAAATTGTGGCAGCAAGATGAAGAGAGAAGAAAGAGAGAAACCACCCCTTCTGCCCCTGTCATAGAGCAATCTAATGCAGTTTATCCTGTCAGAACCCAATTTGTTTTTGAAGGAAATACTGTTGACAGTAAGTCTCAAATTAAATGGCATCTACCTTTTAGTCCCCAAGAAATGAGAACCATTATAGAGGGATTGGGAGATCCTAGAAAGAATTAAATTGGGTTTGCACAGGAAGCATATTCTGCTACTGACATTCATTAGCTTCTTATTAAAGCAGTGGGAAGCAACATGTTTGGGTATATACTTAAAGAATGTGGTGTAGACGTCACAAATCTAGATAAGATGGTTAGTGGACGTTTTAAATTCTGCCTGTGGAGTAT
This sequence comes from Aquarana catesbeiana, assembly GCF_042186555.1. Lineage (NCBI taxonomy): Eukaryota > Metazoa > Chordata > Amphibia > Anura > Ranidae > Aquarana > Aquarana catesbeiana. The sequence goes on along the minus strand of NC_133328.1, from coordinate 200,748,332 downwards.
TTTTCTGTTCAAACTTTTTTTATTGAAAAGAAGACATAAACATCAACAGGTAATCTCTTTGTGACAGTTGACAACGTAACTTACACAACATCTCTTCGTACAGTAAGATATTAAAAAAAAAAAAAGGAAACATTTGCTATGTGTGATGGTACAGTAGATAATCGTTTTATCAATAATTGTACAAGCTTCGGGTTCATTATAATAGGTAAAAAAAAAAAAAAAGGCTAAACCCCAGTGCAGTTGTGTGTTTTGGGTGAGAACGGTCCTCAGTAACTTGAGGATCAGGAATTAGTAAAACTTGTGTAATCAGTAGTTAACATTACCAGTAGTGAGATTATGAGTAAGGCAGGTAATTGGGGAGAGAAAGAAAGATCAGATAGAGAAGAGGGGGGAGAGGAGAGAAGTGAGAGAAGGTTGGGGAAGGATGGTCCGGGGGGGGGGATTGCACGGGACACCAAATCACTGTAATTAGGAATCTGGGGCCACAACTGGGAAGCTAAGGCTCCAGTAAATGTTTGTCAAAGTCTGGAGGTAGAAAGTGTTCCACTCAGGGACGTCATATTTTGAGGTGTAAAGGGATTCTGTCTAAAATTGTAGCCTCAATTTTGCTATGTATCATGGCTTGGGTAGCCCTATTTTTTACTTCGGTGAGGTTTAATTTCGGGGTTTTCCAGGCCCTAGCTATTGTCTGTTTGGCCGCCGTAGTGAGTTGAAGGAGGAGATGTAACTGGGGTTTAGTGCATTCTATTGAGACATGATTCAGTAATGCTAGAGATGGGTCAGGGTCTATGGTATTTTGAAGTAAAGCGGAGGCTATGCGGAATATTGTTGCCCAAAATTTCTGGACTATCGGGCATGACCACCATATATGGGCATGTGTGCCCTTCTCACCACAACCTCGGAAGCATACTGAGGGGTAGTTTGGCAGGAATTTGGAGATCCTAGCCGGGACTAGATACCACCGCATAAGGACATTATAGTTCGCTTCCAGGGCGATTTACATTATGGGATGGGATTTTTGTATTAGCCTATAAATCTGACCAGTCTTCTGCATCAAGTTCTATTGCTAGATTGGTGGACCACTGTGTAGCGTAAGATGGCAGGTTAGCTGGAGGTGATGTTAGGTGACTATAGAGGCGGGATATGATGCCTGGAGCATGGGGGTCTGAATTGCAAATTCCTTCAAACATAGAAAGATTGTCTAGTGAAGAGTGTGAGCCTATAACTGTGCGGGCAAAGTGGGCGATCTGGAGGTATCTAAAGTACTCTTTCGAAGAGAGTTCAGCTTGGGTTTGTAGGGCTGAGAATGGTTTCAGGGAGGCGTTAGTGACAAGGTCACATATACGACTCAGTCCAACTTGGGACCAGAGCTGAAATGAACCTGGATCAACGGAGGCTGGGTAGAATTTTGGGTGGCCCAGGAAAGAAAGTAATGGGGAGTAGGCGGACATCAATTTAAACGGTCCCCGTAATTTGTCCCATATTTTGAGAGAATGTAGTGATATGGGGTTAGTTATGGGGCCACGGGTAGAGGAGGGCAACCATAGTAAGTTAGTCACTGTGAGGGGGAAGAGGTCGATCGCTTCCAGACTGACCCGAAGAGGTATCTCTGCTTTTGCATGTAGAAAGGTGATCTGGGCCAGCTGGGCTGCGTGATAACATCTTTAGAAGTTGGGTAATCCCAGTCCTCCACTAAGCTTGCTATGGAGTAGTATAGACCTCGACACTGTGGGTCTGATGGAGCCCCATATGTATTTGGACACTCGGGTTTGAATAATTCAGTGGAAGTAGGGTGGAACTGGGACCGGGAGGACCCTGTATAAATATAAACGTTTAGGAAGAAGATACATCTTCACGGCAGCAACTTGCCCAAGCCATGAGACGCACAGCGGTCGCCAAGTGTCTAGTAGGGAGGTCAGGTGTATCAGCATAGGGAGATAGTTTGTTTGAAAAAGGTGGGCCGGGTCGCTAGTTAGTTTTATTCCAAGGTATGGTATCGATGTCGTGGACCAGGTGAAGGGAAAGTATTCTTGTATGTGTTTGAGATCCTTTTGTGGAAGAGACACATTGAGAGCTTTGGATTTGGACTGGTTGACCTCCAGACCCATTATTAGAGAAAAATTGTCCAGGATTCGGATAAGATTTGGAAGTGTTGTGCGTGGTGAAGTAATGAACAATAGTGCATCATCAGCAAATAAACACAATGCATGGGTTGTGGAGGCTATTTCTAGGCCTTTAATATTTGGGTTTGCCCTGAGCAGGGCAGCTAGGGGCTCGAACGCAAGGCAAAGACTAGGGGAGAAAGGGGGCAACCCTGTCTTGTTCCCCGTTGTATTTGGAAACAGTCCGAGCGGAATCCTGAGTACTTAACGTAAGCCTGCGGTTGGTTGTATAGGGAGTTTATCCAATGCAGGAAGTTTGGGCCGAAACCCCAGCGTTGCAATAGAAAATGTAGATAAGGCCAAGAGACCGTATCAAACGCCTTCTTTATATTGAGCGATAGGAGGTGCATTGGTATTTTACGTGATCAAGCTAGATGTTGGAGTAGGATTACGTGTCGGATATTGTCGCTGGCCTGCCGACGTGGTATGAAGCCAACTTGGTCCTTGTGAATTAGGCCTCCTATGATTAGGTTGAGGCGTAACGCCATCATTTTGGCCAAGAGCCAAATGTCCAAATTAAGTAAGGATATGGGCCTGTAATTGGACAAGAGGGAGTTATCTGTGTTGGGTTTGGGTATCATGGAAATGATAGCTGTCAACGTGTCTCAACCAAAGGAGTGTTGCTTGAGAAGGTCATTAAAAGAATTAGTGAGAAGAGGGGTCAGGGTAGCAGCAAATTTCTTAAAGTACGTGCTGGAGAGTCCGTCGTGGCCTGGGCGTTTGTGGGGTTTGAGTGATTTAATTTCAAGGAGAACTTCCTCGGACGTAACGGGACACTCTATAGACTCATGATTGGCATCCGACAGTTTGGGGATAGTGATGTTTTTGGAATAATGCTTCAGCTTGTTTCAAAGAAAAGGAGGTTTTTGCTTTATATAGTTTGGCCAGCCTCCGGTGAAATTCAGAGAGCACCTTAACAGGGTTGCTTGTGTGGGTGTCTTTAGCCAATCTGAGTCTGATGGGGTTATGTACCTGTTCCGGGCGATGAAGACGCAGTGCTAGAAAGGTATCAGGCTTGTTGGCTTTGGTATAAATTGTGTGGTTGGATCTATGAAAGGCCTTGTCAGCTGATTCTGCCAGAAGCAGATCCAGCTCAGCTTTAGTCTTCTCTAGTGTTATTCTGTGGGATTCAGTTGGGGAAGCTTGAAATTGGAGAAAGAGGCGGTGAAAATCTGCCTCCAATTGTTGTATTTTAAGTTTTTTATCTCGTTTGAGGTGAGTGGAGACAGAGATGCAGGTCCCTCGGATCACAGGTTTATATGCTTCCCATAGGAGGACTGGTGAGATGCCAGGGGTGGTATTGTGTAGTAAGTATTCTTTAAGGGCGAGTTGTATATCAAAACAATATGACTGGTTGGTTAAGTGTGCATCATTTATGCACCAAGTACGATCTCTAGCTTGCAGGATCAGAGAGGAGGCCGTTTTGAGTACTGCACATTGGTTCAACCATGTTTAAAGTATATGTTGGATTGGATTAATAGTGGTGAGGATGCTACTAGTACAAAAATATGGTCAATCCTTAAGAAGGATTTGTGTGGGTGTGAATAGAAAGTGTAGTTTTTCTTAGAGGGATTGCATTCTCTCCAAATGTCTATTAGGGAGGCTTGCTGTAATTTACGGAGATGTATGGAGGGGGAGTATTGTTCGGGGGGCATATGGGGATTTATCCAGATGTGGGTGCAGTACTAAATTAGAATCTCCGCACATAAACAGTGTGCCTTTGCAATGGGTACATATCACTTTCAAAAGGTGAGAAAAGAAGGGATTCGGGTTGTTATTAGGGGCGTAATATGACACTATTGTGGTCTCAACATCCTGTAAAAGCCCAGCTAGAATAATAAAACAGCCTTCGGGATCTTTAATCTCGGTTGTCGGAATGAATGGTAAGGTATGGTAGAAGGCTATTAAGACGCCTCTCTGTTTTGTGGTGGCAGAGGCAGTGAACACTTGAGGGTACTTTGAACTAAAATATTTAGGAGTTGCTTGGATTGAAAAGTGGATTTCCTGGAGGGCTACTATGCTGGCTTTTAGGGTTGTGAAGGTATGACAGGCTTTAACTCTTTTATTGGGGGAGTTTAGTCCCTTTACATTAAGGGAGAGAATATTTAGGGGGGCTTGGGGTAGGATAATATTAGGCGATGAGAGAACCATGCGACCCACCCGATCTGGGGGAAAGTAAAAGGGGGTGTGGAGAGAAAAGAGAGAGAAGGGAGAGAGAGAAAATTCAAAGAGCAGGGTAGAAATGTTGTAGGGCAAACAGTTGAGCAAATAAATAACAGAGAGGTTGGACTCCATTGCCCAACCAAATAGTGTACCGACTTCCCAGCTAGCCAGCTAGCTGGAGAGTGTGTGCACTGTGAAGGGGGGGAGCAGTGACAGCTCCCCACTGCAAACAGGGAAAATAGAATCTAAACTAAGCGTTAAACTCAGATATTCATTTTAAATAATGCAATGCATTTACATTTGCGATAACATAATATATAAGATCTGTGTCTGTGAATGTTTCGTGGTGGCATCCTCTTATAGAGGGAAGGGGATGGGAAGAGGGAGACTTGGGAAGCAAAGGAAAGGATATTGGGGATGGGGAGGATGAGGAGGGGGAAAGGAGGGAAGGAGAAGAAAAAAAAAAAAAAAAAAGGTGGGGGGTGGGGGCGTAGGGGAGAAGAGGAGCACATAAATCTGTTATGTCCTAGAACACAGAAAACATTTCTAAGATTGAGCAGCATAGTGATAACTATTCAGACTATAGAGCATGCACGGTAGAAAAGTATGGTGTGCTTGCAACCTGTAAACAAAAAAAAAAAAACTGAGTGTTAACAATTTTAACAGAAAAAGTGACAATAGGTTGAGAAAAGAAATAAAAAAGGATCTGAACCTGTGCAACCTAATTAAGGATTGATGGGATCTGCATAGGTTATCTTCTATAACGGTGGAAGTACCTACCACAGTACAGTCCCCTGGGTCTTGGTTAAGGAAAAACTTGCACACGGTGTGCATTAGAAAGTTTCCGCTTGTATGACCAAGAGTCCACGTTCAGCAATGAGGAGAAGAGCTAATAGCTATTAACGTGTTCAACGGGGTGTGTGACTTCGGATCAAAGAGACTGTTTCCAGGCGGGCGAGATGGTGTTCCATTTCGAATTGAAGATGGGCCCAGCAGGTTACGCTTTGGCATGGTTATATATGGGTGGGCAACAGAGTGAGCCAGAGTGCGAGGTAGCAAAGTCTCAGATTGTTGAGCTGGGGGTGTCAGGTGAAGGGATTCCAGGAGGTGTTGAAGGGATTCTGGCAATGTGCAAGAGTGTTGCTGTCCCTGGAATGTCAACTGCAGGACAAAGGGAAATTGCCAAGTGTATTTCAGCTGGTGCTGTATCAGAATTTGGAGTTGTGGCTTCATGGCCCATTGTTTAGCAATTGTATGACGTGCCAAGTCAGAGAAAATCTGATAGGCATGGCTTTGGAACAGGAGGGAGTCTTTGTTACAGGCAGTTGCTCCTTTGTGCAGAAAAATTGCAGCTTGATGATTATGTCCCAAGACGGGCCATCTGTTTGGTGACGGGAGAGTGCCCTGTGAATCCTATTGAATTCTAAACGTTCGATGGGTATAGAAGGGGAGAGTTCCTGAAATAAGACCGTGGTGAATGATTGGAGGTCATCAACCGTTTCAGGGATGCCTCGGAGCCACAGATTGGATCTGCGGGAGCGATTCACAGCGTCCTCCAAACGTGAGAGAAGTGTGGCATTTTCTTCACGGAGTGCTGCTTGCCCTTCGAGCTTGTTCCTGCATAGAAAGCTCTATATTTTCTACTCCTGCTCCCTTATCTCCTGCGACAGCCTGTTTGTAATTTGGTCTGAAGTGGCTTTAAGAGCTGTCTAGCATTGTCTCCATGTGCTTTAAAAAGTCTGATTGAGACATACTGTACCTGATTGTGGCAGAGTAGGCAAGCCGCTGAAGTTAAGATCAGTCTCATCTTCTTCCTCGCTGTCAGCCTGTCTCGATCTGGCCAGAGATGCAGCATGCTGTTTAGCAAGGGCCTTCGCCGCCATTTTGGATGAGGCACAGGCCAGGGCTTCTTTGATCGGTTTGGGCTTGTTTTTGCCGCGGTGGCCCGTCAGAACCATCCGGGGTGAGGCAGTGGTGTAGTGGGGGCGATCCCTGGAATATTAGGATTGCAGAGTGGCTCAGATGCTTGATCATATCCTGTTAATGCAGTGGGGAGTGTGGAGCTCTAGTGGGTTGTGTCCTCCATGTCAAGCCTCGCGCATGCACCCCCTGTGGAGTATTTTTTATCCAAGACTCCATTCTACCATTTCCACCACAATGGGAAGTGATTCCGCTGATTTATGGCCCACCAGCAAATATGATGTAGGTCTGCTGGACCACCTCAGTTTTGATAAAAATTAAACCAGGAGCCCATCTCCCACAGATTAAACAGTACCCACTGAGTATTGCTCAGACTGAGGGGATAAAGGAGCAGATAACTCAACTGAAAGCAGCACGGGTTGTTGTACCAATTAAGTTCCAAGCCAATACACCCCTGTTCCCAATTGCAAAGAAGCCAGACAAGAAGGGTGGGCAAGTGACATACCGCATGGTGCATGATTTGAGAGCCATTAACAATATAATTGAGGCAGATACTCCAATCGTGCCCAACCCCCGCATTTTACCTGGAATACCTGCCTCCAGCACCTGCTTTACAGTGATTGATCTTGCAAATGCTTTCTTTTAGGTGCCCCATACACCCAGATTGCTGGCACCTTTTTTCATTTACCCATGATGCCCAAAAGTTAGCATGGACAAGATTGCCCCAAGGCTGTGTGAGTAGCCCCTCTGAATATAATACTGCGTTAAAGCAAGTATTGGACCAATGGTCCCCCTCGCACCCAAACACATTTATGCTTCAGTACCTTGATGATTTGCTTATTTGTTCTGATACAAAGGACATCTGTAGTAGAGAAACAGTAAGCCTTTTCCTGTTTCTCTATAACAGTAACAACAATAAACGTTTACTGTACAAAATAAGGTCCGTTGGCATGGACCATAGGGTGAGTACATGGATTGAAAACTGGCTACAAGAGCGAGTTCAGAGGGTGGTGATAAATGGGGAGTACTCAGAATGGTCAGGGGTGGGTAGTGGGGTTCCCCAGGGTTCTGTGCTGGGACCAATCCTATTTAATTTGTTCATAAACGACCTGGAGGATGGGATAAACAGTTCAATCTCTGTATTTGCAGACGATACTAAGCTAAGCAGGGCAATAACTTCTCTGTAGGATGTGGAAACCTTGTAAAAAGATCTGAACAAATTAATGGGGTGGGCAACTACATAGCAGATGAGGTTCAATGTAGAAAAATGTAAAATAATGCATTTGGGTGGCAAAAATATGAATGCAATCTATACACTGGGGGGAGAACCTCTGGGGGAATCTAGGATGGAAAAGGACCTGGGGGTCCTAGTAGATGATAGGCTCAGCAATGGCATGCAATGCCAAGCTGCTGCTAACAAAGCAAACAGAATATTGGCATGCATTAAAAAGGGGATCAACTCCAGAGATAAAATGATAATTTTCCCACTCTACAAGACTCTGGTCCGGCCGCACCTGGAGTATGCTGTCCAGTTCGGGGCACCAGTCCTCAGGAAGGATGTACTGGAAATGGAGCGAGTACAAAGAAGGGCAACAAAGCTAATAAAGGGTCTGGAGGATCTTAGTTATTGAGGAAAGGTTGCGAGCACTGAACTTATTCTCTCTGGAGAAGAGACGCTTGAGAGGGGATATGATTTCAATATACAAATACCGTACTGGTGACCCCACAATAGGGATAAAACTTTTTCGCAGAAGAGAGTTTAACAAGACTCGCGGCCACTATTAAAATAAGAAGAAAAGAGGTTTAACCTTAAACTACGTAGAGGGTTCTTTACTGTAAGAGCGGCAAGGATGTGGAATTCCCTTCCACAGGCGGTGGTCTCAGCGGGGAGCATTGATAGCTTCAAGAAACTATTAGATAAGCACCTGAATGACCGCAACATACAAGGATATATAATGTAATACTGACACATAATCACACACATAGGTTGGACTTGATGGACTTGTGTCTTTTTTCAACCTCACCTACTATGTAACTATGTAACTATGTAACAAAGTTAGCAAAGTTAAGCTACAATGCTGCCAAGAGAAAGTGATCATCCTGCATTTCACATGGAATCTCTCCTAACCCCAGATAGTGTTAAAACTCTACAAAAATTTGAAAAGTCAAGAAATGTACGGCAGCTACGTGTCTTCCTGGGGTGAGTGGGATATTGTAGGGAGTGGATTCTAAAGGCATCAGAACTTATGGCTCCTCTATATGAGGCTACCACTAGAAACCCTTTCAAGCTCACATGGGACAATGAATTGCAGATGAAGGAGCTTATTAAAATTTTCCAGCCATTGGACTTCCTGACTATACTAAGACTTTCTCATTGTTTTGTCATGAAGTCAATGGATTTGCTGCAGGTGTACTCACCCAGCTACATGGAGACAAACAGAGGCCTGTGATGTATGCAGGGCTTTTTTTCAGCGGGAACGTGGGGGAACGCAGTTCCGGCACCTCCAGCACCAAATGTATGTAATAGCAAGGGATGTGCTGGAGGGTCTATTGATGCTGTCTGCTGGGGGATTTATGGTCACTGGTGGGGATCTGTTTTTGTGTAAGGGTCTATTATTGCTTGCGGGGGATCTGTTGTTGTTGGGGGGTGTCTTATGGTGCTTGTAGGGAATCTACTGTTGAGGGAGAGGTCTATTTTTGCTGGCTGCTGGAGGGTCTTAATTTTTCGACCACTGGGAGATCTGTTGATGCTGCTGGGGGGGGGGGGCGTGTCTAATGTTGCTGGGTGGATCTTTTGTTGCTGAGAGTAGTATTTTGTTGTGTATGGTCCATTGTTTTTGTGTGGGGGTCTATTGTTGTGTGGAGAACTATTGTTTCTGGAGTGGGGTCTATTGTTGCAGGGGGGAACTATTGTTACTGAGGTGGGGACCATTGTTGCTGGGGGAGTCTATTGTTGTGTGAGGGATCTATTGTTGTTAGGGTGGGGTCTATTATTGCTGAGAGGGAAATTTTTGTTGCTTGGGAGGACCTATTGTTGTTGGGGTGGGGTCTATTATTGGTGGAAGGGGAATTTTTTGTTGCTTGGGAGCATCTATTATTACTGGGGTGGGGGTCTATTGTTGCTAGTTCCAGTGCATCCATTTTTACTGCTTTTCTTGTTATTAGACAAGAACAAATTCCATACAAATTATTTAGCAAATGATACTTGGGGCAGTACTGGGAGGTGGGTAGGGGGTGGAATCAAGGGACGGTGCTTGGAGGAGGGTAGGGGGCGGAGACAAGAGGGGGGACTCAGAAGGGGGGATTCCTGCACCTATTCTCTGAGAAAAAAAGCCCTGGAGGTATGTATCAGCCTCATTAGACCCTGTCATCAAAGGCTCCCCCAGTTGTATGCGAGCCATAGCAGCCTGCATTTTGCTGCTAGACAAAGTAACTGAGCTTGTACTAGACTCTGGCCTGATCCTGTATGTGCCACATGCAGTACAAGAAATTATGAATCAAGTAAATACCAGACATGTGTCTGCTAGTAGATTTGATAAGTACCAGTCTGCTCTAATTTAACAATCAAACAATGTGTTACTTTAAATCCGGCTACTCTTCTTCCTATAATTGATGAGGAAGATACAACAAATGGTACTGATGTAGAACCTGAGAGTTTTTCTCATGATTGTATGGCTCTGATGGAGGTAGAAATGGCCTCTGTCATACCAGCAAAAGATGAGCCATTATCAGATTGTGACATACACCTATTCGTAGATGGTTCCAGATTTTATACTGATGATGATCAGCCACACACAGGGTTTGCTGTAACTACTACAGACACTATTTTACATCAGGAAGCATTGACACCACAGATGTCAGCACAGGAAGCTGAGTTGTGTGCTGTAGTCAAAGCATGTCATCTCCTAGAGAAACAAAGGGGAAACGTTTGCACTGACAGCAGATATGCGTTTGGAATAGCTCACGAATTTGGGCCTATTTAGAAAGTACGGAACTTTCTTACTAGTGCAGGGAAGCCAGTGAGACATGCAAAACTCATAGAGCGGCTATTTGAGGCCTTTCAGAAACCAGCAGAAGTTGCCATCTTGAAGGTAAAAGGACATGCAAGGGGAAATGACATGACAGCCAGAGGAAATGCTTTAGTGGACCAAGCAGTAAAGGATGCTGCCCTTATGGCATTTGTAGGGGTCGCCCAGGTAGCAGGGACAGATTCCCCTCATCAAGAGCAGTGGTATATAGAAACTTTAATTAAGTTGCAGAACCGGGCCTCTGACAAAGAGAAGGATAAGTGGATCAAATGTAATGCTACCCAAAATGAGCAGGGCCTATGGAGCTGTGAGAACAGGTGGTGTCTACCCAGGAGTTTGTACCCAATTTTAGCACAAATGGCACATGGCGTCAGTCATCTTAATAAGGGCGCAATGGTGGCACTTCTTAACTGCTATTGGATAGCACCTGGATTTAGTGCACTTGCAGACAGGGTTTTGTGCTTCATGTCTCACTTGCACTCTGTATGTACAATGCAGGGAGGTCTGTCCATGTTCCCCAAAAGCATTCTATTAAGCCAGATTTCCCTTTCCAAAGAATTCTAATAGACTACATTCAGTTGCCCAGAATAGGCATCTATGACTACGCTCTAGTGTGTGTTGACATGTTTTCAGGTTGGCCTGAGTGCTGGCCGGTATCTAATGCAAATGCAAAAACAACAGCAAAGAAAATTTTGAATGAAATAGTTTGTAGATATGGAGTTCCTGAAACTATTGAGAGTGACAGAGGAACCCATTTTACTGGTGAATTAATGAAAGAGGTAATGGAAGCCCTTCACATACAGCAAGCTTTCCACACACCTTATCATCCACAAAGTAGTAAAAATGTTGAGAGACTTAATGGAATTTTGAAAAACAGATGTGCAGAAATTAAAGCAGATACAGGAAAAGGATGGGTGGAAGCTTTGCCATTAGCCCTATATTCTGTACGAGATACCCCTAAACAACCACATGGGCTGTCCCCCTATGAGTTTTTTTTGGAGGGCCACCCAAAACAGGGCTATATTTTCCCCAACAGTTGCAGGCTTCTCACTCTAGTCTGTTAGAATATGTTCAGATTTTGCAAAGAACATTGAATAAAATACATGAAGGTGTTTACAACTCTATCCCCGACCCAGATTCTGTTTCAGGTATTCACATAATCCAACCTGGTGACTGGGTGGTGGTCAAGCGACACATCAGAAAGCTGCTAGAACCAAAATTTGATGGACCACATTTGGTGCTTTTGACAACCGGTTCCACTGTCAAGTTGGAGGTAAAGCCCACCTGGATTCACGCCAGCCACTGCAAGAAAATCCTAAAGTGATTATATCCTTTGAAAAAATGATGATGATGTTTCTTTTCTTTTTGTTGTTTGCGAGAACTGAAAAATGGAAAAATAACCCTTTCATCCAAATGTTAAAATTGTATGCAACCTATAGCAACACTAGTAACTGCTGGGTGTGTTTTCACTTACATCCCCAAACAGGAACAATACCCATGAAAGCAAAACCTCTGATCTTTACTGATCTAAATAGAACCAAAATAAATGGCTCATATATAGTTTCCACAGCTAATGAGCACAGATCAATAACTTTGATGATTTCAAAACAGATAGACACTCCACAGATTTGTCTAAACATTACATGCCCGTTTAACACTAAATGTACACGGTTGGGCAATTCAGATTGCACTGGAGCAAAGATTACAGTTTATGGAGGAAACTATGGTCAATTTTATTATATCCCAGATCCAGGACTAAATAGAACACTTTATAGTACAAATTGCTCACAGTTCCCAATATGTGGAAATATCGGTTAACTGAGATTCCATGTTTTTGCATCTAGTTTTTTAGGAGCAGGTATACCATCCATACATAGAGGGTTATATTATATATGTGGAGATAAAGCTTATGCCTGGCTTCCTACTAATGTTACAGGTACATGTTATATTGGGAAGTTAGCACCTGCTTTGGCTGTTCGCAAAGATACAGTGCGACCAGGTCAAAGTCCACAATACCCTTTAGTGTTCAAAAGAGAGCTGTTCACTGAAGGTGACATGACATGGTCATGGTTTCCTTCCTGGACATGATAGGGAATTGTAGCAATGAAAAGAATAAATAATTACACTAGAATTGTAGATGAGATTATTAACCTTACTACCACTGATATAGGGTTATTAAGTAAAGAAATGGCTCAGCTTTAAAAAGTAGTATTAGAGCACAGATTAACACTAAATTATCTCACTGCAGCTCAAGGTGGGATGTGTAAGGTATTTCACACTGACTGTTGTATATACATTTCTGATAATGAGGACATTTTTAAAGAGCATCTTGCTAAGATAAGAGAACTACAGAATAAGGCCAGAGATATTGCTAAGGATGGATGGAACCCCTTTAAGGGATGAGGAGTATTTCGTGACTTTTTAAAGGACATAGCAACATGGCTACAGAAACTAGGCGCTTACATTGTGATGTTCCTATTTCTCATATTTGTTATTTACTTCCTCATCAGGCTATGCCTCTGTGTGACTACCCACTGTACCAACAAATGGTCTACCAGCCCCGATTAACCCATTATTCTGAGAAAACTAGGAGAGAGCTTAACAAGACGCTGTCTCTCTGCGCCAATGTAACAGGAGTTACCAGCAATTGGCTGAATGCAATTTGGAGAAGAATGGTGTCAAATAAAAAAAAGGAGGGAAATGACACGGATTTTCACTGTATTGTTCATTTAAGCACAAGAGACTCCATTTTGTTGAACACTGGTAAAATATGTTCTGTAACCTTCACCTAACACACAGACACATCTTCTGCTAGAAGCTCTCTCTGTCTCTACTCCCCCCTCACCTCTCAAGGTTTAGCTTTTGCAATTGTTTTATTTGCTAGCTTTTAATAACATATTTCTAATTGTTAGTTTTTAATAACCTCTCAACCCCCCCCCCCCCATTCTTATCTATGTATAAAATAACATGTAAAAATAAATTTTGGCACTGAACGGACATTTTAAACAAAGTGATTGCGTCCTGTGAATCTGTTCCTGCAGTTGCAGTATTAACTTCTGTTTTTAGAGTCCCAATCAGAAATAGTTTCCATATCAGGGGGCCTATAGCATACTCCCAGTATTACTTTCCCCTTGGTTTCCTCCCTTTGTAGCTCTACCCATAAGGATTCCACCTCCTCCTTTGCTCCATTAGCGATGTTATCTCTCACATTCATTTGTACATCATTTCTGATATACAGGCATACCCCTCCCCCCTTTTTTTTTACCCTCCCTATCTCTGCGATATAGGGAATACCCTTGGATGGTTCCCAGCCAATCATGAGAGCTGTTGAACCAAGTCTCTGAAATTCCCACAAAATCTAAATTCTCCTTGTTCAATAGCAGCTCTAGTTCTCCCATCTTGTCCGCCAGACTCCTGGCATTAGTGAACAAGCCACGCAGTTTGGAACGGTCACATACTATCTCCTTATTGAGTGTTCTGAGGTTGTAAATAGGACTTGTTACTATACTTACCTCGGTTTAGGTGCTTTAGACAACCTACCACTAATGCCCCCGAAACTACGCACTGGAATTTGTTCCACGCTGGCTAAATCTACATCTGGACCCCCCCCTGTTGCCTAGTTTAAAAGCCCCTCTAACTTATTGGCTGTCTTCTCTCCCAGCTGATCTGCACCTTCCCCATTTAGGTGCAGTCCGTCCCTGCTATGCTTTCTAAGTTTCGCTCACTGGAAAATAAACTGGACTTAATTCCATTCAGTCGGTCTACACAGCATGAGACAAGGGATTGCTGTGTGTTTATCTTCACTGAAATATGGCTAAATAACAACATCCCAGATTCCACCATTCAGCTACATGGGCTAACCTGCTACCGAGCAGATAGAGATTCATCACTGTCCGGTAAGGCTCGTGGAGGTGGTCTGTGTGTGTGTGTATCAACAAAGGAAGGTGTAACAATACTGTGGTAGTAACAAAACACTGCTCATCACTGGTAGAGTTTATGTTTGTGAAGTGTCGACTATTCTATCTGCCAAGGGAGTTCATGGCCATTGTTATTGTCACGGTTTACATTGCCCCGTGTGCAATTTCTAAGGAGGCGCTTCGCGAACTTTACAGCTCTATCAGCGAACATCAAACAAACAACCTTGATGGCTTTTTCAATATTTGCTGGTAACTACAACCACGCAAACTTAAAGACATGTTTGCCAAAGTTCTACCAACATGTGAATTTTGCAACAAGGGGAAACAACACACTGGACTTTGTTTATACAACAGAGAAAAATGCATACAACCCCGACCCACCTTGGGTATTCAGATCACATCTCTGTTATGCTAATTCCAGCATACAAACCGTTGCTTACACTTGCAAAACAGGTTCAAAATCAAATCACAGTATGGCCAGACAATGTTACCCCGGGACTGCAGGACTGCTTTCAGCACACAGACTGGAACATGTTTAAAGAGGCAGCCACTTACAACAACCATGCAGACTTACAAGACGTACACTGAAACAGTGACTGCTTACATCAAAATGTGCATAGATGATGTGACAGTCACCAAGATTATTACCACACTTGCCAACCAGAAGCCATGGATGACAGCAGAGGTTCGTGGGGTGCTAAAGATCAGAAATTAGGTATTCAGATCAGGAGATAAAGCAGCTCTCAAAACAGCAAGAGCCAATCTGTCTCATGGCATCAAGAAGGCAAAACAACAATATGCTCAAAAAATCAATAAACACTTTAGCAACAGCAAAGGTACACGGGCCCTGTGGCAAGCCATCCAGACCATCACTGACTACAAGCCCTTGCCACAGGCCAGTGACAATGACACTTCCCTCCTGGATGCACTCAACCACTTTTATGCACGGTTTGAGATGCAGAACTAAACACCTTCACAAAAACTACCCACATCCCGAGACGACTGGGCACTCTGCCTTTCTCCAGCCGATGTAAAGAAGACACTGTTCAGGATCAACCTACGGAGGGCTTCTGGCCCTGATGACATAACTTGAAGTGTACTGAGAGACTGTACTGTACAGCTTACAGATGTCCTTACAGATATCTTTAACATTTCGCTGAGCCAGGCGGTTGTCCCTACATGTCTTAAATCCACCACCATAATTCCAGTGCCAAAGAAGACACCTGTGTCCTGCTTGAATGACTATCGTCCCATATCACTAACTCCAATAATTATGAAGTGCTTTGAGAGGTTAGTCATGCATCACATTAAGTCCAGTCTTCCATACACACTGGACCCATATCAGTTTGCATGCCATCCAAACTGTTCCACGAATGATGCAGTATCCTCTGCCCTCCACCTGGCCCTTACGCACTTAGAACAGAAAGGCTCTTATGTTAGAATGCTGTTCATTGACTTCAGCTCAGCATTTAATACAATAATTCCTCAGCAAGGTATCACTAAATGGAACTTGCTGGGCCTCAACCTGCCCCTCTGTAATTGGATCCTGGACTTTTTAACCAGAAGACCTCAGTCAGTCCGTGTTGGCTGCAGCACCTGGAGCACTGCCACAATGAGCACGGGTGCCCCACAGGGATGTGTGCTCAGCCCGCTGCTCTCCACACTGCTGACCCACGACTGTACTTCCAAGTTCAGCTCCAACCATATAATTAAGTTTGCGGATGACACAACTGTGGTCAGTCTCATGAGCAACAATGATGAAACTCTCTACAGAGAGGAAGTGGCACAACTGGTTTAAATGGTGTAGTACAAACAACTTGTCCCTAATTTAAGCAAAACAAAGAAGGTTGTAATGGATTTCAGGAGAAATTCTGTTGTTCACCCCCTACTGACCATCGACAGCACGATGCTCCAGCAAAGCTATTAGTATTGTGAAGGATCTTACCCATCCCTCCCACAGTCTCTTTCATCAAAACCCAAACTATCAGACTGCTCAACAGTTTTTTTCCCCAGGCTGTGAGAGCCCTCAACTCCAATCCTTTTTGAAACCTCTTCTACAACATATATATTGTGACTAGGAATGTCTCACTTCCCCTCCTTTTTACTCTTGAATATGCATTAGACACTTTTATAAACACTTGCTGCTACAAAGACTCCTGGAAATACACAGTATATGTACAGTTACGTAGTTCCCAGATGTGTATATGTTTATAATTTTTTATTTTAAGTAATTCGCTGTGTTTTATTCTTTGTATATTTATAATTATGTTTAATTAGTATTTAATTAGCTTGACTTGACTCGACTTTTTTCCATCACCTACCAAGTTCCAATATTCCCTCTGGTTACTCTTAGTGGTCCCTCAGACAGTGAGTCGGGCTGTGGGTCGGGAGGAGGAGAAGTTGGGCACTCGGGCAGCCATCAATCTGATCCAGCAGCAGCACACAGAACAGATGCCAGATGACCAGTCCCTGCTGCTGTCACTCCCTCTGCATGCTGCCGGGAGGCGGGCCATGGGCGCTGGGCCACGGGCGCCGAGGAAAGAGGTGGGTGGGGAGGACACAATGCCTGGAGAGTGAAGATCATTCCAGTCCCTGCTGCTGGGCGCCAGAGAAGGAGGAGTTGCTGAGGTGGGTGGAGACAGCAGTGCAGCACTAAGTGCAGGCCTTGCTCCCGGCCTCATTGTCTGAGCGATTGAGAGCCTGTGATGTCACTGGTTGCTTGACACCAGGCGGGCCGGCCCTAGCAAAAAGTTCCAGAAGTGTAAGAAAATGTAATTACTAGTTAGTAGCTGTGACCTCAATTTCATTCTGGGACACTGTATTGTCCCAGAATGAAGGTGCACAGGATCAGGAACAGAGATGGCAATTGCGGGACAGTCCCGGACAATCTGGGACACGTGAGCACAGCAGAACCCCACTCTGTTTTTTTTATCGCTGGCTCTTCTTTTGTTTACATTCTGCTGTGAGCAGGAATCCTTCTGATAGCAGTTGAATCATAGTTTTTAGGGACATGGCACATGGCAGCTCATTGTTACTGGTTGTTAAGGACGTGGACTGGTGCCAGTGTTAAAGTACCAAAATTTCTTCACTACTAAAATACTTCATCACTTCAAGAAATAGCATGTGTGGTATTTTAGTAGCTTTTTTTCAAAAAATTTTGAAAATACTTTGAACTATTTTACTGCTGATCTTAAAATGGTAAATAAAGTTTTGTGAATTGAGCCCTGTATGATGTTAAGACATGTGTCATATGTAACATGTTAAAGTGAATTAATTATACACTATGAAAATGATTTAAACGGATAGCACATTATATATTCTTATGGATTTTTTTGCATAGTGTATAGGGTCTCTTTTGAGTCAATATCTTGAGCCATTTATTTTTCAAATTTGTCACACATTGCTCATCATTTAGTTTTTACGTATTGTTACTGTTTTTCACAATTGGTCACTTTCATTTAAACCATCAAGTAATTATGCGTTCGGTGCTTGGGGGTAATCCTGCACACTGTGATCTGGATACAAGGAAAAACAAAAAAATAAACAAAAAGAGTTCGCAAAGCCTCTACCCATAAAAATCGCAATGAAATCAAACGGAAAAATGATATCGATAGTATCAAGTCAACATCAATGAATAAAAAAACCTATAAAGTGATTGGTGATTTTATTATTTGATGTTGATGTTGAGGTTGATATTATTTATTTATTTATTTATTTATTTATTTATTTATTATTTATTGCTCTTGTTATTATTATTATTATTATTATTATTATTATTATTATTATTATTCCTATTATTATTATTATTATTGTAGCAGGCACCTCTCCAGGCTGATGAAATCTATGAGAGGGAGAGCTACCTGCTAGCAGCTGCGTGGGCTTTTTCACCCCCCCTTCCTCTCTTCTCTAACACACAGAGACACACAGAACTGCTTGCTTTGTAGCCTCCCTGTTGGAAGAGACTGGGAGCCAATCATCAGGGAGCAGCAGCAAAGCACGGTGGAATATGAAGTCTCAGCACAAAGCAGTCTGACTGACTGGTGAGGGGAGCAGGACTACAAATCCCAGGCTGCACTGCAGAGAGCAAGAGGATTGTGGGGGAGTCTATAAAAGACAGAGGACTGACTAGGCCGGAGAGCCTTGTTTCTGCACCCCATCAGGAGAGCAACCCCTCTGTTGTTGTGTGTGAGGGGGTATTGCGGCCTACCAAGGGGCACACAGCCTGCAACTCCAGCCCAGAGGAACAGAACCTGCATACTTCTGGAAGGACGCTCTGTAGCCGCATGGAGCGCCATGGAAGAGGCCGCTTCAACAGCTCAGAAACTGAACACCATCGCGACACACCTGCAGCCAGTAGAGTCGTACGATTGCTCTGTGGAGGACTGCTGATTGCGTATAGGATTGATGAGAGGGCTTTGTCCAGGAACCTTATTGTCTTCCATAAGATACCACACCTGAATACTGTGCACAGACACCTATTACCTGGATTACATAGAGAAGTGCTGCATCACAACACCAGCTACTTTGAATTCCTCCTCATCACCCTGTTATATTGAGGAACCCTTGTCCACAGAGCTCCTACATGCCGGTGAAAAGAACAAACACAAAGCTTTGCTCATAGAACATTACTGTTGTTGTTCTTAAAGGGGACACTCCACGGGTGGTTAAATTACTTCATTGTGTGTATTGGAGGTATTATAGGCTGGCCTGGGTTTCCTCTTTAGCCATAGCACTCCACATATATCAGTAGCTTGTTCAGGGAGTCCATTTAATCTGTGTACCTTGTTATTCACTCTTTATGTGTTGCATAGTGTTATTGACTGTTTTTTTTTTTTAACTGTTTCAACCAAGTCCTGGCTACTTATACAGGCCTTGGCTGACTAATGTTAATCTAAGTTTTTTTCTCTTCCAAGTAAACTTGAAAGAACAGAACTATGTTTGTGTATTATTATTTGGTTATTCCATTAACCATCTTGCTAGGTGTGCCATAGGGGCTTCTTTGGGGTTGAGAGGCAGAGTAACGGAGTGAATCAATAAAAGCAG
This sequence comes from Aquarana catesbeiana, assembly GCF_042186555.1. Classification (NCBI taxonomy): domain Eukaryota; kingdom Metazoa; phylum Chordata; class Amphibia; order Anura; family Ranidae; genus Aquarana; species Aquarana catesbeiana. The sequence goes on along the minus strand of NC_133328.1, from coordinate 200,729,099 downwards.
CTACTTCGAGGGTGTTGCTACATTGTAATGGGGGTCGGGGTTATTTTTTTACCAAGAATATGTCAGTCTTGTGTCTGACAAGAATGAAAGGCATCAGTGTAGATGAATGTTTTGATGAGGACAGAATTTAGACACATGCATACAGGTAACAATGTATTAGTAAACTATTACCCTTGCTACTCATCCTCGTCATTCACCAAAGTTGCTTGTTATTTTCTCTCACAGCACAACATCATATTTTACATGATCTCAACTTTTAAAATGTGCACTGTTTTCCTTCTTGGGTCACGTTATTACTTCAGTCCAAAGGCTTAGAATACAATTCTGGTCCCAACAATGTTGTAGCTGGTTGAGTATATATAATCTTTCTTTCACTTCTTCTTGGACAATGGTTCATTTAGTGAAAGGACACAATCAATGGGCATTTTATCACCTCTACAACAAAAAAGTCTGCATCCTTTCTGCTGATTCTTAGTGTCAAAAGCCTTTTTCCTGCTGTCTTACCAAGGGTTCAGTCAAACTCTAGATATGAAAGAAATAGTATAAAGGAAGTCGCACATAATATTAAAACATAACTTCAGCAAAAACTTCTTTACATGTCCTTGTTGCTGATTTCCTACCTTCACTGAATATGTCATGCATCTTCTGGTTCATTTAGTAGTTACTCTGAAATAGCCTATTTATTTTCAAAACAAACTGTTAATTTTCTTTGGTTTCCTGTTTGTAAGACCGGTGGCTGCTATGCCTCCTATTCCTCCAGCTACTGGTCTTGGCACATCCCTTCTTTCGTTCTTTCTCCAGGAAGCAGTGATTCAGCCCCACTTACTGTGATGGGTGGACTGGGACTCTCAGATTCTCAGATACATTCAACCTGCATAGGCCTAGTATATCTGCCCACATTCACTACAAATCCCTGTGGTTTATGGGAACTGTAGTTTCCTAATTAGAGGAGAGGATATGACATAATCCCTGATGTTACACCTCCTCTTTGACAGAACAGATGCTGTTATCTTTTGAATTACACAGATGAGATCATGAAAATTCAATTAGACTTTTCTCCTCAATGGTAAGGATTTTCAAATTTGTATTAACTGTTTAGTGTTTTGTGAAGGGCGGTGTACTAATAGGTGATTATTTTGCCTATCCTAGAGTTCTTTAACAATTGTTTATTCTCAGCATGTATTTTAATGGCAATGGAGTAAGAAACTAAAAGATTTTCATAACTTTTTTTCAAATTTTTCAGGATCTTTCATAGCTTAGATATTATGCAATCCAGTGTTCTCAAACAAATATCATTTTTAGGTCAAGCAATGTTTGACAAAACTAGTTTTACTGTCCTCTAATACAATAGGGAAAATAGATACTATCGTGGTATAGCTCGACCTTGTGACATATATGACTCATGGTATCACATGATACTATAGTGCCATGTAGGGTTTGTGGGTAGCCCATGTGGGAATGGTTAACACATTTTTTGAATAAAAAAACAGCAGCACAAATTGAAAGTTGGGCAACACTAAAGCTGCACTACCATATTCCAAGAAAAAGATATTACTTTTCTTGCAATAAACAATTTGAAGGTTATATTCTTTCAGTTTACCACTTCAGCCCTGAAAGATTTGGCTGCTCAATGACCAGGCCATTTTTTGCGATTGGGCGCTGCGTCTCTTTAACTGACACTGACGCTGTACTTTTGGTGGTATTTGATCATCTCTGCGGTTTTTATTTTTTGCGCTATAAACAAAAAAAGAGTGACGATTTTGAAAAAAACACAATATTTTGTACTTTTTGCTATAATAAATATCCACAATTTTTTTTTTAAAAAGTTAATTTTTTTCCTCAGTTTAGGCTGATATGTATTCTTCTACATATTTTTGGTAATAAAAATCGCAATAAGCATGTATTGATTAGTTTGCACAAAAGTTATAGAGTCTACAAAATAGGGGATAGATTTATGGCATTTTTATTATTATTTTTATTTTTTACTAGTAATGGCAGTGATCTGCGATTTTTATCAGGACTGCGACATTATGGCAGACACATCAGACACTTTTGACACATTTTTGAAACCATTGACAATTATACAGCGATCAGTGCTATAAAAGTGCACTGATTACTGTGTAAATGTCACTGGCAGGGAAGGGGTTAACACTAGGGGCGATCAAGGGTTTAACTGTGTTCCCTGACTGTGTGTTCTAACTGTGGGGGGGAGGGGACTGACTATAGGAGATGACAGATCATGGTTCCTAGCTATTAGGAACTCACGATTTGCCTCTCCTCCCCTCACAGAACAGGGATTCGTGTGTTCACACACATACGTCCCCGTTCTGCCTCTCGTGCCTGCGACCGCCGGCCACAAGCATCGGCACCTCCATAAATGCAGCGGGTGCGCGCGCGCCTGCTATTCTGCTTAATGGAGCCGACGTACAGCTACGACGGTTCACGGAATTGTGCCGACCTGCCGCAGTATAATGAAGGCGGCTGGTCGGCAAGTGGTTAAAATAAAATGAATATGATAAACACTGCAAACACAGTATGTCAACATGCTCTTGTCTGCCTCAATATCAAAACCACATTCTTCATTTAGCTCTGGAAGACAAAAAAAAATATTTAAATGATATAGTTACCCACTTGCTGAACACCTAATGTACATGTGCTGCAGCAAAACGGCCTCCCTGTGCTGGATCATATACCGAGTACAAGATCCATATGCCTGCGTGGCCCGGCTGTGCTATGATTCGTCACAGCACAAGCTGATCAGTGGGTCTCAGCCAATGATTGGCCGCCAGGACCCGCTGATCAGCTCAGTAATTCATAGAACAGAGTTCTGTGATTGTAAACAATACAGAGCTCTGTTCACTGAGAGGGGATCTCACTGTTTTATTTCCTGATAAGCAGGGAAAAAACATCAAGATCCTTAGTAAAAGCAACACATATCACACACATTACACATAGGCACACATTTAACCCTCTGATTGCCCTAGATGTTAACCCCTTCCTTCCCAGTGTCATTAGCACAGTGACAGTGCATATTATTAGCACTAATCACTGTATTAATGCCATGGTGATGTCAGTGGGGGTTAGTCAGTTCCCCCCAGTGTCAGTTAGTGTCAGATTGCCCACTCCACTATCGCAGTCCCATTATAAGTCGCTGATTACCGCCATTCGTAGTATATAAAAAAAAAAATTCCAGTAAATAGCCAATAGTTTGTAGATGCTATAACTGTCAGACAAACCAATCAATATACACAAGACATGTAGCAGAGTACATTTTGGCCAAAATGTATGTAGAAATTAGATTTTTAAAAATGTTTTATTGGATATGTTTTTTGGTAAAAGTAAAAAATTTTTTTTTTTTTCAAAAATTACAATTTTTCCATTTATATTGCAAAAAAATAAAAATCTAGTGTTGATCAAATACCACCAAAAGACACCTTTTTTATTATGTAAAAAATATTTTATTTATTTTATTATATTTTTTATTGTGTACAGTGTTTCATGGCCGCACAACTGTCATTTAAAGCAGCACAACAGTACCGAATAGCAAAAAATGGCCTGGTCATGAAGGGGGTAAAATCTTACAGGGGACAAGTGGTTAAAATGAGGTTATGTGATATACAGTGAGGTTAATTTACTAAAAGTAAATATACTGTGCACTGCAAGTGCACTTCAAGTGCATTTGCTCTAGATCTGAGCGGAAGCTCTGAAATGAGGGTAAGCTCTGCTGATTTCTATCATCCAATCAAATTATGTTTTGTATTTTCCTTGCATGTGATCAAGTATTCTTTGCAAAGTGAAGCTTTACCTCATTTACTAAGCTCTGGAGCAAATGCACTTGCAGTGCACAGTATATTTGCCTTTAGTAACTTAATCCCACTGTTAGCGCTCCCTGTCTACTCCAACACACATTGACAAATGGCTGTTGGGAACCTTGCCTTTCATAGTGAGGAGGATGGCACACATGATCTAAGTTCAAAGGCAAGGTAATGCATTATTGGTAGTTGGTGGCTAATAGGGTGTGCCTGGGCACACCCAGCACACCCCGTGGGCACGCCTATGGTAGTCACAATTACTGACACCTGGCAGTCACTCACAACCAATGAGAGCACAATGATTAGGGTGTGCCTGGGCACACCCGGCACACCCCGTGGGCACGCCTATGGTGGCTATTGTGACAAATGGCCACATTAGGCTGCCCTTTTCCAAATTAGTTGGGTTGACTTTAAACCCATGCATGACCTCCTCTCTAGTCATTGTTGTGCTGGTACATTAACACAACAATGTATAAACATTCTAATTAAGCAATATATGAAAAGCTCAATATATTAAACATTAGCAAAGTCCCAGTCAGCAAGTAATTAAGTTAGTCGTAAACAATTTACAAGTATAGTACCTTGAACATTGAAAAAGTCCATGACACCACCCCTGAATTGTAAAGTACTGCATTATGCAAAAAATCCTAAAAAGTGCTCTCCAAGGTGCTGAATAAAGGATATATAAATCAAAGATAGATCTAAAAGTAGGTTTGAAAACCTTCCTTTGGGAAGTACCTGTGCACATTTGTAAAAGTTGACACTCTGAACCACTGAACAACAATATGGCAGTAATGAACAAGTGCTGGCTATGTACATTTTCAATATCTGAATGGACTTCATTTCACAAATCGGTGTATTTTGCTAATGCAACAAAAGATCAAAGTATGAACCAGCGGAGGGGGGGGGGGTGTTTGGGGGGACAATAAGTCTAGTTTCTAGATAGAAAAAAAGTACTGTGGGACCTGGTATCCTGATAGCCTATGACTATATCACATACTTCTATTATCTTATAGAATCTTCTTTATTGGAACTTCACACTATAAATGTGAATAACAGCATATACTGAAATGATGCAAATATTTGAAAGGCTATCCAGCTGCATGATTACTTCAGGAAACTGCAGCTGGATACAAACTAAAACCGAAAGATAACTGTAACATAACCTCTTCTACAATAAGCTGCTGGTAGATAAGTGGCAATACAAATGCATAAGTGTATTAGCACTGCTGCCATAATGCATGGCATGGAAGAAGATGCTTTCCTTTTAAAACTCAATTTCCATTCTCTATTCCCCTCATTTCATTGAAAGATTGTGAAAAACAATAGATGTAGCAAAGGATTAAAATGCTTCTTATAAAGTACACTCTTATGAGGAGTTGGGATTAATGCTAAATGGCCACTAGATGGAGCTCCAAGAAAGATAAATGCACAAATATAGCAGCAAAAGCAGAAATATATTATAAACTATAAAATATTGAAAACTGTAAGAGCCATTATGCAAAATGTGCATGTGTAGCAGCATCATTATTAGGAAGAGGCAGTAGCCTAATAATCTGCAAGCCGTGATATGGCACACAGAAAAAAAGCACAATACATATACAAGCCTTAAATAAAAAAAACAGGCTGTGATTCAAAACAATGACTTGAAAATGCAGCATAATTTATTAAGGAGTCATCCAAACAACTTATAATAACATAAACAGTATAACTACAATCTGATTACCTAACTATAGCAGCTTAGGCCGAATACAAATATTTCAATATTACTAAAACTAAGTCCATGTAGCTTTATGCTGACTGACCACCTCTATCAAATTGCCTTGACAAATCTTGATAAAACAGTAGCAGATTTCTTTCACCTTTGCAAAATCTTTGTGAGATTTTTTTGGTAAATGTTTTTAAACAGGATCTGATGACAACAGCTGACCTTAGTACTGAAACAGTGTAAAAACACTGTTTCAATAACATATATAATTCTGGCAGTGTGCCTTTTTTATTTCTATTTTTTTATTGTAAAAAGAACATTGTGCACCCCCTATAGCTATCCAGTCTGTCATGCAGGCTAGTATCCACATAGCAAAGGAATGGGGTGCATGTAGTCCTCCTGCTATGCTGATACTTGCCCACTGTCAGAAACCATGAATCAGACTGAGACAGAAGTACAGTTAAATCACACTTGTTTAATAATAAAAGTAAATAGAACAATTGTAGTCAAAACATATCTAAAACTGATGGTAAACAAGTATATTGCACCCAAACTTGAAGTCCCACCATTGCGCCTCTAGAATAAATGAATTAATCCTAATAATGCTGCCACTCTGAATATATAAATGTGAATAGTATTTTAACCTCTATCTCAAATAGACAGTGATAAAAATAGTGGCACTAAAATCACAATTAAAGTGAGAAAAAAAATATATATATTATTTATAAACAAACATTAAGGTGCACACAATGTATATATATATATAGATATATATATCTATATATCTATATATATAGATTTATATATCTATATATATAGATATATAGATCTATATATATCTATATATAGATCTATATATCTATATATATAGATATATATATCTATATATATAGAGAGAGAGATATCTATATATATATATATATATAGATAGATATATATATATAGATCTATATAGATCTATATATATATAGATCTATATATATATATAGATCTATATATATATATATCTATATATATATATAGATCTATATATATATAGATATATATAGATCTATATATATATATATATATATATATATATATATATATATATATATATATATATATATATATATATAGATCTATATATATATATATATATAGATCTATATAGATATATATATAGATCTATATATATATATATATATATATATAGATCTATATATATATATATATATATATATATATATATATATATACTGTATATGTGTAGAATATTATATTATCACCCTGTGACAAGTGAAAAGATATATATGTATAATTTTAGAACAAAAAGTCCATAAAATAATCCAAAAGCAACAATTCAGTGTAGTATCTTCATAATCATCCATCACACCATATGCAAGTGATTCCGCTCCCTTTAGAAAATGCACTCACCAACTCAAATTGCCTCACACTCTCGTGTTTAGCTATAACGCTTTTAAACCACACAGAAAGGGTTAAAGTGAACTCCGATATCCAGCCGTGAGAAAACCAGGATCTTTCCACATGAAAACAAAAAGAAGTGCTCCAATAGTGTAATACCATAAAAACCAATTTAATATATCACTACAAAATCTTCAATCATTGCACTCACATCAATATCTTCAAAGTAAGCAGAAAACATCACAGCAAACTTTCCATTAATGCCCAAAGTGGTGTATAGAGGTCACGGCGGACCCGAGGTGTGTGTGCTCTGTCTCATCGTCACCCGTTCTTCAGATTCAGATCTCCACTTCCTAGTGTAGCGTGCCACGTCAGACGTTCACGATGGTTGCCGTATAGCCATGCCCCGACATGTTTCGTCACACAGACTTAATCATTAATCACGCATATTAGAAGGAAGGTCTAATGCATAAGCCACTGGGTTAATCCTGCGAAGAATACGGAAAGGCCCAATAAACCAAGGTGTGAACTTCAGAGAGGGAACACGAAGTTCAAGGTTGCGAGATGACAGCCAGACCCTGTCCCCAACCTGGTAGGAAAACGCAGGCAGGTGTCTGCGGTCAGCATGGAGTCTGTACCTATCATTAGCATGTCACAAAGCCTCCTGGACTTGTGCCCAAGTGGAATGAAGACCATGGAGATGCTCCTCTAATGCAGGAATACTCTGCTGAACAAACAAGTCAGGCAACATGGAGGGTTGAAAACCATAGTTTGCCATAAATGGGGACAATCAGGAAGCAGAATTCAAGGCACTATTGTGGGCAAACTCCACCCATGGTAAGAGGTCTGACCAGTTGTTATGATGGTCAGAAATATAGCAACGCAGGAATTGCTCCAAGGACTGATTGGCTCATTCTGTGGCCCCATTAGGCTGCGGGTGAGAAGCAAGCTGATTTCCCAACTGTGCACAAAAGGCTTGGACACAAACTAACTACCCCTGTCAGAGACAATCACCTTGGGTTGCCCATGTAAGCGAAAGATCTCCTGAGCAAAAATTACAAATGAAATTTATTGAGAAACGGTCAACCACCATAAGGATAACTGTGTTGCCCTGGGAGTTGGGTAACTCCACAATGAAATCCATAGACAGGTGGGTCCAGGGCCTTTCTCCATTGGGTATGGGCTGTAGGAGGCTCATTGGAAGGAGTCATGGAGTCTTACTCTTAGCACACACAGAACAGGCAGCTACGAAGGCAGTTACATCAGCACGTAGACTAGGCCACCAGAATTGTTGGGAAATGGCTCAAATGAGTTGCTCCTAGGGTGGCCAGCAGCCTTGGGAGAGTGGTAAGTCTGGAGCATGGCAGTACAGAGACTTTCTGAGACAAAGCAGTGGTCACAAGGTTTCTCAGGAGGAGCATGGACCTGAGCAGTAAGAATTTTGTCACCCAAAAGAGAAGTGAGACTTGTGTGAACCGTAGCCAGAATACGATCAGGAGGAATCACAGGAACAGGAACCGACTCCATCTTGGAAGTGGAGGAAAATTGTTGTGACAAAGCGTCAGCCCTTACATACTTAGTACTGGGTAAGAATGAGACAATGTAATTGAAAACTAGACCAGAAAAGAGCCCACCACGCCCTTCTGGGAGAGAGGTGTTTAGCCTCAGACAAGAATGTGAGATTCTTATGGTCAATAAGAATGAGAACCAGCACAGTGGTACCTTTGAGGAGATGTCTCCATTCTTTCAGAGCTATAATGATGGCTTACAGCTCTCTGTCACCAATCTCATAATTACACTCCACAGGTGACAATTTTTTGAAAAAGTAGCCACAAGGATGCATAGTGCTCTCAGAGGTAGGACGTTGAGACAGAAGGGTGCCCACTCCAGTTTCAGAAGCATCAACCTCAAGGATAAAAGGTAATGTAAGATCAGGATGTGCCAACACAGGAGCAGAAACAAAGGCAGCCTGGAGACTCTCAAAGGCCTTAATGGACTCTGGAGACCAACTCCGTCCTGGGTTACTGTCCTTTCTGGTCATATAAATCAGGGGCTTTACCAGAGATGAGAAGTTACAAATAAACTTCCAATAACAGTTGGCAAAGCCAAGAAAACGCTGCAGAGGACATAAATCCACATGTCGGGGCCACTGTAGGACTGCTGAAAGTTTCTCTGGGTCCATCGAAAAACCAGCAGTGGAAATGACATAACCCAGGAATTTAACCTGTTCACGATTGAATTCGCACTTCTCCAATTTACAATAGAGATTGTTCTCTCTTAGTTTCTGAAGCACACGACAGACACCTGTGTGGTGGCTCTCCAGGAACTTGGATATCGTCGAGATAAACACCACACATAACTGCAACAAATCTCGGAGGACATTGTTAATAAATTCCTGGAAAACTGCTGGGACAAAAGTCATTACGAGGTATTCATAATGGCCTGTTCTGGTATTAAACGCAGTTTTCCACTTATCACCCTCCTTAATCCTCATGAGATTGTATGCCCCTCTCAAATCAAACTTTGTGAAAATTGTTGCTCCCTTCAGGCGGTCAAATAACTCCGTAATCAACGGAATTGGATAGTCATTCTTCATCGTGAAACAATTGAGACCCCTATAATCAATACAAGGTCTCAGTTTACCACTCTTAAGTCTGCAACATACTCCTCCATGTCCTTATCCTCCAAGACTGACAAAGGGTAAACCCGGCCACGAAGGGGTATGCCACCAAGTTGAGGGTCAATTGCGCAATCATACGACCGGTGTGGAGGCAAACTACCGGCTTGACCTTTGTCACAGACATCGCTAAAATCATGGTACTCCAGGGAGTAGAGTGAAGAGGTGCACAGGACCTTGGCTACCTTCTGGAAGCAAGTCTTACTGCATTGTGGCAACCAGGAGAGAACCTCAGCACGGAGCCAATCAAAAGAGGGGTTGTGCCTCTGTAACCAAGGATAACCAATAACCAGCGGAAACTTAGGTGAGGAAATAACTTGGAATTGGATTATCTCATGGTGAAGAACCCCTATGGCAATGGACAATGGAACAGTCTCATGAGTCAAATGGGCAGGCTGTAGAGGTCTCCCGTAAAGAGCCTCAATGGCAAGTGGAGTGTCACGCAGCTGCAGCGGAATCGAGTGCTTCGATACAAAGGCAGCATCAATGAACAGACATGCAGCCCCAGAGTAGATTAGAGCCTGTATCTCGATGGACGACTCAGCCCAAGAAAGGGTAACCGAAAACAGGGGCTTATCCTTCTGGATAACTGGGCACGAAACAATGCCACCTAAGGTCTGTCCATGACAGGACCTCAAGGTTCGGGCATTCCTTGGATGTGTAGGACAAGACTTCAAAAAGTGACCTGTCTGGTCACAATAAAGGCACAATCTCTCCCTCCTCCTAAGGGTTCTCTCATCGGCAGAGAGACGCGTGAAGCCCAAGTGCATGTGTTCATCTTCACTGACCGACTCGGTACCAGGAGGTATGGGAGGTGAGGGAGGCAAGGGTGGGACTGCAAAGCTCGGAGACAATTGTACAGGAGGCTTCCACAACCGCTCCTTAAAAGAGAGTCTTTCTCTGAGTCTGGAGTCAATGAGGATGTCAAACATGATCAATTTCTCCAGCTCAGTGGGTATATCTCGGGTTGCTATCTCATTCTTGATGGCATCCGAGAGACCATGAGAAAAAGCAGCCACGAGGGCCTCATTGTTCCAAGAATCCTTTGCTGCCAGAGTACGGAATTCAATGGTGTAATCGGCAACAGTTCTTGTACTCTGTTTTATGGACATGAAGCACTTGGCAGCAGAAGCAGTGTGTGCGGGAATGTCAAAAACCCTTTTAAAAGAAGCCTAAAACTCAGGGTAACTCAAGACAACAGGTTTTTTTCGTCTCCCATAGAGGGTTTGCTCAGACCAAGACTCTCTCAGAAAGCAAAGATATCACAAAACCTACTTTGCTTCTGTCTGTGGGAAATGCCTGGGGCAGCATCTCAAAGTATAACTTGGTTGAGAAGCCCTCTGCATTGGACTGGATTGCCCCCCAAATCTCTGAGGAAGTGGAGCGGAACCAGACATACCTCTTATAGAGGTAATACTCAAGGCGGGTGCCTGCACAGAGACTGGAGCAGCAGCAGGTACGGCCTGCAACACAGGTTGTACCGGAGCAGCCACAGTGGGAGATTCCAGGTGAGCTGTGCGACTCAGGAGCGTTTGTAACGCCATGGCAAACTGATCCATGCGGTGATCCTGCTTATCCAATCTGGAAAAAATATTACCAACAAGTGTATTGACTGCATCTTCTGAATTCATGGCCTTCGCATACTGTCAGAAACCATGAATCAGACCGTGACAGAAGTACAGTTAAATCATACTTATTAAATATTAAAAGTAAATAGAACAAACGTAGTCAAAACATAGCCAAAGTTCGGTAACCGGAACGGATAGTCAGAGAAGCCAGAAAGTCAGGAAGCCAGGAAACAGCATAGTGGAACAGCAAGCAGGATCTGGAGCCAGAAGGAATGTCAGCCAAGCAAGTCTTTAACAGGAACGCAGGAGATGATGTTGACCAAGGCGAAGACAGAGATCATCTGGGCTGGACAGCTTAAGTAGGCAGGACTGATGTGCAGGATATCATCAACAAGTGAGTCACTGTGGAGAGATAGGAGCTGGCAATTAGCTGACAGCTGAGTGGCCAGCTCAGAAAAGGAAGGGCTGAGCCCAGCCCTGACACCCACATGTCCTTTAATATTGGGGGTAATTTGAGAGAGGTTCCCCAAAAAGTTAAGTTCCACTCCCATTATTCTGCTTCCTTGCTGCTCAAACACCCGTTTGAGCATGGTCTGGTTTCCCACAGTGGGCACAGTTATAAATGCCTGGGGAAATCTGGGATGCAGTTACCTGTGACATCATTGTCCAACTCTGAGAACTGATGTTGGGCAAATATTGTATGATAGAAATTTTACACAGGCAAATCTTATTTGATGAAGTTTTTAACAGGTGAATCTTGTTTGAAATTATATGAAAATCATCCAAACTGAGTGAATGTGGAATATGGAATTTTGGTCACAATAGGGCATATGTCTTGTGAATGTTGGGCACATTTTAAGTTGAAACAATGATAAATACACTACTCCCTGACAACATCCTGGATTGACGAAACATGTAGGGTGGGGCTACAGCTGATTACATCACTTCGACTCAATGGAACGCTGTGAAATGTACGCACCCAGTAGGAAGCAAGTGGAGCAGCACTCTTATAGAGGAACTATGATGATTAATCCAATTGTTGGGTGAGCACCATGTAAATATGAGTTTTTACTTGTGTATTTTATTACTTTCATAAACATTACTGCACTATGGGAGTCCTTTCTCTTTTTATTTTATCCTGAGTACCTTGTTAAGTGCTAAGTGCATACAGTGCTAAGCCCACTTACTGCGACAAAGTACCCCAAACTTTGTCGCAGTAAGTGGGCTTAGCACTATATGACCATATAGTGTGACCAAACCCCCATATTTTTAAATATGTTCAGGTGTTTTTAACTATGCAGAATAAATGTCATTTTGTATGTGTGCGCTGTAATCTGTTTTGTACTGTTTTTGGTCTTATAGCAGCACCATCTTGAATGTAAAGCATTTTAGGGTGTGCCCCCCAAGTATGTTTTTGTATATTGTATGGACCCTGACCAGGTCTCTTGGGCTGGAGCACCCCTCCCCTCTTCATTACCTCTTTTTAGTGGCCACCAGTGCATAGGAGGAATCCCTTCAGTTCTCCCACATAGAGGAGTTTATCTCCCATGGTTGAGACACAGGTTCTTTCATTCTATTACTAGGGTAGGACCCACTAATTCGGGGTACTTTGTCGCAGTAAGTGAGCTTAGCAGTATATGACCATATAGTGTGACCAAACCCCGTATTTTTGAATATGTTCAGGTGTTTTTAACTATGCATGATAAATGTCATTTTTGTATGTGTGCGCTGTAATCTGTTTTGTACTGTTTTTGGTCTTATAACAGCACGATCTTAATTGTAAAGCATTTTAGGGTGTGCACCCCAAGTATGTTTTTGTATATTGTATGGACCCTGACCAGGTCTCTTGGGCTGGAGCTCCCCTCCCCCTCTTCATTACCTCTTTTTAGTGGCCACCAGTGCATAGGAGGAATCCCTTTAGATCTCCCATGGTTGAGACACAGGTTCTTTCATTCTATTACTAGGGTAGGACCCACTAATTCGGGGTACTTTGTCGCAGTAAGTGGGCTTAGCACTATATGACCATATAGTGTGACCAAACCCCCATATTTTTTAATATGTTCAGGTGTTTTTAACTATGCAGGATAAATGTCATTTTTGTATGTGTGCGCTGTAATCTGTTTTGTACTGTTTTTGGTCTTATAGCAGCACCATCTTGAAAGTAAAGCATTTTAGGGTGTGTCCCCCATGTATGTTTTTGTTTTGTCTGTCTTCGACATCATCACGCATGACCAGCTGATCGCAAATGGCTTTTTGTTATATATACAGTGCCTTGAAAAAGTATTTCTTCCCCCTTGACGTTTTCCACATTTAGTCACGTTACAACCAAAAAGTTAAATTTATTTTATTGGGATTTTATGTAATAGACCAACACAAAGTGGCACATAATTGTGAAGTGGAAGGAAAATGATAAATGGTTTCCAATTTTTTTTACAAATAAATATCTGAAAAGTGTGGTGTGCATTTGTATTCAGCCCCCTTTACTTTGATACCCCTAACTAAAATCTAGTAGAACCAATTGTCTTCAGAAGTCACCTAATTAGTAAATAGAGTCCACCTGTGTATAATGTAATCTCAGCATAAATACAGCTGCTCTGTGAAGCCCTCAGAGGTTTGTTAGAAAACCTTAGTGAACAAACAGCATAATGAAGGAAAAGGAACACGCCAGACAGGTCAGGGATAAAGTTGTGGAAAAGTTTAAAACAAGTTATAAAAAAATATCCAAAGCTTTGAACATCTCACAGAGCACTGTTCAGTCCATCATCCAAAAAATGGAAAGAGTATGGCACAACTGCAAACCTACCAAGACACGCCATCTACCTAAGCTGACAGGCCGGGCAAGGAGAGCATTATTCCGAGAAGCAGCAAAGAAGCCTATGGTAACTCTGAAGGAGCTACAGAGATCCACAGCTCAGGTGGGAGAATCTGTCCACAGGACAACTATTAGTCATGCACTTCACAAATTTGGCCTTTATGGAAGAGAGGCAAGACGAAAGCCATTGTTGAAAGAAAGCCATAAGAAGTCCCTTTTGGAGTTTGCAAGAAGCCATGTGGGGACACAGCAAACATGTGGAAGAAGGTGCTCTGGTCAGATGAGACCAAAATTAAACTTTTTGGCCTAAAAGCAAAACGCTATGTATGGCAGAAAACTAACACTGCACATCACCCTGAACACCCCATCCCCACCGTGACACATGGGGGTGGCAGCATCATGTTGTGGGGCTGCTCTTCTGCAGCAGGGACAGGGAAGCTGGTCAGAGTTGATGGATGGAGCCAAATGCAGGGCAATCTTAGAAGAAAACCTGTTAGAGTCTGCAAAAGACTTGAGACTGGAGCGGAGATCCACCTTCCAGCAGGACAACAACCCTAAACATACAGCCAGAGCTACAATGGAATGGTTTAGACCAAAGATATAAATGTATTTTATTAGGATTTTATATGACAGACCAACACAAAGTGGCACATAATTGTGAAGTGGAAGGAAACCGATAAATGGTTTTCAAATTAAAAAAAAAAAAAAAATCTGAAAAGTGTGCATTTGTATTCAGCCCCCCTGAGCCAATACTTTGTAGAACCACCTTGCACTGCATTTACAGCTCCAAGTCTTTTTGGGTATGTCTCTACCAGCTTTGCACATCTAGAGAATGACAGTTTTGCTCATTCTTCTTTGCAAAATAGCTCAAGCTCTGTCAGATTGGATGGAGAGCATCTTTAAACAGCAATTTTTAAGTCTTGCCACAGATTCCAAATTGGATTTAGGTCTGGACTTTGACTGGGCCATTTTAACACATGAATATGCTTTGATCTAAACCATGGGTGCGCAACCTGTGGCCCTCCAGCTGTTGCAGAACAACATGACACCGCAAGACCTGAAAAAAATTCTCCTGCCATCCATGAAGGCCAACCGCCTACTTCAGGCTCTGCCATTTGACAGTTCTTATATAGGTAAGGGGCGGGGCCACCTGGCAACATCACCTGGTAGCACCGCCCCTTTGATACATCACTGACCCATCGTGCAACAGTCCGGGATGTCACAAGGGGGGTGGTGCCACCAGGTGATGTCGTTAGTGTTGGGGTACATGTATGTTCTAAAAGCAAGTGAACCCTCGTATGATATCCTGATTAGAGTGTTCCCCAAAAACCCATTCAGATCTGGAGATCATTCCGACAAGAAATTATGACACACACAAGGCATGCAATTCAAAATGATCCAATCCTTTACTTCCCTATTTTCACTTATATAACCATAAAAAACCTATAAACCATGCGCTTACTCCAAAAAAGTCATAGATGTAAGCAGCTAACACAACAAATAGAAAATTTGTAATAAATCATATGTAACCAAGTGTAGCGCTAAAGAATGAGAAAGAGAATATTGCTATACCACATATAATAGCAAAATGAATTGTGAAAAGATAGTGTTTTGTATACTTTGTGAACATTCATACATATAGAACACTTATGTTATAAAGCCTTAGGGTCACCAAAAGTGATAACAGGATGTAAAAATGGCAATAAAGTCCAAAACTGAATGTGCAGGTACGATGAACATAAATTTTGCAATGGTGATAAATTCCAAAACATATACTCGTGAGAGATTTCTGTATGTAATCCAACATGTGCTGACAAACACTTGTGCGAAACCGCCACCTAGGTTGACTGGAGGCTTACCAGAAAGTTGGGACCCACCTAGCATACGCTATATGGGTCAAACAGGCTTGGATTGCTCACTGGCAATGAAGGTAGGGAACCAAGGGCTGGTGAATGGTGAAGTTGTAACGTTGCTATCCCAAAGAGGTCTTCTTCATATGGAAGCTCAGACACCAACGGACATTACCCACATGTAAAATTTATTAAAAGGAAAAACACTTACATTTCAGAATAAAAAGCGCTTGCAAGTAAAATGGCGGCAGTGGAGTCCTCCCAACGTATTTCGTCATACAAGACTTCGTCTGACCCCAATCAAAACACTATCTTTTCACAATTCATTTTGCTATTATATGTGGTATAGCAATATTCTCTTTCTCATTCTTTAGCGCTACACTTGGTTACATATCACTTATATAACCAACATGACATCACAACAAAAGTCCAACCCCTTCATTAATATATGCTAAATTTACAGACATAACTAACCAAAAATAGAACATAATTTCTTCATACAGAAACTGTCAACAAGAAAGAACTTCATGCGTCATTTCGGGGAAATCATATGATTTACAAGAATTTAAAACTAACTTTTGATAGACGTCACATATACATATTATTCTAAGATGGATACATATTTTTATAGCTAAAATGGTGGACAGCAAGCTAAAATATCCTTACAGTTAGGTGGCCGTGCCCTTACCCATATAAGAACTGTCAAATGGTGGAGCCTGCAGTAGGTGGTCAGCCTTCATGGACAGCGGGAGCTTTTTTTTGTTTGTTTTTTTTCAGGTGCAGGCAGGCGGCATGATTGACAATGAATTTACATTGGGGGACACTGTCTTTGTCTTGTTATTACTTTTTGACAGTATTTTTGGGATATGGGTAGGGGTACTATGTACCCCATACTTATTCACATGGGGGGTCAGGATCTTCCCACAGCCTAGGGTTGTGGGGAAGACATGGGGACAAGGTGCCCCCAAATCACCCCCCCATGTTAAGGGCATGTGGCTTCTTATTATTTGACTCTTTTTTTATTCTTTAGAAATGCCATTTTTGCTGCAGCATTGTCAGGTCACCTGATACCAGGTGACAGATGCACTCCATAGGAGTCGGAAGTGCACCACTAAGATAGTGGACCCTAGGACTGACTGCTGTGGATAGTACCCAGGGAGGTTCAGGAAGCAGGTCTACAGGATCACTAACACAGATCCCAGTGGGAGATAGAGCAGCGATTCCCAGGGAGCGGAGTCTAAGAGCCGGCAGGTGTTCACCAGAGCCTCTAGTGGTGAGGATGGACTGCGCTGCAGTCTGGCTCCAGGTCGCGCCCCCTAGGGTCTTACAGATCATGCTCGCGGTAGACTGCAGGAGAAGGAAGCAGCAGGCTAGAACAATAAGGATAGTAAAGGGATAAGGCAGAGGTCAGGGTGACTAACAGACAGGAACAACAGAGTACACGCCAAAGGTTCAGGGTCACAGGCAAGCAGAGATAGTTGGGGACACGCCAAAAGGTCAGGGTCACAAGCAGACAGGAATAGTCGATAACACGCCAAGGTCGGTAACAGAGACAAACGAAGAGCACATGGCAAGCGGGAAACAGGAAGCCAAATACACAATGGTTGATCAGCAAGGTTGACTTGCAATGCCCAGGTTAATATAGTGTTCCTAATTAGAGACCAGGGTGGAGCTATGCTGAGGGAAGATTATTTAAACAGTCAGGTGAGGGTGGCTGGCCTCTAAAGGTGGACACAGAAGGAAAGGTGAGCTGACAGACATACATTACTGCATAACCATGACAAGCATGTTCTATATATGTTACAGATGCACCACTTTGCAGGAAGACTAAGGGGACCCCCAGGAACTATATTTAAAGGAATTTTTCATTTCTCTTGTTGCACTTTAAGCATCATTAAAATCACTGCTCCTGAAAAAACAATAGTTTCTAAAACATTTTTTTGCATTGATACACCCCCCCCAGGGCAGTACCCAGACCCTATACCCCTTTTATGGCCAATTACTTACATATAAGCCTTCAAAATGGGTTCTTTTGATTTTTCCTGTTCAGCTCCCTTAAAATTCAATGGGGTTTGCCATTCTGTTTAGAAATTTTCCCCTGTTCAGGAGTTCTACTGCAAACCGGACAGGGGGGTGTTCGACCCATTTTCTTCCAGTTGACATATTAGTGTTACACTATTTTTTTTTAACCTGCATACCTAAAAAATAAAAAATAGTGGATTAAACATACCCCAACCACCACATATTTCCCAAGGTCCATACTATGAGGGCTATGATACTATGAGGGCTATGAAATGAAAATCTAGAAATTCCTCAATTCAAAAGAAGATCACAAATAAACTTCATTTATAGGCTGCAAAAAGTATACCCCCCCATGCAAATACTAGACACACTGATATGTTTTTGAACAGGTTTAATTAAAAAATGCCCTCCTAGTCAAAGCTTAGAGTATATGCACAGCTAAAACTTTTTATTTTATATCTTTGGTCGCATTAGGGAAGTGTCACAACCTCAGCCAGATTTGTAATGCTTTTTCATTATGCTTTGCTTGAGATAAAGTTCATATATCCTGGGTAAAAGGCTTAGAAAGCCTGTAAACTGCAGAAGAATAAAGATTTCAAGAGTAACTATAACTGCATAGTTGTAAATAGTTGCTTTTTCATAACATTTGTTTGGTTATCACAATGGACTGATGCTCTGCATACACCATCCTCATTGAGCCACACACATGGAATTGTAAAGGATGAATTGTGAAGGAGGGAGCATTCTATTACCTAAACAAAATAACTGTGAAACAAATGATTGATTAAAATACTCAATAAATATCATGTCATCCCCACACATTGTTCTTATTATTTACCTTTACAAATGAGCACAATGCATTTCACAGTTTTGCATTCTTACAGCATTGACTTTCTCTTCAAAAATTGACTTATTCAGTCAATTAACATCTCAGAGCCACAACTGAAGTAAATGCCAAAGGACCTTCCCTTGCCAGTAGCTGTGATTGCAGGTCAGAACAAGAAGCATATTGTTTGCAATAATGCACATCATCTGTAGTAACTGCAGGTCCTGCTCTCACTGATGTCTGAATTGGGGGTATAAGGCAACCAGCCAAAACATATACATTTACAGTGGCTTAGGGGCCAATGTCTCCCTGCCTTTCAGCCAGTTTACCGCCTGTGTGGCCTCAGCATGTCATGGCAGAAAACATTTAAATCTAAAATAAAAAAAATCTGTTTCCACAAATCATGACCTTGCATTCCCATTTATTAAGTGTCAGTCATGATAATACAGTGATGAGCGGTATATACTGCTAATGCCTGGCTTTCACTAACTCCCATGGCCTGTTTATTATAAATTCAATCATCAGTAATTTTCGGTAATGTCCCAGGGTTTAATTCCCTGTCCTAGTGTTGAAAGATCAGGTGAAGGGGTAGCACATCCCCCCCCCTTCCTCACTGCTCAAACCTTATTAGTGCAATTAGGAATTTCACACATTAGGGCTGGTTTAAGTGCCAAGGGAACTCTGAGGAAATAGTTACCTGTGCCTATATTTTGGCCAATAACAAATGTTGGCAGTGAAAATTGCTTAGAGTGGGATTGAATCAAAAACACACATTTTAAGTACAACTAGAGGCATACAACAGTGATTTCGACATGTTTTGCCCAATAAAACCATTGACTGGTTAAAACATGTCGATGTCATGGTGATGCCATTAAACCCTGCCCACACCTGTCGTTTGTCATGGAAGGCCATGCAATCTATGGCAAATGGTGAACAGAACCGACACATCACATGAGCAGCAGCGATAGTGCTTCTGGGATACACAGACCAGAGATACCAGCCCGGGAACTGGGTTGTAGATGAGATTGCAGTATATTATGACTCAGGGATCACACAGTACCTGATTGCAGGAGTGGTAAGACCTAGAGACAAGTCATTGGACTCATGACAAGTGTTTATTCTGACTGCAGTGGCATAGATGAGTTTCTAAGTGACTGCCTGGTTATACATATTGTATGTGTCTCAGCAATTGAACTGCATCTGCACCTGTCTGCATACCTTTGCTGGCTTTGTGGCTTTCCCATTAATACAGATGCATGGAGCTTCGCTTACTGTTACTGCTTATTTGGGCTGTTTGATGCTTTCATAAACTTGACTGTGGATCTACTAGCTTGCAAAACTTGAGCCAATTGCATCAACGTGATTACTACCCATATTCAGTCTGTAACATGTTATGAAAGGACCTCCCCCACTCTGACAGCTAGCAGCAATCTTCTCCGCCCAGCTACATCACTCATTCACAGTCTTCTGTGAATGGAAAACTGTAAGTCCCGACAGCCTTGAGTGCTGTGAGTGCTGTGGTCAGGGGAATACCAAGGGGGGATCTGCCCTGGGTGCCACACATTGGGGGGTGTCAGTGGCCGAGTGGCAATGCTATGGTGATGCGCTCCGCACCCAGTTTGAGTGACACTGTCTGACACCATCCTGAGGGCATCCCTGGCTCTGGCTACTTCTTTGGTAGTTTTTTTGTCAGCCTGAACACCCCCAGCACCACGGCCGCAATAGCCTGGTCTGGTTTCTGTTCTCCTGCTAGCTCCACCCAGCACTGTAATCACTCTCTGCCGGGGCGGCTGCTATTACACATTGTGTCCACACAGTCTTCTGGACTCTGGACCTCCCTAGCTGAACCTGAGAGCCTGAGGTTAGGTTGTAATAGGGGGTGTGTGGGTTGTGAGAAGAGGCTGGAGGAGTGTGTCTGCCCTGCCACCCTGTGCTGATCTGACAGAGTAGTGAGGGAGGTTGCTGTGTCCACCACCACCCAGGTATAGTATAAGTGTAGCTGACCTGATAGTGTAAGTGTAGCTGCCCCTCTGATGGGGGGGGGGGGGGGGGTTGCAGAATCCTGGCATGTACTATGTACAGGTTGCAGAATCCAGGCATGTGCTATATACAGGTTGCAGAATCCAGGCATGTGCTATATACAGGTTGCAGAATCCAGGTATGTCCTGTAGACAGATTGCAGAATCAAGGCATGTGCTATATACAGGCTGCAGAATCCAGACATGTGCTATGTACAGGTTGCAGAGTCCAGGCATGTGCTATGTACAGGGTGTAGAATCCAGGCATGTGCTATATACAGGGTGCAGAATCCAGGCATGTGCTATATACAGGTTGCAGAATCCAGGCACGTGCTATGTACAGGGTGCAGAATCCAAGCGTGTGCTATATACAGGTTGCAGAATCCAGGCATGTGCTATGTACAGGTTGAAGAATCCAGACATGTGCTATGTACAGGGTGCAGAATCCAGGCATGTGCTATATACAGGTTGCAGAATCCAGGCATGTGCAATGTACAGGTTGAAGAATCCAGGCAAGTGCTATGTACAGGTTGAAGAATCTAGGCATGTGCTATATACAAGTTGCAGAATCCAGGTGTGTGCTATGTACAGGTTGCAGAATCCAGGCGTGTGCTATGTACAGGTTTCAGAATCCAGGCGTGTGCTATATACAGGTTGCAGAATCCAGGCGTGTGCTATATACAGGTTGCAGAATCCAGACATGTACTGTGCTATGTACAGGGTGCAGAATCCAGGCGTGTGCAATGTACAGGTTTCAGAATCCAGGCGTGTGCAATGTACAGGTTTCAGAATCTAGGCATGTGCTATATACAGGTTGCAGAATCCAGGTGTGTGCTATGTACAGGTTGCAGAATCCAGGCGTGTGCTATGTACAGGTTTCAGAATCCAGGCGTGTGCTATATACAGGTTGCAGAATCCAGGCGGGTGCTATATACAGGTTGCAGAATCCAGACGTGTACTGTGCTATGTACAGGGTGCAGAATCCAGGCGTGTGCAACGTATAGGTTTCAGAATCCAGGCGTGTGCTATATACAGGTTTCAGAATCCAGGCGTGTGTTATGTACAGGGTGCAGAATCCAGGTGTGTGTTGTATATTGCTGTGTGACCACGACCCACCTATAGTAGCTGAGCTGTGAGCTTACCTGATGGGGGTGGTGTGGTGTTGCTGTCTTCACCACCCAGGTATAGAGTAGATGAGCTGGTCTGATAAGGGGGGAGGGGTGTCTTCAGAACAGGTGTAGACAGACATTGACCTACACACACATCTTGCAGCCATCAGATCTGTTCAACAAGCAGCAGGTCACAGCAGCATCTTGCCATCTTCCCTGGGGTCATCAGATCCCGTCCACGATCCAGCAAGCAACACGCATTTTCAGGAGGTCAGTTCCAAAATCCGAATCAAATCATCAATGCCAATGATGCCATTGTCTGTTGTCCCCAGGGACAGATCTGATCCAGAGATCGCCATACAGTGGGATCTCTGGATTGGATCTGTCCCTGAAGACAGCAGATAATGCAAAGTATGGGCCATACTTTGTATTGTCAGCTGTCACCCCATCTCACTCTGATGTCACCCTCATAGCAGCTCCAGTCCATCTCTCCCCTTCCCTGACCGTGGCATGATCTGTCCAAAAATGTTGGATCTGCTCACACCTAAGTGACTGACACCTCTGTCCTGTCCCGTCTATTGTCACTGGCTGCCATAGATGAAAAGCATCAGCTGTTATTACAAAGAGCGGGAGGGGACTTCTCAATTCCCCCACCGCTCTGCCCAGGTCTCCCATCCCACTGGAGACCTGAGCCACCAGCCTGCACGTCCGTCGGCTGGCTGCAGATCTGAACAAAGCCGTATTTGCCTTTGATAGGGTCTCTAATGTAGAAAGCCGGAAGCGGCAGCATAGTGTCACTTCCGGTTTACTCGGCAGCCAACAGCGCCATTTAAAAAAAAAAATCTGAATTAAAAAACGCAGATCTTGGCAGAGGGGGTGTTTTCTTGTAGGTGTTTTTACATTTTACATGGGGGGGTGCCAGATATAGGATCCACCCTGGGTGCCAAATGCTCTGGGTATGCCCCTGGCTGTGGTAGTTCATTGATTTTTCCTGTCAGAGTGTATCAGCTTGCCTGTACAAGGTACAAGCAAGCAGATACACTGCAAGGTCTGCAGGAGACCTGCAAGGCATTAGTTATCTGTTGATCACTGGTGCAATGCTTTACAGGCTCCTAGAACAAAAAAATAATAAATACACATTTTTTACCTGCAAACAAATGTGCATTTATTATTTTTGTAATAAGGTGAACTTCTCCTTTAAGGAACTCTAGAGAAGAAATTCCCTGTAACATAATACCAAATATGTTACCTTGATAACGTGGTAGTGTGAGTCAACATTATTTCACACATGTTTACTTTTCTTGCATCTGCAGGACATCTGTTCCATACTGGCATTTTTTGACTATTTCACTATTTTTAAAGAAACCTCTCTCAAAGCAACTTCCCATGCTAAAGGCATGTTATCAACATAGCTGGGGGCCTTGAACACTCACCACTCCCTTGCAAAGGGATTACCAGCCCATATGCAGGTTATCCCTGGAAAAGGAGTGCTGTGTTTTGTTTGCATTACCACAGTTTCAGTGCCATGGAGAGCCTCTGTTAGCAGATTCACCCATAGGCTAAATCAGTGTTTCTCAATTCCAGTCCTCAAGGCGCATCAACAGGTCATGTTTTCAGGATTTCCCTCAGATGACAGCTGTGGTAATTACTAAGGCAGTGAAACTGATCAAATCTTCTGTGCAAAATAATGGAAAGCCTGAAAACATGACCTGTTGGTGTGCCTTGAGGAATGGAGTTGAGAAACACTGGGCTAAATAACATTTGTTTACAATGACTATATATGTGAACTTTGACTGCTCTTCTCTAGCTGCTGCTTTTACCTATTATTAATAGGGTGACTGTGGAATGCCAGGTAAATGTTGTTAAATCTCGCTTGGGCCAATAGCAGTATAGAATTCAATTAACACATTTCCCAGTAATTCATTAATAAATAGACCCATTTCTTTTTTATTGTGAGTTTCCTTCAAACCTACAGAGCTGTAATGGCAGGGCATTTGATGTACTCATATGTTTGTGGTTATTTTGAGAGCCATTCTAACTGAATGGTTATCGCAGTCGGGAGTCTCTCATTTAGCAGCAGAAATGCAGCATGTAGAAATCAGTGTGCGATGGGTCACTGTGATTGACGTAGATTAAATTGCTTGGTGTTGTGATTCACGTGGATTACCTCACAGGGCACCATGGCTGACACTGGATTTACTTTGGTGTACATTAAAAAAATTTTATGTTTAAAGTCGGTAGGTATGTGTTTGTGTGTGATTGCTCTAATTACAATAAAAAAAAAAAAACTTTGCCTCTGTAAGTAGCTATCATAGTGTGAATTCTGTAACATTCCTGTCAGGGCGTATCAACAAGTGATACAAATTCATTATAGGTCAGAGTTTCAACAGCAGATGCTGTAAATGGTGCATGTTTCTATTAAAACAGGTGATGTCAGCTACTGTATGTGTGTAAAGAGTTAATCTGCCCCAGTGACAATTAATCTCAGTCTTATGGTGCTTAGAATTTTGACCCAGAGCAGAAATATCTCTGAAAAGTATGGGGTTAAACAGTGTAACCATCACAGACGGCACATCAATTGTCACAGGTGTTTAGTTCTAGTGTGGTATTTAAAGTTCTGTCATTTACTCTCCCCCTTTGAATTTGAAAAATAAGCAGCCACTGCAAAATGCATTATCCACTAGGGGGAGCTTTTTCTGGTCCTTTCTGGTCCTTCTCTTCTATTGTACTCCATGTATGGCTGAGCGCTGACATCACTTCTGGGTGACAAGGCTTCCTGTGATGCAATTTCGGGATGCTGACTGCAGCCATTTTGTTGGATCTTACTGCTTGCTTGGGTCCCTGTGTTTGCAGCCATCTGGTTTTCGGATCCCCTTCATTGATTGGCACATCTTATCAGTGGAGCCCCACATCACACCAAGTGCCAGTGAATCTAGTCCATTTAGAGTTGTCCTTGAATCTGGACCTTTTTTTGAGTTACTTTGTTTTGCCTATATGATTGAATAAAGTGAAACTGACTTTTATTTTGACGTAATTCTTAATCTGAATATTCTTTTTGGGGGTGATTATGAACTTATGGCAGGCATAGTTCCCCTCCTCTTGTTCACCTGTGTGTGCTTCTTTTATTGACTTTGCTGTTTACCACAAGACTCTATTGGCCAGGTTAGGTGTTTTTGGACTACGATCCACTCCAGCAGGGGTGTTTTTTCCAGCGTGGGACATTCAATGTGTCATTGAAATACATTTGTGTTCATAGTTATGTAAAACAGCACTTGTGTGGACAGAGCACTGCCCATTAAAAGTGGGAAAATAGGCCCTAAATGCATTCTGCTGAGTGGACTAAATCCTTGGAAAACTCGCCAGTTGACGGTAAAGCTCACACTGTATATTCTTCACCTGTGTGATGTAAGTTGTTCCTTTCTCTGTATTAGTTCTTTCCTTAAAGTCACATGCTGAGGTGAGTAATGAAATATTCATGTTGGCCTCTATATGCCTTCATCTTTTATCTGCTTGAATCTGCATACAATAAATTATATTTTTTGGATGCCAAATATTTTGGTGTGTTTGGGGCTCTTATTGTCTCCTGTCTACATAAGGCATGCATAGAGATCACGGGGAAGAAAAAAAACACTATTACAACAATTTGAGTCAGAATGCATTGCCTGCTATGAAAATGATGTTTAGCTAGAAGCGTTTTACCTATGTTACTTCACAAAGCATACAGCTATTTTGTGATAAGGCAACCTTCATACTATTGCAAGGGCTCATACCGAATACATTTTCAAACCTACATCAAACTGATATGTATGTAATAAATGCAGTAAAATAATACTTTTTTTTTGTTTTGTTTTGAACAATATTTTTATTGAGGTGTTTCCAAAAATGATACAGAAATTACATACTTTAAACAGATGTACATGTTAATATTTGGTGCCCAACTAGGCAGTCCTAATTATCAGTGAGGTAAGCACTGGTAGCATGTGTATTGGGAAACAATAAGGGAAAAGCAAGAGGGTAAGGTCAGCAATAAAGGACTAAATGTGTTGCACATAATCTGTGAAGTCTCTATATTTTGTTAGGCACTATTTAATAGTTGGTATCGCATCCAACCTGCCACCCCCCCATTAGGAGCTAACTGTGACAGGGAGGATATATGCTACCTTCCATGAATAAGTCTTACATTAATATTCGTGGTAGAGTTGTGCCAATATGTTAAAAATAATGCACAATGTACGCTCAGGGTAGGATCAGGTAGGTGAATGGGAATAAGAACAAACTGAAAACAAGTTAAAACAAGACTAACACAATTTTTTAGAACATGTTGAAGAACAGTTTAGCTTTCCAAAGAATGCAGAGCTCTTAGATTAGGTGACTACTAGATTTTCAGAAATTGAATGAGTATTGTAGAATAACCGGTAGGTGTGTCATGACCGTCAGTATCAGAGTGAGTCAGATTTCTTGGAACTCAGGAACGTTGCTGCTCCTGACCATTGTTTTCCACGAGGAATGTGCTTTGTGATAACCTCGTCTACTAGATGCCATCATGATTTCATAACTACAATGTGTATTTACCATCTCAAGGGTGTCCTCGATGGTAGGGGCTTGTGTGAATTTCCATAGGCGTAGTATGTTTGTTTGGCTGCCAATAGGATGTGAGTTGTAACCAGCCTGTGGGGGAGGGAATGTCTTCTATTGTCAGATTCAGGAGTGCTATTGCGGGGGATAGGGGAATGTGACATTTTAATATATCTTTCAAGATCTAGAAAATATGGAACCAAAAGGGCTGTAGGGTAGGGCATATCCAAAGAATATGGATTAAGTCCCCCCTCATTTTCTGACATCTCCAGCAGGAATCAGAAGTCTGGGGGCCAAAGTACGCTAATCTGGCAGTTGTGGGGTACCATCTTTGGGATATTTTTTGGTATAATTCCCATAAGGTTGAGTTACACGTAAACTGGTAAATGGATTTGATAGCTGTCTACTAGGGATGAGCCGAACACCCCCCGGTTCGGTTCGCACCAGAACCTGCGAACGGACCGAAAGTTTATGCGAACTTTAGAACCCCGTTAAAGTCTATGGGACTCGAACGTTCAAAATCAAAAGTGCTAATTTTAAAGGCCAATATGCAAGAAATTGTCCTAAAAAGGGTTTGCGGACCCGGGTCATGCCCCAGGGGACATGTATCAATGCAAAAAAAAGTTTTAAAAACAGCCTTTTTTTCAGGAGCAGTGATTTTAATGATGCTTAAAGTGAAAAAAAAAAAAGGGAAATATTCCTTTAAATATCTTACCTGGGGGATGTCTATAGTATGCCTGTAAAGTGGCACATGTTTCCCTTGCTTAGAACAGTCCCTGCACAAAATAACATTTGTAAAGGAATAAAAGTCATTTAAAACTGCTTGCGGCTTTAATGTAATGTCGGGTCCCAGCAATATGGATCAAAATCAGTGAGACAAACAGCATGGGTACCCCCCCAGTCCATTACCAGGCCCTTTGGGTCTTGTATGAATATTAAGGGGAACCCCGCACCCAAATTAAAAAAAGGAAAGGCGTGGAGCCCCCAGGCCCTATATACTCTGAAGAGCAGTATACAGGAGGTGCAAACAAGACAGGGACTATAGGTTTGTTGTTAAGTAGAATCTGTTTGTAATTTTGAACTGGTACCCCTGTAACATTTGTTTTGCTGTCTGTGCACCTCTTCAGAAGATTTTACCTCACTTTCTGTCCCAATGACAAATGTTTTTTGAAAATTTGGGGTTTTTAGTGAAACAAGGATTGGCGATAAAGCATCAGTGGAGAGGAGACACGTTTTTCCCATATTAACTCTTACAGGAGAGAATTTCCCTTCCTAGGGGTAGATTTCATCTCACTTCCTGTTGTCTCCTTTGCAAGTAGGAGTCATTTGTAAGTTGGATGTTTGAAAGTAGGAGCCTGCCCTATATACCGTGCAGAAATTGGGGCCTTAGGTGTTGGTGTTGCCACAACACTGTAAGCCCCCACAGTTACTCTTGGTGAGCGCAGGAACGGGCCCTGCTGTGAAATATTATATCAAGAATTGTAATTACATGCACCTGTTGAACAGGGGCAGAAAAATTGGGCCTTTGGTGGTGGTGGTGGTGTTGCCACAACACTGTAAGCCCTCACAGTTCCTCTTGGTGGGCACAGGAATGGGCCCTGCTGTGAAATATTAGATTGAGAATTGTAATTACATATCCCTGTTGAACAGGGGCAGAAAATTTGGGCCTTAGGCACTGGTGCCACAACACTGCAACCCCTCACAGATACTATAGGTGGAGCGCAGGAATGAGCCCCGCTGCAAAGTATTGCATCAAAAATTGTAATTATATGCCCCTGTTAAACAAGGGCAGAAAAATTGGGCCTTGGGCACTGGTGCTGGTGCCACAACACTGCAACCCCTCACAGATACTATATTTGAAGCGCAGGAATGAGCCCTGCTGCAAACTATTGCATCAAAATATGTAATTACACGCCCCCTGTTAAACAGGGGCAGAAAAATTGGGCCTTAGCCACTGGTGGCGGTGCCCAGAACCAAAAATGTTCTTACAAGCTATCAGCATGAAAATTGAGGAGGAAGAGGATTGTCACTCAGCATAACAGGATAGTCACTCAGCATCAGCATAGGCAGTCTTGAGGGGATCTCACATTAAAAACAAAATTATTCGGTTACATCAGCATCAGGTGCTTGGTAGCTAGTGATCCAAGACTGATTCATTTTTATGAAGGTCAGCCGATCGACCGATTCAGTGGACAGGCGCACCCTGTGATCGGTTACAAAGTCTCCAGCAGCACTGAATGTGCGCTCCGAAAGAATGCTGGATGCAGGACAGGCCAGTAGCTCAATTGCATACTGTGCAAGCTCTGATCCATCCTCAAGACCCAGTAACCCAGATGATTTTCGGTGGGAAAGTTGTCCAAGTCTGATCTTGCCCCTAGGTAATCCTGCACCATGTGAATCAGACGCTGGCAATGGTTGCTGGAACCGATCAGACCTTGGGGCTGCGGACTAAAAAATTGTCTGGACGCATCAGTAAGACAGCCACCTTCTCCACCGCTCCTTCTGTGACTGACCAAACCTCAGCAACAGGTTGTCCAGGAGGACCAAGAAATTGTACCCTCTCAGGCTCTGGAAACGCGTTGCACAAACCTTTCTGCAAGGCCTCCCGAAGATGTTTCATCCCCTGCTCCCTCTGCGATGGCAAGATAAGGTCCGCAACCTTACCCTTGTAACGTGGATCAAGGAGGGTTGCCAGCCAGCAATGATCTCTCCCCTTGATTCCACGAATATGAGGATCCTTCCACAGGCTTTGCAGGACCAGGGAGGCCATGCAGGGTAGGTTTGCTGAGGCATTCGGTCCAGAGTCCTCTGAGTCACTAAGGACGACATGATCCGCAGCCACCTCCTCCCAGCCACGTACAAGTCCATGGGTTTCTTCGGACTGTAAATGATCCCTTGAACACTGCTGTTGAAGCTGAGTACCAGGCTCCACCTCCATGCTGACACAATCCTCCTCCTTCTAATCCTCGTCCTTTTCCTGTGTGATCGGTGGGCACGCAGGAACACTGTCTGGATAAAGGGAGCCTTGAGAGGTAAGGAAGTCCTCCTCATCCTCCCTTTGTTCTGCCTCAAGTGCCCTATCCATTATTCCACACAACGTGGACAAGAGGGTGGACAAGAGGGACAGTGTCACTGATGCATGCACTGTCACTGCTCACCATCCTCGTGGCCTCCTCAAATGGTGACAGGACAGTGCATTCATCCCTGATGATAGCCCACTGGCGTGGGGAAAAAAAACAAGGTCCCCTGACCCTGTCCTGGTGCCATAGTCACATAGGTACTCATTGATGGCCCTCTGCTGCATGTAGAGCCACTGCAGAATGGCCAACGTTGAGTTCCACCTGATGGGCATGTCACAGATTAGGCGGTTCTTGGGCAGGTTAAATTCCTTTTGGAGGTCAGCCAGCTGAGCACTGGCATTATATGATATGACCTGCGGAAATGCACACAGACTTTCCTGGCCTGCCTCAGGACATCATGTAAGCCCAGGTACCTGCCCAAGAACCGCTGCACCACCAAGTTAAGGACGTGAGCCAAACAGGGCACATGGGTCAGTTGTCCCTGTTGGAGGGCGGAGAGAAGGTTGGTGCCATTGTTGCAAACCACCATACCTGGCTTAAGCTGGCATGGCATCAACCACCTCTGAACCTGCCCCTGCAGAGCTGACAGAATCTCTGCCCCAGTGTGGCTCCTGTCCCCCGAGCACACCAGCTCAAGCACCGCATGGCATCATTTTGCCTGCGTGCTTGCGTAGCCCCTTTAACGCCTACTGAGCACCGCTAGTTCCGAGGACAAATCAGCACAGGAAGAGACCATGGAGGAAGAAGAAGAGGAGGGGGTGGAGGAGAGATGTGTGGCAGAATCACCACTAGTAGAATTTTGGAGGTGTGGTGGCAGAACAACCTCCAACACTACTGCACCGTGTCCTGCATCCTACCCAGCTGCCGGAAGAGTCACCCAGTGCGTGGTGAAAGATAGGTAATGTCCCTGTCCATGCCTGCTGGACCATGAGTCAGCGGTAATATGCACCTTACCGCTGACTGCCCTGTCCAGCGAGGCCAAGACATTGCCTTCCACATGCTGGTAGAGAGCCGGAATTGCCTTCCGTGAGAAAAAGTGGCATTTGGGAACCTGCCAGTAAGGAACTGCACATTCCACAAACTCACGGAAGGGGACAGAGTCTACCAACTGAAAAGGCAGCAGTTGAAGTGCTAGCAATTTAGCAAAGCTAGCAAAGCTAATTTGCCTGGTACAATCTGACGTTGGTGTACCGACAGCAGATTGCCCGCAAGTACTTAGCTGTGACACACCTAATTCTACACCTTCATTCCTCTCAGTGCAGGTTTTAGAGAGGACTGAAGGTATAGTGGGGTTGGAGATCCCAGCTGATGAGGAGCAAGGAGAGGTCCACTTTGTTCTTTGGTGTGGGTCTTTTAGATACGCTTGCCAACAAACTGTATGGCAGGTCGACATATGTCTAGTCAAGCATGTGCTGCCCAAGCGGGTGATGTTTTGGCCATGCGAGATACGCTTGAGACATATGTTGCAAATAGCAGCAGTGCGATCTGATGCACTCATCTCAAAAAAGGCCCACACCAAAGAGCTTTTGGAATAACGCGCAGAGACAGCAGCGCCCTGCACATGCGGAGTTCTGCGGTGTGATGCAGTCGGTGTGCTGCCCTTAAGCTGGCCCCTGGAGAGCATCCTGCCTCATTGGTGATGTGTCTCCTCCTCCTCTCTCCTATCGGGCACCCACGTGGAGTCAGTGACTTCCTCATCAACCCTCCCTCCTCATCACTGGAGCAAACCTGGCAGTATGCTGCAGCTGGGGGAACATGACTGACAGATCGCTGTCCTTCTTGAGCACCCCCTCTCTCTGGGCTCACGTTACTGCCTTCCTCTAGCTGGGTACCATCATCGGAGCCTTCAAAACGCTGGGCATCCTCCTGGAGCATGTACCCAACACTGTGGTCAAACAGTTCGGGGGACTCCTCAGGAGGACATGGTGGAGCTAGGGAAGGAGTGACTGATGCCATTGAGGGAAGAGGCCGCGTTGGCAGCTGCTTTGCCAGACAAAGTACCCAGAGCCTGGGTGAGAAAGGATGAGGAGGATGAGGACGGCTTGGTCATCCACTCTACCAAGTCTTCCGCATGTTGCGGCTCAACACGGCCAGCTGCCGAAAAAAAGGACAAGCGTGTCCCACAGGCATGTGCTGATGAGGATGCACCGTGTCCACGACCAGCACTGTTGCCTCTAGACACAGAGCCTGCTTGCCCTCTTTTATTGGCTTGTGACTGTCTGCCTCTCCTTGTTGGCCTTCCAGACATACTAATGGCCTGCAGTGAGATGTAGCTGCACAAAGCTGCAATGATTTATATATACTGATTATACTGCAGCTAGCAGAATCAACTGCCTGCCTGCAATTTTCTTCAGGTAGCTTTAGGTGCACACTGTGCAGAGGACACAGTACACTAACTGTAAATACTGCAGCTGCCTGCCTGTGATATTAATAGGATCAGAACACCAGCAATTGTCTTCAGGTAGCTTTAGGAGCACGCTGTGCAGAGGACACAGTACACTAACTGTAAATACTGCAGCTGCCTGTCTGTGGTATTAATAGGATCAGAACAACAGCAATTGTATTCAGGTAGCTTTAGGTGCACACTGTGCACAGGACACAGTACACTAACTGTAAATACTGCAGCTGCCTGCCGGTGGTATTAATAGGATCAGAACAACAGCAATTGTCTTCAGGTAGCTTTAGGTGCACACTGTGCAGAGGACACAGTACACTAACTGTAAATAGTGCAGCTGTCTGCCTGTGATATTATTAGGATCAGAAGAACACAAGCAATTGTCTTCAGGTAGCTTTAGTTGCACACTGTGCACAGGACACAGTACACTAACTGTAAATACTGCAGCTGCCTGCCTGTGGTTTTAATAGGATAAGAAGAACACCAGCAATTGTCTTCAGGTAGCTTTAGGTGCACACTGTGCAGAGGACACAGTACACTAATTGTAAATACTGAAGCTGCCTGTCTGTGGTATTAACCACTTGCTGACCGGGCCATTGCCGAAAGACGGTAACAGCGCGGTCGGCTAGTAATGGGTGGACGTCCATGGGATGTCATTCCAGAATGTTACTGCCACGCGCCCCCTGGGGCGCGCACCCGGGAACATCCATGACCGCCGGATCTGGCGCATCACAGATCATTCCGTTTACCACGTGATTGTTCCATCAAATGACGGAGCGATCACTTGTAAACAAACCGGCGTCACGTCATGACGCCGGTTCCTCCCTCCCCTCTCTGTACCGATTGGTACAGTGTGAGGGGAGAGGGGGAGAGGGGGAGAGATGGCAGCAGCGCTGTGGACTGGATGTTTAGTGCCCACAGCGCTGCTCAGAGTAAATAATGGCAATACTCTGCAACACTGTAATACTCTGCAACACTGTGCAATACTCTGCAACACTCTGCAACACTCTGCAACACTCTGCAACACTGTGCAATACTCTGCAACACTCTGCAACACTCTGCAATACTCTGCAACACTGTGCAATACTCTGCAACACTGCAATACTCTGTAACACTGTGCAATACTCTGCAATACACTGCAACACTGTGCAATATTCTGCAACATTGTGTAATTCTCTGCAACACTGTGCAATACTCTGCCAATACTCTGCAACACTGCAAAACTCTGCCAATACTCACCAATACTCTACCAATACTTGCCAATACTCTACCAATACATGCCAATACTCTGCCATTACTCACCAATACTCTGCCAATACTCGCCAATAATCTGCAATCAATTTTAACAGAAACAAAGAATTTTTTTTTTTTTATCGAATTTTCAGTCCTTTTTGATTTATAGCGAAAAAAATAAAAAAAACAGCGGTGATTAAATACCACCAAAAGAAAGCTCTATTTGTGTGAAAAAAAGGACAAACATCCTTAATAGGTTAATAGGATCAGAACAACAGCAATTGTCTTCAGGTAGTTTTAAGTGCACACTGTGCAGAGGACACAGTACACTAACTGTAAATACTGCAGCTGCCTGCCTGTGGTATTAATAGGATCAGAACACCAGCAATTGTCTTCAGGTAGCTTTAGGTGCATACTGTACAGAGGACACAGTACACTAAGTGTAAATACTGCAGCTGCCTGCCTTTGGTATTAATAGGATCAGAACACCAGCAATTGTCTTCAGGTAGCTTTAGGTGCACACTGTGCAGAGGACACAGTACATTAACTGTAGATACTGTAAAAACACCTGCCTGCCTGTCAGTAGGAAGAGAATAACAGGAATGGATTTAGCTAAACTGAATACAGTGTATATGTGACAGACCTAGCCGGGAAAGAGACTTTTGGAGGGGACTGTATGCTAGCCTCTTGCCGATCGATCGGGGGCCCTTGCATTTGGGGGAACGGTGCTCTTTGTGAGCTGTATGTCTGGGGACCCTGGATTTGCCATATTGGAATAGTGGCTGATTCATAATGCTGGGACAGATACTGTTAGGAGATGCTGATGTAAATTCCAACACCTGTCTGTCTATTGTCTGCTAAAAATGTGTATTGTAAATAAGTCTACTATGGGATCTAAGAGTCATTAGATCCCCATTGTTATTTGTGTTAATTAGCTCTGCTATTGTGTGAAGAAGAGTCTATGTTGATTGTGATAATGTTGATTGGACTTTCTGAACTACAAGACGGCCAGTCTGGCCTAACGGTCATGTCTGAGTCATCTAGGCTGTCTAAAGGGTTAGTTAATTAGCTCATGTTAATTAGGTTAATTAGGGTACAGCTGTATTGTTAGAGTAATATGAGCAGGAGGTCTGCACCTACACTTTGAGTGTATAAAAGCCTGTATTTTGTCAATAAAGAGATTCCTGGTTGAACTTACATACAGCCTCCCTGGTGTTTGTTCTGAGCTATCACAACTGGGTTAGAACGGCACAGAGCTGTAGTTCTAATCCCAGAACCTTGGATGACCGAACAATCAGATGTTGCGATCTGCAATCTGATGCTATAGCTATATCAGAGGAGTGTCGGAAGAGTGGAACCGAGCGAGCAAGGGGCTTGTTACAGTATATATATATATATATATATATATATATACACAACACCTGGGATGCATATATATACACAATACACTGTAAGTGCAGCCTACTCTATCTAACTTAAATCAAATGACACTGTCTCTCTGTCTATCTCTCTCTGCCGCCACAACACACTACACAAGGCCACCACCCTGGCTTTGGCCAATTACGGCTCTCTGTACGGCTCTCTGTACAGACGGCGCTGTGATTGGCCAAGCATGTGGGTCATAGTGCATGCTTGGCCAATCATCAGCCAGCAATGCACTGCGATGCCGCAGTAAATTATGGGCCATGACGCGCCACTCGAATTTGGCGCGAATGGCCCATAACGTTCGCAATTCAACAAATGGTCGAACAGGCGATGTTCGAGTCGAACATGGGTTCGACTCGAACTCAAGGCTCATCCCTATTGGCTACCATTGCCATTCTGAAAAGGAGGCATTCAAATCTGCTTCCCAGTGTAAATGTAAAGTGGACTTAGCGAAATCCCATTTCTGCTGAAGTGTGCTGTAGAATAATGAGATGCCTTTCTGGTTAGGTGATGGACGAGTTAGGAAAGACCAGGCGGTAGCGGTCAAGGAGTAAAAGGTTGGCGTTGGGTAAGGTAGATAAGCAGGGGACCACACGCAGGTAGGTAAAGTATTCTGAGGCAGGAATTGTGAACTTCCTTTGCAGTTGTGAAAAGTGTTTTAAGCTTGAGTCAGAGAAGAGGTTTTCAATGGGTAAAATACCTTTGGTAGTCCAGTGGAATAGAGGTAGGTCAAGTGATTCTAGTGGAATGAGGGGGGAAATGTTTTGTGTCAATGGGAATGACATTAGCTTTTTCAATGCTTGAGCTGGCGCTTTCATTGTGGGTGGAAGGGCGTTCGGTACAATGGATCCTATCGGTAACCTCAGGAGCCAAGTTCGTAGGTCTGATGAGAAGTGAAGACTCTATTTGTCCCCAGTGGGTCTTAGGATGTGAGCTAAACCAGTCTCGTAGTTGAGATAATTTGGTGGCTATAGTAATCTGCAAAGTCTATATATCCCGAACCTTCCACTAACCTGTGTTTGATGAGTTTTGAATGGGCGCATTGGGTTTTTTTCCCCCGCCAGATGAATCTGCTAAGCAATGTTTGTAGATGTTTGAAATAGGCATGGGATAGGAGTGGGAATGTTTCAAATAGGTAGAGCAGTTGCGGCAAGTGAATAATTTCGAATGATGCTAGTCTCCCCGACCATGATAATTCATGTTTTCGCTAATTTTTGTAGGTCCGTTTGTAGTTTAATTTAAAAAATGTTGTAGTTGGATGTAAAAAGGTTTTTCACTGATTTGGTGAGCTGAATGCCTAGGTATGATATGTTTTTATCAGACCACGTATACGGGAATTGGGTTTGTAGTAGATTTCTAGTCGTGGCGTCCAGTCCTAGGTCTAGAATAAATTATTTTGTTTTGTTTACTTTATAGTATGAAACTCTGCTAAACCATTTGAGGGTGTTTTGTATTTCTGTCAGGGAAGAGGTCGGATTTGTGATCATGAGGATGACATCATCAACAAATAGTCTGAGAAATAGTGGGATTGGATCTAATATGTTCAGCTAGGGGTTCCATGAGTAGATTGAATATCAAGGGGGA
This sequence comes from Aquarana catesbeiana, assembly GCF_042186555.1. NCBI lineage: Eukaryota > Metazoa > Chordata > Amphibia > Anura > Ranidae > Aquarana > Aquarana catesbeiana. The sequence goes on along the minus strand of NC_133328.1, from coordinate 200,693,001 downwards.
AAGTGGGCACCCTTGTCTAGTACCGTTAGTTATGTGAAATGGGATAACATTTCTGATGTGTATACTTTTGCTGAGGGGGTGGTGCAAAGAGCTAGAATTGCTTGCAAATTTTTTCCATTAAAACTGGCTTTGAGAAGGACTTTATGTAGGTAATTCCAGTGTATCCTGTGGAACACCTTCTCTGCGTCAAGGGCCAGAAGCAGAGAAGGCGTTCCACTAAACTCGGCGTGGTGGATAATATCTATAAGCCTTCTAGTTGCATCTGGTGCCTTGCAACCATGTGTGAAACCTGCTTGGTCTCGATGAATCAGGGTGGGCAGTCAGTCATTGAGTCAAGTACCAATAGTTTTTGCGTAGATCTTTAGGTCAAGGTTTAGCAGTGAGATCGGTCTGAAATTTTGTGGGGCAGTCGGTTCTTTTCCTGGTTTTGGAAGGGTTGCTATCAATGCTTGTAGCATTTCAGGAGGAAGTAAAGAAGAGGAGGCAGCGTTATTGAATAAGGTGGTCATAAGGGGAGTCAGTAGGTGGGAAAATTGTTGGTAATATTAGTTGGTAAGCCCGTCTGGGCCTGGAGCTTTCCCTGGTGGGAGAGATTTAATAACAGATTGTATTTCAGTGGGCGTGAAGGGTTTATTTAATACATTTTTGTTTTTTTAACAGTTATGCCCCGTACACACGGTCGGACTTTGTTCGGACATTCCGACAACAAAATCCTAGGATTTTTTCTGACGGATGTTGGCTCAAACTTGTCTTGCATACACACGGTCACACAAAGTTGTCGGAAAATCCGATCGTTCTAAACGCGGTGACGTAAAACACGTACGTCGGGACTATAAACGGGGCAGTGGCCAATAGCTTTCATCTCTTTATTTATTCTGAGCATGCGTGGCACTTTGTCCGTCGGATTTGTGTACACACGATCGGAATTTACGACAACGGATTTTGTTGTCGGAAAATTTTATAGCCTGCTCTCAAACTTTGTGTGTCGGAAAATCCGATGGAAAATGTGTGATGGAGCCTACACACGGTCGGAATTTCCGACAACAAGGTCCTATCACACATTTTCCGTCGGAAAATCCGACCGTGTGTACGGGGCATTAGAGTTGGGAGTTTAATATAGTTGAGAAATGCATTATTGTCTTCATTAGACGACTAATGAGTCTGGGTATCAAGTTTTATATTGTATAGATCGCTATAATATACACCGAAGGCATCAGCTATGTCCTGAGTGTTCATCAATTTATCTTTAGAGTGGAGGTGAATCAGATGGGTTATTTTGGTGTTAGCTTGGTATCCCTTTAGACGCCTAGCCAGAGCTCTCCCTGCTTTGTTGGAGGTGGCGTAGGCAGTAGCCTTCAATTTGCGTTGTGACTTTTCAAAGGAGTATAAGAAGAGAGTTCTGAGCTATTGTCTAAGTGATAGGAGCTTAGCTGAGTGTACAGCTTGTGGATTGCCTTGTTTCGTTTTTCTAAGTCGGATATGTTAGTCATAAGGGTGTCTATACTCTGCTACCTCTCTTTTTTCATACACTAGTTCATTTGTATTAAAACACCTCTAATAAAAGCTTTATGCGCATTCCATACCATGCCGGGGTCAGGTACTGAACCCACATTGTTGGAGATAAATTCAGAGAGTAGAGTGGTAATTTCTTTGGTGTATATTTGTTGCTGCAGTACAAAGGTTGGCTCTGGGTCGGGGTGGGAAGTCTGCAATGGAAATGCTGATGGGTGCGTGGTCCGACCACGACATGGTATGTATAGTGGAGCATGTGGCTTTTTGGAGAAGCCATTTGTCTGTCAGAAAGAGATTTATACGTGAGAACGTTTATGGAGTGGAGAAAAATATGTATAGTCTCTCTCTGACTCATGATGACATCGCCAAATGTCAAACAAATCTTGGTCAATCAAGATTTTTTTCAGGGGAGATAGATGCAGTGGAAGAATCCATATGGACATCTGGTATAAGTTAAAGTCCCCACACGTTATTACATAACCTTGTTGGGTGGTCTTGATAATTTGCATGAGTTTCTTGAGAAAGCACATTTGGTGGGTGTTAGGAGAGTAAATGTTTATCAAAGTATAGGGAATAGTGTTGATAGTGCAGATCAGCACTATGAATCTGTCATTCGGGTCTAGGATCGTTGGTGGGATTGGAAGGTTACTGTGTCTTTGACAGCAATTAGAGCTCCTCTTTTCTTTGTGGTAAAGGAAGCTTGAAATAGGTGTGGAAAGCACTTGTTGGAGCATTTAGGTGTAGCCAAGGATGAAAAGTGTGTCTCTTGGACACATAATATGTCACAGTTATTGTCTTGAGCAGTTTTCCATAAGGAGTGGCGCTTGTTGGTATTCCGTGGCTACGATGTTCAAGTTTGGGTATCTTCATGTTTGGAGATTGTGAAACTTTGCGACCTGGCTGGAAAGCTAAATGGTCAATAAAAAGTAAAAAAGCAATATATCTGAGAGAATTAGACAATTGTGGTATAAACTGTGGCAGAGCTAGTATGCTGGGTTCAGCAGATCCTCAGTGGAAAAAACAGTCAAGCGTAACAATTGGTTAACAAAATAATGAGCCGTGAATAGGGATGAGCCAAACACCCCCCTGTTCGGTTCGCACTAGAACATGCGAACAGGCAAAACATTTGTTTGAACACGCGAACACCGTTAAAGTCTATGGGACTCGAACATGAATAATCAAAAGTGCTAATTTTAAAGGCTTATATGCAAATTATTGTCATAAAAAGTGTTTGGGGACATGGGTCCTGCCCCATGGCGGGGTCACCCGTTACGTAACCGGGTGACCCCGCCCCCTCTGACGTCATGGGGAAAGCCACAGGGAAGTCCCCATCAAGTCCTCGTGCGTCAGAGGGAGCAGGGTCACCGAGTGGCCCCACCCTCTGTTATTTAAGAAGTGTCAGAAGAAGAGAAGCGTCACAGAGCGGGAGCCTCCCATGGATGCGGAGCGGCCCAAGAATGAAGAGGGGAAGAAGACGCCGTGGAGGATGATGCCGGCTGCGAACACTGGAGCAAGAAGCAGTGGATCGGAGGAAGAACCAGAAGAAGATGGAGGAAGAAACCAAAGGAAGAAGGAAGGAAGAAGGAAGAAGACCTGAAGAAGATGGAAAGAAGAAGATTTAAATAAAGGAATTGTCAAAAACTGTCTCTTGTCATTTTTAACATTTTTGACACTTTTTTTGTGAAATGGTAGGAGTACTTTTGTACCCCATTACCATTTCACACGGGGGGGGCTGAGATCTGGGGTCCCCTTGTTAAATGGGGCTTCCAGATTCAGATAAGCCCCCACCCGCAGACCCCCACAACCCCCAGCCAAGGTTGTGGAGATGAGGCCCTTGTCCTCATCAACATGGGGACAAGGTGCTTTGGGGGGCCGCTACCCCAAAGCACACTCCCAATGTTGAGGACATGTGGCCTGGTACGGTTCAGGAGGGAGCGCTCTCTCGTCCCCCCTCTTTTCCTGTGGCCTGCCAGATTGTGTGCTCGGATAAGGGTCTGGTATGGATTTTTGGGGGGACCCCACACCATTTTGTTTTTTAATTTTGGCGCGGGGTTCCCCTTAAAAACCATACCAGATCTGAAAGCCATAAAATGAAACATTAAAATTCCACAGCTTAAAGAAGAGCAGCTATGCCCATTGACACTAGGGTAACATAATTCAGCAAGCCAGTTAGCTATGGCACACACAATTGCAGCTTTTATTGTCAGCATCAGCCACCTGTGCATCTTATAAACCATCACTGTTGCTACTACCTCCACTTTTTCATTTGTACATTTACTGCATAATTATTACATGTATGAATAAACTGGTTGTTAGAATTAAAGATAAATGATATATATATACAGTATATATAAATAAATATATATACTATGTTACCAAAAGTATTGGGACACCTTCCTTTACATGCACATGAACTTTAAAGAGGTTGTTAAGCCATGCAACAACCTTTCAATAATCCCCTCTGCTATGTTAAACATTGTCCCCAGTGTATTTGTTTTTTTTTTAAAACTTCCACTGTGTACCTGATTTCATAGCACCGATCGGCACTCATATGACTGGCTGCCTCTCTCCTCTCTTGAGCTGGGAAACCCCCGCTGACATCAGTCAGGAGGAGAGAAGAGGAGAGGCACTCTGAAAGCAGATACACAGCGGCATTTAAAAAAAAACACACTGGGGACATTGTTTATCATAGCAGAGGGGATTGTTGAAAGGTTGTTGTATTATGAGAGCAGCAGGAGGGGAGCGGGGGACACAGACACAGGAGAGTAGGCTGCAGATGACGGAGGCACATAAACCACCGTGTCAGGGCTCAGCAGCCATGATATACCATGGTCAGTTTACAGGGGGGAGGGCAAAACCAGGCAGGATCAGCCAGGTATTTTAGGTGATAGAAGGGGTCAAATTACACAGCACAAGCACTGTGCTGTATAACACGATCCAATTGCCTTCTTTTTAGGCTAACAAACACTTTAACGGCACCCCAGTCTTAGTCCGTAGGATTGAATATTGAGTTGGCCCATCCTTTGCAGCTATAAGAGCTTAAACTCTTCTGGGAAGGATATCCACAGGGTTTAGGAGTGTGTCTATGGGAATGTTTGACCATTCTTCCAGAAGCGCATTTGTGAGGTCAGGCACTGCTGTTGAATGAGAAGACCTGGCTCACAGTCTCCGCTCTTATTCATCCCAAAGGTGTTCTATCAGGGTGGGGTCAGAGGCCAGTCAAGTTTCTCCACCCCAAACTTGCTTATCCATGTCTTTATGGACCTTGCTTTGTGCACTGGTCCAAATCATTTGGTGGAGGGGGATTATGGTGTGGGGTTGTTTTTCAGGGGTTGAGCTTGGCCCCTTACTTGCAGTGAACGGAACTCTTAAGGCATCATCATACCAAGACATTTTGGACAACTTCATGCTCCCGACTTTGTGGAAACAGTTTGGGGATGGCCCCTTCCTGTCTCAAGGAAGGTCCATAAAGACATGGATGAGCGAGTTTGGGGTGGAGGAACTTTACTTGACAGCCTTTCCAGAAGAGTTGAAGTTCCCAGAAGGGTGGGCCAACTCAATCTTGACCCCTACGGACTAAGTCTGGGATGCCAAGACCCTGAAACTGTGCTGCAGCATGGTGGCCAATAGGGATGAGTTTTGAGTTCGAGTCGAACCCATGTTCGACACGAACACGCCTGTTTGACCGTTCGTCGAATTGCGAACATTATGAGCCATTCGCGACAAATTCTGAACCTGAAGAAAATTGCTGGTGTTCTTCTGATCCTATTAGTACCACAGGCAGGCAACTACAGTATTTACAGTTAGTGTACTGTGTCCTCTGCACAGTGTGCACCTAAGGCTACCTGAAGAAAATTGGTGGTGTTCTTCTGATCCTATTAGTACCACAGGCAGGCAGCTGCAGTATTTACAGTTAGTGTACTGTGTCCTCTGCACAGTGTGCACCTAAAGCTACCTGAAGACAATTGCTGTTGTTCTGATCCTATTAATACCACAGGCAGGCAGCTGCAGTATTTACAGTTAGTGTACTGTGTCCTCTGCACAGTGTGCACCTAAAGCTACCTGAAGACAATCGCTGGTGTTCTTCTGATCCTATTAGTACCACAGGCAGGCAGCTGCAGTATTTACAGTTAGTGTACTGTGTCGTGTGCACAGTGTGCACCTAAAGCTACCTGAAGACAATTGCTGGTGTTCTCATACTAATAATACTACAGGCAGGCAGTTGATTCTGCTAGCTGCAGTGTAATCAGTATATAACAAGGAGAGGCAGACAGTCACAAGCCAATAAAAGGGAAAGCAGGCTCTGTGTCTAGAGGCAACAGTGCTGGTCATGGACACGGTGCTTCCTCATCAGCACGTGGCCGTGAGAAACGCTTGTCCTTTTTTTCGGCAGCTGGCCGTGTTGAACATGCGGAAGACTTGGTAGAATGGATGACCAAGCTGTCCTCATCCTCCTCATCCTCTTTCACCCAGGCTCAGGGTACTTTGTCTGGCAAAGCAGCTGCCAACGCGGCCTCTTCCCTTGGCCCAAGGGCATCAGTCACTCCTTCCCTAGCCCCACCATGTCCTCCTGAGGTCTCCACCGAACTGTTTGACCACAGTGTTGGTTACATGCTCCAGGAGGATGCCCAGCGTTTTGAAGGCTCCGATGATTGTACCCAGCTAGAGGAAGGCAGTAACGTGAACCCAGAGAGAGGGGTGCCCAAGAAGGACAGCAATCTGGCAGTCATGTTCCCCCAGCTGTTCCCCCATCTACGGTGTCAGTAGAGCAGTGGTGGATGCCAATAAGGCAGAGATTGGTGTCGGGAGTGTGTGTCTCAAACGCGGAAGTGTCGGAATTATCTCCTGCTGTGGGTTGAGCTGTCATCTTATGTCCCTGCAGAGGGCCAAATCTGCATGCTTCTATGACCTTGCTATAAAGGAGGTCCAACGTGTATGGTAAGGGTACATCTGTTATTACCCCTTGGATATACTGGTGGCTGGATGTTCCTTCACGTCCCTCTATCCCTTCCTGCATTCATATGGGATGCGATTTATGAACTGTGGACATTGCAATTCCTTGCTACTTATGCGATTTTTGAAGTTGCATATAATCTCACACTTTTAATTTTGCACTTGGGTGAATAAATTTGATCACTACTTTTTAGCACTTTATTTACTGTTATGTGCTGAATGTTGTATATAATCAATATGAATTAATTTTTCATTAATTTTATATCATAATTTGCTGTGACACATAGCGATAGTTTTATTTGGAGTCCGTGAGAAGGATACATATTATGTAATGCAAGCGCACATTTTTCTTTTTTATTAATTGAGCTACTGGCCTGTCCTGCATCCAGCGTTCTTTCGGAACGCACATTCAGTGCTGCTGGATGCTTTGTAACCGATCGCAGGGTGCGCCTGTCCACCGAATCGGTCAATCGGCTGACCTTCATAAAAATGAATCAGTCTTGGATCACCAGCTACCAAGCACCTGATGCTGATGTAACCGATTGATTTTTTTTTTTTATTTGAGATCCCTTCAAGACTGCCTATGCTGAGTGACTATCCTATTATGCTGAATGACAATCCTCTTTCTCCTCAATTCTCATTCTGATAGCTTGTAAGAACATTTTTGGTTCTGGGCACCGCTACCAGTGACCAAGGCCCAATTTTCTGCCCCTGTTTTACAGGGGCATGTAATTACAATTTTTGATGCAATACTTTGCAGCAGGGCTTGTTCCTGCGCTCCAACTATAGTATCTGTGAGGGGTTGCATTGTTGTGGCAGCAGTGGCTAAGGCCCAATTTTTCTGCCCCTGTTTAACAAGGGCGTGTAATTACAATTTTTGATGCAATACTTTGCAGCAGGGCTCATTCCTGTGCTC